>NC_064615.1:937476022-937780903 GCF_023898315.1 Schistocerca nitens
CTTACTCCAAATTCTTCACCCTTTGATGCCTGTAACATTGTCACTGTTAATAAGACTGTCACCAATTCTATCGATGCTGAAAATGAGTGCATCAGTTTCACTAACCTGCTGGAAAGCAACCTAAAATCACTTAAATCCCCCGGTATACATGGTATAAGCAACATGATGTTGCGAAACTTATCTCACAATGCCCGAAGACTGCTGGTTATCACCGTTAATTCAATGTTAAAATTAAGGCATTTTCCAAATCAGTGGAAGCATGCCAAGGTAACTGCTATATCCAAACCAACTAAAGAGCAAAGGTATTACAGGCCAATTAGTGTCTTATCATCAGTTTCGAAAGTAACTGAATGGGTTATACACTCCTGGAAATTGAAATAAGAACACCGTGAATTCATTGTCCTAGGAAGGGGAAACTTTATTGACACATTCCTGGGGTCAGATACATCACATGATCACACTGACAGAACCACAGGCACATAGACACAGGCAACAGAGCATGCACAATGTCGGCACTAGTACAGTGTATATCCACCTTTCGCAGCAATGCAGGCTGCTATTCTCCCATGGAGACGATCGAAGAGATGCTGGATGTAGTCCTGTGGAACGGCTTGCCATGCCATTTCCACCTGGCGCCTCAGTTGGACCAGCGTTCGTGCTGGACGTGCAGACCGCGTGAGACGACGCTTCATCCAGTCCCAAACATGCTCAATGGGGAACAGATCCGGAGATCTTGCTGGCCAGGGTAGTTGACTTACACCTTCTAGAGCACGTTGGGTGGCACGGGATACATGCGGACGTGCATTGTCCTGTTGGAACAGCAAGTTCCCTTGCCGGTCTAGGAATGGTAGAACGATGGGTTCGATGACGGTTTGGATGTACCGTGCACTATTCAGTGTCCCCTCGACGATCACCAGTGGTGTACGGCCAGTGTAGGAGATCGCTCCCCACACCATGATGCCGGGTGTTGGCCCTGTGTGCCTCGGTCGTATGCAGTCCTGATTGTGGCGCTCACCTGCACGGCGCCAAACACGCATACGACCATCATTGGCACCGAGGCAGAAGCGACTCTCATCGCTGAAGACGACACGTCTCCATTCGTCCCTCCATTCACGCCTGTCGCGACACCACTGGAGGCGGGCTGCACGATGTTGGGGCGTGAGCGGAAGACGGCTTAACGGTGTGCGGGACCGTAGCCCAGCTTCATGGAGACGGTTGCGAATGGTCGTCGCCGATACCCCAGGAGCAACAGTGTCCCTAATTTGCTGGGAAGTGGCGGTGCGGTCCCCTACGGCACTGCGTAGGATCCTACGGTCTTGGCGTGCATCCGTGCGTCGCTGCGGTCCGGTCCCAGGTCGACGGGCACGTGCACCTTCCGCCGACCACTGGCGACAACATCGATGTACTGTGGAGACCTCACGCCCCACGTGTTGAGCAATTCGGCGGTACGTCCACCCGGCCTCCCGCATGCCCACTATACGCCCTCGCTCAAAGTCCGTCAACTGCACATACGGTTCACGTCCACGCTGTCGCGGCATGCTACCAGTGTTAAAGACTGCGATGGAGCTCCGTATGCCACGGCAAACTGGCTGACACTGACGGCGGCGGTGCACAAATGCTGCGCAGCTAGCGCCGTTCGACGGCCAACACCGCGGTTCCTGGTGTGTCCGCTGTGCCGTGCGTGTGATCATTGCTTGTACAGCCCTCTCGCAGTGTCCGGAGCAAGTATGGTGGGTCTGACACACCGGTGTCAATGTGTTCTTTTTTCCATTTCCAGGAGTGTAGTTCTTCGACTCCACAAAGCATCCAAATCGGTTCTCCCAAACACACACTTCGGAACTTGTCCAAAACACTCAGCTCCAGCGCAGTTGCTGCTGCTAGTGAAAGCAATACAGGCGGTTATAATGATGCTAAATCTGCGGCATTTATATACCAAGACGTTGCTCAAGCCTTCGATAAGGTATGTCATAGTGGTTTACTGTACAAGTTGATTGAACTACAATTCCCACGGTATATAGTCAGATTAATTACTTCGTACCTTAAGAACCATTCATTTAGGGTTATCTTCGTTAATACTGCTTCTGACGTCTTCGCTATAACCCCTTTTTGGACGGACGCTGCTTAACATATATTTGTCTGACATACCAGACTTGCATAGAGTCAACATAGCTTCCTTCGCTGATGATACAACGTTATATTGCTCTGACGACAACATGCTGAACATTCATATTAAACTCCATCGGTCTCTACTACGGCTGCTTGAAAAATGACTTTCGGTTTGATAGGTCAAATTTGAGTTCTAGATAAACCCCACTGCTGCTACTCAGTGAAGGTACTCCTAAGGCTGACTCCGCCAAATATCTTGGAGTTCACCTTGATGAACGTCTTACCTTCAAGAAACACACAATCGACTTTGCGACCAAAGCACAAATTGTATTAACTCCCTTACATTTCTTACCAAACAAAGGGCCTTCTCCAAACAGGAAGAAAGTTTCCTACTGGACAAATCGGTAATATGACCAATCAAGCTGCATGACCGTCCCATATGGGGACAGGCTGCATTACGCATCTCCAGAAACTTTACGTTGTTCGAAATAAGGCACTGTGAATCGTATTAAATCCTCCATGCTTTGTTAGAAGCACAACGATTCATAACGACTTTCTCGTAAACATTGTTCCAGAGCTTTTACGCGAAACTTCCTTCCTCCACCAACACTCATTCGTCTATTACGTATGATCTCAATTACTAGTTCGAACATAATCGTTCTAAACTGGTGCTGTTATCGCGTAGGTAATCCGTACTAGACTGACATCCAGCATACAACATCCTAACCATTGTTCAAATATAACTGATGAGTAATATTCTTCCGGGCGTTGTACCGCGTCACTCCAACAAGTACTTTAATTATAAACAGTAAAACCCATGTTTCGAATGTATTGCAACGGGCTTCCTCAGAGTAAGACTGGTTTTAATCGAGGAAAGGTGGCTCTATTTATTGCAGATGTTAGGTGTCAATAGGTCATATTCAAACTTTATTAGCCGTAGAATATAATAGGCTAGTAATAACGACACAAGAGAGGGTAGAAAAGAAGCTATTCGAGGGCTAGACGGCTTGTCACTGATTGGCGACAGTCTGCAAACCTGCGTTTGACTTCTGATGGGTACTTTTTCCTCCTGGTGCACGTGGAAATTTACTGACAGTTCCCATGCAGCTGTTGAGGCTGTCAGGTGAAGCTTCTGCGTCGTTACTATCGAGCCAGCAATACTTTACCAAGGGAAAGAATACAATGACGCCGGAGCTTCATAGGTTGCAGCAACAGGCAGTTGTACAGCAAGCATTTATGGTTGCCATCAAAATTATCAGCGATTGACTGGGATGACATCGACATAATAACTCAGAAGCAAGCCTGCATGGAGGAAGAGTTGGTCAGCAGGGACAGCAAAAAAGAATTTCCTGGAACTAACGGTGGACAAACAACATGTACAGCCGAGTCTGGATATAGGCCGTACAATGGTGAACATCTCGACACAGCCCATCCATACGGTGATGACAACTCTGTCCAAAGGGTTAAACTTTGCAGTCGCGCCCACGAAGATTCCCACAGAGGAAATCATTCAGCCTGTGGAGGCGTCGCCCCAAAAAGTACCAAGTGTCGAAGCAGAAAAGAAAGGCAAGAAACCGTTAGTATATTTTAAGGAGCAAAGCCACCAAGATACAATATCACACGTGAAGAAATACAGGCCGCAAAAGAACTCAGGAATGACAACGATATTGTGGTCCTATCTGCAGGCATAGGAAATGATAAGGTTTTGGTGGACACCTCCGAATATGAAAAGAAAATGGACGAACTTCTGAGCGAAAACACGAAGGCCCTCATAGAGGACTCGAGGATTGATCCGGACACAACTAAGAGGCTCATCACCAAAGTTACGTGCCTCTTAGAATTTATGGAACGCATTAGCTCCATAAGGAGGGTTGCCCACTGAGGTCTGTAGTGAATGGAATCGGCTCACCTACCTATTACTGGCAAACATCTGGCATCTAAATAGCACCGTCTTGGGGGCCAAACAGATTGGTATGTGAAGGATTCTTCCCACGTTGGACACTGTTTAAGGAGGAACTGACATTATAATTAGTTTCGATATTAAGACTCTCCTTACCGCCGGCCGCGGTGGTCTAGCGGTTCTAGGCGCTCAGTCCGGAACCGCGCGACTGCTACGGTCGCAGGTTCGAATCCTGCCTCGGGCATGGATGTGTGTGATGTCCTTAGGTTAGTTAGGTTTAAGTAGTTCTAAGTTCTAGGGGACTGATGACCACAGATGTTAAGTCCCATAGTGCTCAGAGCCATTTGAACCATTTGAACCTCTCCTTACCAGTATGTCTATAGAGAAGCCCATTCGCGTGCTACAGGAAGAGATTCGTGATTTATTAAGCTTATGCCTGTCATTAACATATTTCACCTGTCGAGGAACAATTAGATGGAGTGGCAAAAAAGGCTCCTCCATTAACTCAGTCGCTGCGGACATCTTAAAGGAAGCCTTTGAGCAAACGGCCCTAGCTCCTGCAGCGTTACGCCCCCGTTGCTGGCTACGGTATGTAGACGACACATTTGTTGAATGGCCACACGGGGAGGCGGAGTTGGGAAGATTCCTTCAGTATTTAAACAGCCCGCATAGTAATATACAGTTCACTCATGAAACCGAAAGCAATGGTGCGTTACGATTTTTGGACGTGCACGTATAGAGAACTGTGGATGGTAGACTGAAATACAAAGTGTACCGGAAGCCAACTCACACAAATCGGTACCTGCAAGCAGACAGCCACCATCGCCCAGCTCAGAAGCATTCAGTTCCGGACACCTTGACTGCCCGTTCCTAACGGATAAGCGACACTAACAATATCAAAGAAGAATTGAGGGAGCTACACCATACGTATCGTGCTAACGATTAGGACAAAAACACTATCAGAAAGGCGACCAAGGCCAACCGATATAAAATGAGAGAAAAGGGCAAGGGCGAGAAGCTTCCTTTAGTCTACTTACCATATGTGAAGAGTGTCAGAGAATGGTTAGGCAATGTCCTCCGCCGACGATGTTTCATACCGCTTTCCCGCAGCAGCCACAGGATCCACCAAGGTTGCAATAGATGAAGTAAACAACGCAGAAGTATATGAACTACGTTGTAAGTGCGGAGCTGTCTAAAACGGGAGACAAGGAGACAAGTCAACACATGAGTATGTGCGATTAGCACACCATAATAAATCGGCTATAGTGGAACACCACCGTGACTATTGACAGCCTATCCTGTTCCAGGAAGCCCCTGTGCTGGTGAAAGAGCCGTGGAGCGACAATGCAACATTCTAGAGATGTTTGAAGTTATGAAGCAGCTAGACATCAATAAAGAGGACGGCTACAAACTTTCAGCGTCCTTGCTGTTGGTATTCTCCGTCCGACGGGCCGCGAGCGGTCACGTGGTAGAAGCTTCGGCGGGCACGGAAGCGACAGCCTAAACAAACAGCTGCAGGGGAACTGTCAGTGCATTTCCGCCCACAACATGAAAAAAATGGGCTCACCACAAGCCATGCGCTGGTTTGCAGACAGTCATCAATCACTGAGAAGGCGGCTAGCCCACGAACAGCTTCTTTTTTACTCTCCCGTTTCGTCATGACTAGCTTATTATAAGGTAAAATGTAATTTACGCGGCACTCACCAAAAGTTCTTTCAGCGTTTTATGCAGAGAATTTTACACCAAAATTAGAATAAAGACACGGCTTACCTCTTAGTCTTGAGATTTGCTGCAGTTTGATGTAAAACTTCCTGGCAGATTAAAACTGTGTGCCCGACCGAGACTCGAACTCGGGACCTTTGCCTTTCGCGGGCAAGTGCTCTACCAACCGAGCTACCGAAGCACGACTCACGCCCGGTACCCACAGCTCTACTTCTGCCAGTATCTCGTCTCCTACCTTCCAAACTTTACAGAAGTTCTCCTGCGAACCTTTCTGCAAGGTTCGCAGGAGAACTTCTGTAAAGTTTGGAAGGTAGGAGACGAGATACTGGCAGAAGTAGAGCTGTGGGTACCGGGCGTGAGTCGTGCTTCGGTAGCTCGGTTGGTAGAGCACTTGCCCGCGAAAGGCAAAGGTCCCGAGTTCGAGTCTCGGTCGGGCACACAGTTTTAATCTGCCAGGAAGTTTCATATCAGCGCACACTCCGCTGCAGAGTGAAAATCTCATTCCAGTTTGATGTAGTTTGTGAGGTAGGAAAATATATCTAACCGAGAAGATATAGTTTCTGTAATTGTCAAAATAATTTGTCTAGCCGCAGTCTGCTTTGGGTAAATCTTCAAATGGTTTTATATCTTTCAGTATGTTTTTAAAATAAGAATTATAGTCGTCTCGTTTAATCATGTCAGTGATCAATGATAGTGCCGGCTGCGGTGGCCTCGCGGTTCTAGGCGTTTGGGTCCGGAACCGCACGACTGCTACGGTCGCAGGTTCGAATGCTGCCTCGGGCATGGATGTGTGTGATGTCCTTAGATTAGTTAGGTTTAAGTAGTTCTACGTTCTAGGGGACTGATGACCTCAGATGTTAAGTCCCATAGTGCTCAGAGCCATTTTAACCATCAATGGTAGTTTTGATAGTTACTGTATAATTTCTGCTCTTCTTCATGGAAGATATTTTTAAAATGGTGAAACCAATAACAACTTTATATTAAAAATATCTAAGACCAAACATTAGCTTTTTCTCACTCTGAATAAATTTTTAATTTAATAACGTAAATAACTTTTTCACAATGTGCAAATATGCTAAAACTGAAATTGTTACACATTTATAATGAATAAATCACAATTTCGATTACTTAACATAACACTCTGAAAAAACTATTTATTGAGTTATAGTATAGGATGTAAGTTTAGGGCATTATTTAACTATTCGTGATAATCATCGGTTACTTGAACCAGTAATACATCGCCAAATTAATGTAATAAATTCCAAGCGCCACGGCTTAGTTCACTCACAAAACATTTTACAAACTTCAGCATTACTTATTTCTTATTAACACGTACATAAGTAATCTCTCTAACTTGTAAATGGAACAGATTAAATTATCCCATGTCACGCTAAAATTTAAGAAAATTAAGAAACAAAACAGTATACCTTAATCTAGCATCAGATTACTCCAGTATGGTGCTCTATAAAATAGAAATGTCTTGCAAAATGTCGTCTCTTAGATATTACTTTTTACTAAAATTACTTGACATCTTGCAGTATCATTTAAGAATTCGTTATAACATTAATAAGTCTTTACCTTTCAATTTTGCTTAGCTAGTTACATTGCTTGGCATTTGTCGTCACTAGAGATTGAATAGCTTTTCCAAGTACCACTAGAATGTATCGTCATTTTGGAGTATGTTCTATGAAAAGTAACAGAAAATACTAATTTACAGTACATTTAACCCTGTAAGTTGCAGTAATAAATACAGATATCATTGCTCTTAAATGGCGTTTGTTACTGTATTTACTACGTGTATTATTATTAATTTATTCGTAATAGTATGATGAGCATGAATACATGACTTCAAAGGTAGTTTTGTGTTTGGGCCTAATTTCTCATGTACGGATTTACTCTTCTGATGCAAACGGCGATAAGTCCATTTCGAAGTAATATTTCGTACATTATAACTTCTAAAATTAATGTGGGAGTCGTTTGTAAGCGTACTTACAGCTAGTTTTCTTTCTCACCGCAAATGCAAGCAAATACGTTGTCGTGAATTCAGTTCGTGGTTACATCTCATTTTACTAACTACGTCCTGTGAAATGCTTCTTCTAATGAAGACTGAAGACTGAAGATACCATTGTTTCACAAATTATCTCGATACACTTACTCGGTGAGATAACAAAAATTATTTTCGCTGACTGTGCACCTGTAGTATGAATACTAAAGATACAGTATATTACTTGACGAAAAAATTTATGCCCACACTCCAATGTTGCAGGTGCATTTGTAATTCACTTCTAATTGATTTGTATGGTTACACGGATCATACAGACTTTCACGAATACTGTTTTAGATCTGTAAGAATGATCATGGCAATGGCATAGTTCCATGACAGAGTAAGTTCTGGCTGATCGTGTGATGAACGGCTGGGAAGAGCTACAGAAGAGCACGCGGTAGATTCAGAATTTAGAGGACGGTATGATTCAGATGATGTAGCTATTGTCTCTACCGTTTCAAGCATTTCTACAGAGACTGATGGTAGTCTGGTTAAGAGTGCCAAGTGGACCAACGGGTGAAACGTCTAGCACAGATACAGTAGATAGCGTGTAGTGTTATCCTTTGCTTGAAGAAGTGTTGTTTGAAATAAGTCAAAGTGACAGGTACTAAGTGGCTGCAAACGTGAATTTATATGCATGGTATAAAGTTAGTTGTGAACCCCACTCCTTAGCGAAATGTCTTCCTCCTGAGGGCATATGTTCGCTAACAGAAGTTGATATTGCTAAGGTCCTGCAGGTTTTTCTAATGTTGCTACGAATATTTAACACTAGCTGCGGTACCCGGCTTCGCTCAGGGAGTTGATATGAGACTGTGTAGTACATGGAATACAAGGGTAAACTTTCTTAGAATTATGGCGAATAAGTCATTTGTTCGGCTGAGGCTGTGAGGGAGGCTTCTTGTAGTGTTAATTCCCAGTGGTCGTCGTTTTCCAGGAGTCCTAATCGTCAACAGTATTGAGATCTGTGAAACTTGTTGGTCCCCGTGTTTCGTATAGCAACATCCGCACGTAGAAACATTCGGCGTTGTTCGGGTGTACGGTGTATAGTCGGCCTAGTGCGCCAGCTTTCCTGGATTATCTATTACTGAAATTCCTTGTTTTTGTCGTTCAAAGATTTTCCCCGTTGTGTTTCACGTTTAATAGGTATGGACGTCGACATACAGTAATGTTTTCGCGAATGGGCCCGTTCGGCACAGTTTGTAAAAAACTGTTAATGGTATTCTGACGTGGTTCGCTTGCAATTTTTCTCACTGTGTCTCGCTGTAAACTCTCTGTTCATTCTCCAAATGTACTGCTAGATGTTGCCTGCTGGTTCGCGTTCGTTTATGGGAAAATCGGAAATCCGCTACGCTTCGCTACTGTTGATGTGTCTTCCCATTTGGTAAATGAGGATCTCGTCGTTTCTGTTTTGTTGTTCTCTTTCTTTGGCTACTTCAAATACTGCCATGTCACTGTCTTTGTTCACATTTTTTTTTTTGGGGGGGGGGGTCGTCTATGCGCTCCGACACAAATTCCTCTTCTGTGCCAACCTCTTCAACTCAGAGTAGCACTGCAACTTACGTCCTCAATAATTTTCTGGATGTATTCCAGTCTCCATCTTCCTTACATAGGCCTACTTACAGACGTATTTGATGGATATCACCAAATTGCAGTATACTAGGTTTATGTGTTCTTGGAACATGTTGGAAAGTAGTGTTATATGGTGCTATCCTTTGATTATCTATTTCCGATTTGTCGTTGCATCGTGTTCGTAATTTTCCTGTGAAGCCACAATTTTTGGATGATCGTCTTCTGTATGTGGGATAGCCACCAACGCCGGTTTGTGTGCCGTCCAAGTGTGGTTTTGGGTATTTTTTTGTACATTTTCCATCACTCATACATGGCGTATTAGTGTTTAATGGCCCACTTAGCACGAGAATCATGTTTTTCACTACTATATCGTTCAATTCCGGATCATTTCGTGGATCGGAAAATTCAGCTTGCATGATTTTGTTGATATCCATTGGATAAATTCTGTGGTGTAGCCATATGATAATGTGGTTAAGACAGTCCTCGTTTTTGCCATTCGATTGTCTACATCTAGCATCCAACGTTCCAAGGACGTGGTATTTTGTGATGACTGCAATTAATCTCATTTGTTTTTGTCGGAAACCTCGAGCTATTATGTCGTGTCGATGCACGGGGGCTTACCCGTATCTTATTTGTTCTTTGATATCTGCCCACGACGAGTTGCATTTGAATGTAATGCAGAGGTTACGTCGTCCACATTTTCTTACGCATGTCATGGTATCTTGAGTGTATTCGTGCATGTCTCTCAGACTTCCCGTGTGTGTTGAGGGTAAGATTATCATCGTTCCAATGTAGTCTAAGTTTCCGTCATTTATGATTGCACCTCGAAGGCGGATATATTCTCTGTGCGTAGTTTCTTCTGATTCATTCTCATGTAAAGCAGCCTTTCCGCATCTATTTTTGCTGACATATCTATCAGGAATTGCCGGAACAAACTGAGAGTGTTGATAATAGGATTGTATGTTTCATTGTATATGACCATTGAGTGGTAAGCAAAGAACTCCTTGGAAATGACTTTTTTTGTTTGTTTCTATGTCCGCTACATGTTGGATTTGTTTTACATTAAAATGATATCCCTCCTCTCCGTGCGAAAATATTAACGGATACTGAAGGGTATGTCTCTGCAATGAGTTGTAGTCCTTCCCTCCTTCGTTCTACAATTATGTCACGGCTTATGTTTCCATTGCCCATAATTACGATGTCGACTTCATCTATCTGAGGTGCATTAAATCGACGCTCGTGTTCCCATGTGTTCTTTTGTCGGCTCGAATTATAACTATATAGTGATAAGAAATCATTCGGTCTGATACTGTTTTGAGTGTGTGAATCAGCTGATTGTATTCATTAAAGACCCTCTGTACATCTCTGACTACTTCCCATCTCAGTTGACTGATATTTGTGCATCATTGATCAGTTTCTGTTTCTTCGTTTCCGATGAAATATACTTGCATAAATTCGTGGTCTTCGTTGATTAGTGGTAGTAATGATCCCATGTTGTGATAGATTTGTCCTTGGATGGGAAAAAACAAAACATAATCGGTTTTATCTCTGTTAGTGTTAATCGAAGTGATAACGAAAGAAGTTATTTGAAAGCAAGCTTTGAGCGGTTTTATATTTTGAAGAATTGTTTTTTACTCTGGAGTTTCCCTGGTCATGTAATGTAAAAGTTCCTGCAAAGGTACTTCCAGTGATGGTAGTCGAAATTTTCCATTTAAGCAACAGAATCCGGATGTTTCCCTATTGAATTTTTTCTCGATGTAGAATTGGCAGATATCCATTTTTTCGTAACGAACATGTTTGAGTTTGTTATATTCCGTCGTCGGGTCGTAGTCGGATGCTTCATTTGTTATGTTGTACTGCTTACTTGCCTTCCTCCACGTTTCTCGTTGGGTGATATTTTCATGACTGGCTTGAGTTCGTAGACTTTTATTATAAGATGTGTCGCGATTCTTAATTCTTCAGTCAGTTCATTTCGTTGTTCTTCAGAGTCTCTGTTTCTCACGGTGCCCACTGTTGTTCGTTGGAAACTTAAACGTGCTTCGCACTCTTCGTCTCTCTTCTTTCTTCGCTGTTCTTTTTGTTTTCGCCGATTTTATTCAGAACTGGCAATATATCGTCGTCTTCTATGTCTGGGCATTGTCTAAAATATAAATCAAATCAGTTTTTATTAATAAATATACTAAGCACACTTTACACACTTTTCAAACTGTATTTTCGGCTTACATTCAGTCACCGTATCGTTTTGACTATTCACACTTCGCTGTTTGTTTTTATACACTCACTGCACTACTTTTTCTGCTCCTCTCTTCTTCACTGACCAGAAGCTGACGTTCGAACCCACGATGGGTCCTGCTTTATATACCTCAACTAATGGGAAGCTCCATCAGTGGCGAATTCCAGAACACACCATAAAGGCTTCGAATGGTCCACAATGCTCCCGAATATTACACAACATTCGAGAGTGTTCTGGAATGTTCCACAATGATGTGGGATGTTCCCGAGCATTCTGGAATCTTCCCGAATGTTCCAGATTATTCCCGAACATTTTAGAAAATCCCGGATCATTGTGGAACATTCCGGAACACTCGGGAATATTGTGAAATGCTCTCGAATCCTCTCCAATGTTTTGGAATGTTCTCGAATACTCTCGAATGTTCTGGAATGCTCTAGAAATTTCTAGAGGGTGGAACTTCCCATCCCTTATATCTTCTAAAGCACGCTCTTCAGACAAAAACGGGAATCTTCTTCACGGATGGCGGATAGAGGGCTACCATACCGTATAACTGCCTTGATCGTAGCAGGACTTGTTTCTGAGTTTTAGCGGCACGGACATTGTACAATCCCTTTTACAACATATATTGTTTATGAATATCTCCCATCCCTTAACTGATGGTGGACTTAGAAATACGTAGTAAATTGAGGAGTTTTACTGATTACTATTCCCAAAGAGGACGTACTGACGTGTGTTTCATTGTGATACTGGATACATGATGCCACTTAAAGTTATTACATTTCATACAAAAGTACAATATTCATGTTTTTGATAGTCGGTCAGCACTCAGATCATACATATTACGAGGTGCATTCAAGTTCTAAGGCCTCCGATTTTTATTCTAATTAACTACTCACCCGAAATCGATGAAACTGGCGTTACTTCGCGACGTAATCGCCCTGCAGACGTACGCATTTTTCACAACGCTGACGCCATGATTCCATGGCAGCGGCGAAGGCTTCTTTAGGAGTCTGTTTTGACCACTGGAAAATCGCTGAGGCAATAGCAGCACGGCTGGTGAATGTGCGGCCACGGAGAGTGTCTTTCATTGTTGGAAAAAGCCAAAAGTCACTAGGAGCCAGGTCAGGTGAGTAGGGAGCATGAGGAATCACTTCAAAATTGTCATCACGAAGAAACTGTTGCGTAACCTTAGCTCGATGTGCGGGTGCGTTGTCTCGGTGAAACAGCACACACGCAGCCCTTCCCGGACGTTTTTGTTGCAGTGCAGGAAGGAATTTGTTCTTCAAAACATTTTCGTAGGATGCACCTGTTACCGTAGTGCCCTGTCCCAGAACATGGACACCATCATTTTTTCAGCACTGGCGGTTACCCGAAATTTTTTTGGCGGCGGTGAATCTGTGTGCTTCCATTGAGCTGACTGGCGCTTTGTTTCTGGATTGAAAACTGGCATCAACGTCTCATCCATTGTCACAACCGACGAAAAGAAAGTCCCATTCATGCTGTCGTTGCGCGTCAACATTGCTTGGCAACATGCCACACGGGCAGCCATGTGGTCGTCCGTCAGCATTCGTGGCACCCACCTGGATGACACTTTTCGCATTTTCAGGTCGTCATGCAGGATTGTGTGCACAGAATCCACAGAAATGCCAACTCTCGAGGCGACCTGTTCAACAGTCATTCGGCGATCCCCCAAAACAATTCTCTCTACTTTCTCGATCATGTCGTCAGACCGGCTTGCGCGAGCCCGAGGTTGTTTCGGTTTGTTGTCACACAATGTTCTGCCTTCATTAAACTGTCGCACCCACGAACGCACTTTCGACACATCCATAACTCCATCACCACATGTCTCCTTCAACTGTCGATGAATTTCAATTGGTTTCACACCACGCAAATTCAGAAAACGAATGATTGCACGCTGTTCAAGTAAGGAAAACGTCGCCATTTTAAGTATTTAAAACAGTTCTCATTCTCGCCGCTGTCGGTAAAATTCCATCTGCCGTACGGTGCTGCCATCTCTAGGACGTATTGACAATGAACGGGGCCTCATTTTAAAACAATGCGCATGTTTCTATCTCTTTCCAGTCCAGAGAAAAAAAATCGGAGGCCTTAGAACTTGAATGCACTTCGTATTTCTCATGGTGTTTTCTTGTCAGTGCGCCATATCTCCAGTATTTCTTAATAAAAATTAATAATTGAGATATCGTTTTCAAGATCCACGCTGAGCGAGGTGGCGCAGTGGCGAACACACTGGACTCGCATTCAGGAGGACGACGGTTCAATCCCGCGGCTGGCCATCCTGATTTAGGTTTTCCGTGATTTCCCTT
This sequence comes from Schistocerca nitens, assembly GCF_023898315.1. Taxonomy (NCBI): domain Eukaryota; kingdom Metazoa; phylum Arthropoda; class Insecta; order Orthoptera; family Acrididae; genus Schistocerca; species Schistocerca nitens. The sequence continues at coordinate 937,489,921 of NC_064615.1, forward strand.
AATCGCTCCAGGCAAATGCCGGGATGGTTCCTTTGAAAGTGCACGGCCGACATCCTTCCCCATCCTTCCCTAATCCGATGAGACCGATGACCTCGCTGTCTGGTCTCCTCCCCCAAACAACCCGACCCAAGATTCACGCTAGTGATCAAAAGTATACATTTAATTTACAGTTATTGTTTTCGTCAAAAAACCTTAGTTTGAAGACTTTTTATGGAGCTGCTGTGGAAGATGCCCTCTATTGACAGTCTCTTTAATACAGCAGTTGCAGTTGTTTAGATCCTGTACACAAGCGTAGTCTATCGCAGAATTTCGGTTATAGACGTCGACGTAAAGAATTTAAAAGGTGCCATCTATTGACAATATAATTTTACTATTATGCAGAAAAGCGATTGGAGTTGTTTACTTTCTTTAACAAAGTGTTGTGTACTGCGTAAATAAAAATGAATTACCTCACAGTTCATCATTACACATAAGAGCAGTTTACTTTTATAACTTAATTTATAGCGCCATTTATTTAACTTTTAATTCATCATTATTTTACAGCGTTTAGAATATTATGTTATACCTCTCCTAACTTACATACCATTAATCTGTATCAAAATTCCTAAACACTGTTATTGTAATTACGATAGTTTTACAATCACCATATTCAGTGCCACAGATATCAACGAACCAAATGTTCTATTCAACGGCGATTCTATGTCCAAAAAATGAGAACTGTACAACGGTTAATGACGATGAAGTTATTTCCTGTTAGTTGCCTGGAGAGGCACTGATTTACCTCAGTTCTGATTCTCTCCAACTTTAAGAAATAAACGTCCCGTTTAACATCGCATCAATTTCTTTTAAAGGAGACTGCTACTATTATGTTAATTTGAAATTTTAACGCTAGTGTGGCGTTAATTAATGATGTAAGAGTAATTGTAACTCACTTAGGCGAGTACGTCATCACTGCTAAATTCAATGACTCCGATACAAATGTGCTCATCCCCTGCATTCACCTCACACCTTACACCTTTTGATTCACCCACGCCTTTCCAAATGCTACGACAACGATTCTCAATGAAAGCTGCATTCTCTATGACCATTAATGAAGCATAAGGCCAAATGATTCAAAGGGAAGGACTGCATTTACCAGAACTTATTTCTTCGCATGGACAGTTATACGTGGGTTTTTCAGATTTTCACCTGCTGAAGACACATAGAGCCCAAAACTAAACGATCATCACTTTATCACTGCTAAAATTCTTTACAAATAAGTTTTGTAAAATAAAGAAGTTTTAAACCGTAATTAATCCGAGAAAGACAATACAAGCATTTATATGTTTCACAATTAACAATATGGTACATAATTATAATGTCTATATTTTATAGTGAGACTGACAGTTGTTATTACTGTTCAAAATATAATAAATATTTGCATTTACTTATTTCTCCAATACTATTTTACGTAGTGGTGACTGATCAGGCTAGAGTGAAAATTATTTGGACGGGTCAACAAGGAAAAATAGTTAGAACAAAACAAATTCGCAAGGTTGGGAGATGTGACTTTACTGATACCAACTTAAAATGGTAACGTAACCATTACAGCAGTCCAAATTCCAATTAGACTACCTGTGTTTAGATAGTCCACAGTTTTCCTAAATCCCTAAAGGTAAATGCATGGACGGTTCGTATGAAACTGATACGGCCGAGTTCTTCCCCTATCCTTCTAAATTCTGGTTTATGCTCCGAGTCTGATTCATGTGAAAAGGTTTCCAACGTCATTTTGGCCGCACGACGGGAATAATTAATATACTTTAACTAGGAATGGTAGTTGCAGCTCCGTCATTCCACTTCGGAAATCGTTAGGGAATTCAGTATTTCGGCAGTGTCAAGTGTGTGCCGAGAATAGCTAGCACAGAAGCAAAACTTCGTGAAATAACCGCATAAATCAATGTGGTAAGTACGACTAACGTATTCGTTAGTACAGTGCAGCGAAATTTGGCGTTAATGCGCTGTGGCAGCAGATGAACGACGTGAAAATCGTGCCCTTGTCAGACGAGACCCGATTTCAAATGGTAATAGCTGATGGTAGGGTTCGAGTTGGCGCAGAGTCCGCGAACCCATGGACACAAGGCACTGTGCAAACTGGTAGGCTGTTTGGTTGGTTAGTTGATTTGGGGGAGGGATCCTGACAGCTAGGTCATAGGCCCCATTGGATGAGGGAAGGATTGGGAAGGAAGTTGGACGTGCCCTTTCAAAGGAATCATCCAGGAATTGTCGATAATGTGCTGTGGCAGCTGATGACCGACCTGAAAATCGTGTCCTTGTCAGATGAGACCCGATTTCAAATGGTAATAGCTGATGGTAGTGTTCGAGCTGGCGCAGAGTCCGCAACCCATGGACACAAGGCACTGTGGAAACTGATAGGCTGTTTGGTTGGTTAGTTGATTTGGAGGAGGGGTCCAGACAGCTAGGTCATAGGCCCCATCGGATAAGGGAAGGATGGGGAAGGAAGTCGGACCTGCCCTTTCAAAGGAATCATCCCGGCATTTGCCCGAAGCGAGTTATGGAAATCACGGAAAACCATAATCAGTATGGCCGGACGCGGGTTTGAACTGTCGTCCTCCCGAATGTGAGTCCAGTGTGCTAACAACTTCACCAACTCGCTCGGTCTAGTGGGCTGTGTTTATTTGGAACGGACTGGGTCCTCTGGTCCAACTGAACCGATCATTGACAGGAAGCGATTAGGTCTAGCTACTTCAGGATGATTTGCTGCCATTTATGGAATTCATATTCCCAAACAACTATGAAATGTTTATAGATGACAATGCGCACGTCACCGGGCCACATTCTTTCGCGATTGGTTTGAAGAACATTGTAAACAGTGTGAGCGAATGACTAGGGCACCCCGACTGCCCGACATGAATCCCATCAAACATTTATGAGACATAATGGAGAAGTCAGTTCGCACACAAAATCCTGCACCGGCAACACTTTTGCTATTATGGACGGATATACAGGCCGCATGACTCAGTCTTTATGTGGGGGGCTTCCAACGACATGTTGAACTGCTGCTCTACGCCGAGATAAAGCAAGTCCGAACCAATATTAGGAGGTATCCCATCACTTTGTCACCTCAGTGTAATTGCTATATGGAGAATAAGCAATCAACATTTCTACATCTACATCTACATCTACATCCATACTCCGCAAGACACCTGACGGTGTATGGCGGAGGGTACCTTGAGTACCTCTATGGGTTCTCCTTCTATTCCAGTCTCGTATTATTCGTGGAAAGAAGGATTGTCGGTATGCCTCTGTGTGGGCTCTAATCTCTCTGATTTTATCCTCATGGTCTCTTCGCGAGATATACGTAGGAGATAGCAATATACTGCTTGACTCCTCGGTGAACGTATGTTCTCGAAACTTCAACAAAAGACCTTACCGAGCTACTGAGCGTCTCTCTTGCAGAGTCTTCCACTGCAGTTTATCTGTCGTCTCCGTAAAGCTTTCGCGATTACTAAATGATCCTGTAACGAACCGCGCTGGTCTCCGTTGGATCTTCTCTGTCTCTTCTATCAACCCTATCTGGTACGGATCCCACACTGGTTAGCAGTATTCAAGCAGTGGGCGAACAAGTGTACTGCAACCTACTTCCTTTGTTTCCGGATTGCATTTCCTTAGTATTCTTCCAATGAATCTCAGTCTGGCATCTGATTTAGCTACGAATAATTTTATATGGTCATTCCATTTTAAATCACTCCTAATTGCTACACCCAGATAATTTATGGAATTAACTGCTTCCAGTTGCTGACCTGCTATATTGTAGCTAAATGATAAAGGATATTTCTTTCTAGTGTATTCGCAGCACAGTATACTTTTCTTCATTGAGACTCAATTGCCATTCCCTGCGGCATGCGTCAATTCGTTGCAGATCCGTCTGCACTTCAGTACAATTTTCCGTTGTTAAAACCTCTCGATATACCACAGCATCATCCGCAAAAAGCCTCAGTGAACCTCCGATGTTATCCACAAGGTCATTTATGTACACTGCTGGCCACCGTAAATGCAACACCATGAAGGAAGCATCCGAATCAAGTGAAATTTACACCATGGGTTTGCAGCGATGAGATATGCAACTGATTAGCATTTCAGCGCAGACGCACATCACGTGCGCCTGTGGCGCCACCTCATAGCGCCATTTAAGGCTTGGCGATTTCGACGAGTGTACGTTCGGCACGTGTGTTTACCTTGTGGTTGTTTCACAAGACGATCAGTTATGCCTCGTAGACAACAGCGAACATCGTTTGATCAAGTATCCGAGTTCGACCGAGGAAGGATAGTGGCTTACCGAGATTGTGGATTATCATACAGAGAAATCGCTAGTCGTGTTGGACGAAACCAAAAAACTGTAAAGCTGATATGTGACCGTTGGATGCAGGAGGGTACGACGGACCGACGTGGTCGATCGCATTCACCTCGGTGCACCACTGCACGTGCTGATAGGCAAATTGTGCGCATGGCAGTGACGGATCGCTCAGTGACATCCCGAACCATAGCACAGCACATTGCGTCTGTAACGCACCATCCAGTGTCTGCGCGTACCATTCGACGCCATTTACAGCAGAGTGGTCTGTCCGCAAGACGTCCATTGCTTCGTCTACCATTGACGCAGAACCACAGACGTCTCCGTCGCCAATGGTGTGATGACAGACGGATGTGGACGGCAGAATGGAATGACGTTGTCTTTACTGACGAGGCACGCTTCTGTCTGCAGCACCACGATGGTCGGATTCGAGTGTGGAGACACCGCGGAGAGAGGATGCTGGACAGCTGCATTATGCACCGCCACACTGGTCTTGCACCGGGTATTATGGTATGGGGCGGTATTGGATATTACTCTCGCACTCCTCTAGTACGCATTGCCGGTACTTTAAATAGCCGGCGCTACATATCCGAGGTGCTGGAGCCAGTTGTCCTTCCTTACCTACAGGGCTCGGCCACAGCCATATTTCAACAGGATAATGCGCGACCACACGTGGCACGCATTGGCCAAAGGTTCTTCGTCAATAACCAGATTGAATTGCTTCCCTGGCCGGCTCGCTCTCCGGATCTTTCGCCGATATAAAACATGTGGTCCATGGTTGCTCAACGAGTGACCCAGATTACATCCCCAGCTGCCACACCAGATGATCTTTGGCAACGTGTGGAAGCTGCTTGGGCTGCTGTACCCCAGGAACACATCCAACGTCTCTTTGACTCAATGCCGAGACGTGTGGCAGCGGTGATCTCCAACAATGGCGGCTACTCTGGCTACTGATTCTGGGAGGAACCACATTTCACAGACGTCTGTAAACGTAATGATTTGATACTTGGTCAACATGTTATCTACAAAATAAATTTTGTTGTGCTACCTCTTGTCTTTATTGGTGTTGGATTTACGGTGGCCAGCAGTGTATATTGTAAATATCAACGGTCCTACGACACTCCCTTGCGGCACACCTGAAATCGCTTTTACTTCGGAAGACTTCTCTCCGTTGAGAATGACATGCTGCGTTCTGTCATCTAGGAACTCTTCAATCCAATCACACAATTGGTCTGATAGTCCATATGCTCTTACTTTGCTCATGAAACGACTGTGGGGAACTGTATCGAACGCCTTGCGGAAGTCAAGAAACACGGCATCTACCTGGGAACCCGTGTCTATGGCCCTCTGAGTCTCGTGGACGAATTTGAGAAAGAACTCCTACGATTTGAAGATCGTCTCGTGAGTAAGACTCGATGCTTCGAGCGACTGGAACTCGATCGTTTCCTCACGAGCGAGACACTACGCAGTACGGTGTTCTCGGCTGTCACTGCGGCCGTCAACCTATCACTCCCCGGCGCGTGCGAGGCCCAGACGGCAGTGGCGCGGCATCGCGTGCCGTGCCTCACTCGTGCCGCCGCCCCCGCCGCCACTGCCGCCGCCGCCCGGCTGTCGCTGGCTGCTGCTGCCGGCTACCACCCCCGGCCACACCGTGATTAATTAGGGGAAGTCACCGGCGCGGGGCCCGCACCTGCCGCCGCCCGGCCACGGCATATGGTGAAACTGTTGCGGTAATTGTCTGCTAATACAGCCCCCACCACGGCCACGACAAACAGGGGAGCGCCCTTTTTTACGTCCTGCCCCGCTTTCTGGAAGGGCCGCCGGCGTCATTATGCGCGCTGATGCACCCCCGCCGGTGCTTTTCTTCCCCACAGCCGCAGCCGCGGACCGTGACCGATCCCCCCACCCCCGAGCGCTTTCTCCCCGCCTACCCTTCCGTCGTGCACGTGAGCGGCCTCAATCGTTATGACACGTATCATCTTACCGAGTCACTCGCGAGCAGGGGCCACTTAATCTATTACGGGCAGACAATTCCGTTCCGGCGATTAGACGCGCAAACCTCCCTCCCAGTAAGGTTAGTATCCACTAATTACCGTCGCCCGAGGGGGCAGTTTCCGAATCCCGCCGCTACCGGGCATTTCCTATTGGTTTCTACCGCCCACTTAGAAAGCACGGCAGCACCCAATGCACCTAAGAGCCGACTGTTTAACGCAAACACTCGGGCGCACGAACAAACAAACAGGGGGAAACGAAAGCACACCGCGATACCACTTAGGTGGAGAACTTCGGCGAGAACGCTTTCCAAGCGCTGATGGCTGTACGTATTTACATATGGTCGAGCCAAAGAAAGCTAGTGGGTCCGCGGGCCGGACCGAGTGACACGTGAAGTGTTGCTGCGAACGGTTCGTTCGCGCCGCGCTCCTCAAGTACCCACGGGTCCCGACAGGTCCCAGTGGTAAAGAGTCCTCACCTCTTGCGCGAGACGACGTCTGCCGTACATCCGCATCTTATGTTCTGCGAATCACTGTAAAGTTTATGACAGAGAGTGCTGCGACCTGACGAAATTATTTTCGTCCGGTGATAAATGCGGATTCTTTGAATTTTGTGGGAGAAGGCTCATCACACTAGTACACGTGAAATAAGAGGGCTATTGGGAAAGTAATGTCCGATCGGGCGAGACAGGGAAACCACAGTGCATATCCGCTTGTCCGCCCTATTCTGGAGTACTGCGGCGCGGTGTGGGATCCGCATCAGGTGGGACTGACGAAGGACATCGAAAAAGTACAAAGAAGGGCACCTCGTTTTGTATTATCGCGAAAAAATGTCACAGACATGATACGTGAATTGGAGTGGCAATCATTAAAACAAAGGCGATTTTCGTTGCGGCGGGATCTTCAAAAATGGTTCAAATGGCTCTGAGCACTATGGGACTTAACTTCTAAGGTCATCAGTCCCCTAGAACTTAGAACTACTTAAACCTAACTAACCTAAGGACATCACACACATCCATGCCCGAGGCAGGATTCGAACCTGCGACCGTAGCGGTCGCGCGGTTCCAGACTGTAGCGCCTTTAACCGCTTGGCCACCGCGGCCGCCACGGGATCTTCTCATTAAATTTCAATCACCAGCTTTCTCCTCCGATTGCGAAAGTATTCTGTTGGCACCTACCTACATAGGGAGAAATGATCATCAGGATAAAATAAGAGAAATCAGGGCTCGCACGGAAAAATTTAAGTGCTCGTTTTTCCCGCGTGCCGTTCGAGAGTGGGACGGTAGATAGACAGCAAGAAGATGGTTCATTGAACCCCCTGCCAGGCACTTTATTGTGAATAGCAAAGTAATCATGTAGATGTAGATGTAGATGAGTTTTGCACAGATGTGCCCGTCGATCACGTCAAGTCATTCTTTCAAAATCTGTGCCTACACGAGCAGTTAAAGATTCCTGGAAAGTAGTGTCTCCCACGAAGTGTGAAGGCCTGGTGAGAGACCTCGCCCCATGTCATACAGCACACAAAATATATCTTGCATTTCCTCCCTCATGACAATTCTTGGGCGCACTCTGCAGGGACAATGAAGATATCCTGTCACGTTTTCGATGGGAAGTGTTTGATCACCCACGATACAGCCCTTAACTGTTTCCATCTCTCCTCACATGAGCCTCTGTCTACGGAGACAACATTCTGGCACAGATAACTGTCTGTAGACCAGCGTTGAGGGTTGGCAGAAAGCACAGACGGCTCCCTTCTATGACGAGGGTATTGAAAATTTGGTACAACCTACGACGTCTAAGTCGGATCGGCGACTATGTAGAGAAGAAGCTGGGGTATACAGCAAACTATTGAAAATAAAACGTTTTTAATTTTCACAGTGTTTTCCGTTTCACGACCGATCGGACATTTATTTCCGAATAGCCCTCATAGTTTTTTCACTTCATTATATAAATCAGTAAAATATTTACTTAACTTTGACACACTTCTTTACCGCAGGATTACTGAATAATTTAGAACTTTCACTGACTAGCAAAACGTCTTCTGAAGCACTAATTAACAAATTATTCTCTTGAAGTACAATGTACAACGTTTACTGAAGTACAAGTTCACCAGAAACTTTAACAACTCGTTGGTCCAGCATTATGATGTTGACTCCTTCAGAGGAGGTCACGAACTTCGACTGAGTTCTTGCATACTCGACACTATACTGACCCCAGCGTGAGCGCGCTGCTATGTTGAGAGGCAGGCTTGGTCTTCTTGAGTGCCTCCCCCTGGTTGTTGTGGTTCGCGGAGAGCCCTCGCTATTGTCTGTGGTATTGATTCACGTTGCCAACTCTGGTGTGGCACCGCGGTCTCTGGACGACACCACAGGGAGTACTTATTCTGAACGTTACACATGGTGTTCAAACCTATCTGGTAAAAATTATATTTAGGCCTTTGATAAAGTAGCCTAAACAGTAGTTTGAGATGTGAGACCAATGATCAGGAGTCAATATTTCAAGCGGTATGAGGTCTTCAATAGCCAACACGTGTGAGGCTTGTGTTTCTCTATGCTGCTTACGTTTCGTAACAAACAACTGTCAAACTATTTTCTGTTTAGCTTCTGCCCACAGTCCTACTATATTTTAAAAATGACGTTAGTTTCCTCCTGGACTATTTCTAAATTGATAACGTGTGTCGTGACCAGACGACTGCGTGTTTTGAAGATGTTATACACTTTCAACATACAAACTTCTTGGAAAGACTTTCCTCGTCCTGTTAAACTTGTAATCTGAATGGTTACCGTTGTGACCAAGCGAAACTACCTTCATCTGACCGTAACGGTGGGTTCTTTGACTGCTGTGGGAGAAGGTTCGTCAAACTAAAACACATTAAATATTAGTTCACTTTATTACATAAATGAATAACAGATTTACTTAACTGTGACATACTTCTTTCCACAAGGCTACTGGGCTATTTACAACTGTTACTGGGTATCATAGCATCACATGACGCACTAATTAACAGACAGCTCTGTTGAGGTACAATGTTCAACATTTAATAAAGAACAATTTCACCAGAAACTTTTAACAACTCGTTCGTCCTACACTGTGATGTTGACTTCTTCCTATCAGGTCACGAATTGGGACTCAGCTCTCGCATGCTCGACATTTTATTGGTCTCACCGTAAGGGCGCTACTATGCTGAGAGGAAGGTATGGTCTTCTGGAATGTCTCCCACTATTTGTTGCGGATGGCAGAGAGCCCTCCCCAATAGTCTGTGGTATCGATTCGCTTTAGCAACTTTGGTGAGGCACCACGATTGCTAGACGACAGCACAGAGAGTACTTCTTTTGAACAGTATACAGGGCTTTCAAAACCTGTCCAGTAAAAATTATATTTGGGCCTATTCTAAAGGAATCTAAACAGTATTTAGAGATGTGAGACCAATGATTTGGAGTAAATATTCCAAGTAGTACGAGCCATCAATAGATAAAGTTTATGAGAGATATGTTTGTGTATTGCTTAAGTTTCGTAACAATTAACTATTAAACTATTTTCTGTTTTCTTGCATCCACATTGCTGCAATATTTTAAAAAGGTGATCAGTTTCCGCCTGGACCATTATTAAATTTATTTATTGACCACTATCTTTATTTTGAAGTGATAGCTCACTATGAAGAGCGTCAGTCTATCCTCCCTTTAAAAAGCACTCTTACACTCCTGGAAATTGAAATAAGAACACCGTGAATTCATTGTCCCAGGAAGGGGAAACTTTATTGACACATTCCTGGGGTCAGATACATCACATGATCACACTGACAGAACCACAGGCACATAGACACAGGCAACAGAGCATGCACAATGTCGGCACTAGTACAGTGTATATCCACCTTTCGCAGCAATGCAGGCTGCTATTCTCCCATGGAGACGATCGTAGAGATGCTGGATGTAGTCCTGTGGAACGGCTTGCCATGCCATTTCCACCTGGCGCCTCAGTTGGACCAGCGTTCGTGCTGGACGTGCAGACCGCGTGAGACGACGCTTCATCCAGTCCCAAACATGCTCAATGGGGGACAGATCCGGAGATCTTGCTGGCCAGGGTAGTTGACTTACACCTTCTAGAGCACGTTGGGTGGCACGGGATACATGCGGACGTGCATTGTCCTGTTGGAACAGCAAGTTCCCTTGCCGGTCTAGGAATGGTAGAACGATGGGTTCGATGACGGTTTGGATGTACCGTGCACTATTCAGTGTCCCCTCGACGATCACCAGTGGTGTACGGCCAGTGTAGGAGATCGCTCCCCACAACATGATGCCGGGTGTTGGCCCTGTATGCCTCGGTCGTATGCAGTCCTGATTGTGGCGCTCACCTGCACGGCGCCAAACACGCATACGACCATCATTGGCACCAAGGCAGAAGCGACTCTCATCGCTGAAGACGACACGTCTCCATTCGTCCCTCCATTCACGCCTGTCGCGATCCCACTGGAGGCGGGCTGCACGATGTTGGGGCGTGAGCGGAAGACGGCCTAACGGTGTGCGGGACCGTAGGCCAGCTTCATGGAGACGGTTGCGAATGGTCCTCGCCGATACCCCAGGAGCAACAGTGTCCCTAATTTGCTGGGAAGTGGCGGTGCGGTCCCCTACGGCACTGCGTAGGATCCTACGGTCTTGGCGTGCATCGGTGCGTCGCTGCGGTCCGGTCCCAGGTCGACGGGCACGTGCACCTTCCGCCGACCACTGGCGACAACATCGATGTACTGTGGAGACCTCACGCCCCACGTGTTAAGCAATTCGGCGGTACGTCCACCCGGCCTCCCGCATGCCCACTATACGCCCTCGCTCAAAGTCCGTCAGCTGCACATACGGTTCACGTCCACGCTGTCGCGGCATGCTACCAGTGTTAAAGACTGCGATGGAGCTCCGTATGCCACGGCAAACTGGCTGACACTGACGGCGGCGGTGCACAAATGCTGCGCAGCTAGCGCCATTCGACGGCCAACACCGCGGTTCCTGGTGTGTCCGCTGTGCCGTGCGTGTGATCATTGCTTGTACAGCCCTCTCGCAGTGTCCGGAGCAAGTATGGTGGGTCTGACACACCGGTGTCAATGTGTTCTTTTTTCCATTTCCAGGAGTGTATTTTACGTACTTTCCGCGTCCAGAATACCGTACATTAAAACCAAGTTTAAGTCAACTGTAGTAAAATTTAAAGTTTAAATGTGTTTTGACAAATAAGCAGCTACACAGAAGGCCTTATCATTAGCTAGCTATAGATCTGGCGGGATACAGGTTATGCTGTTTGGGCACTTCAGTAAGAGGTCGTTCATTTCGACATTCCCACAGTCACATAGTTATTCTCCATGGAAATAGCCCCATTGGGCAGTGTTATACTAGCAGTCCCTAAACCTGTTGAGAGACTTCCAAGGTGTGCTGGATTTGTTACTTCAAGCTTCAAGTTATCCCTTCAGCTCCAGGACAGAATTTGGTGTTGCCCCCCTTCCATAGCTGAAGCCTCCTCTCTCGATGACTGTCTCTGACGTCAAAAGGACGTTCTTTCTTGAGCCTTGGCTATTGCTCATGCCCGGATAGGTGGGAGGGGGGGCGGTGATGTCATCTGCTTCTTCTTCTCCACCTCGGCAGCTGTGTGCCGCCGTATACTGGAGAGAGCTATCACTATGAGATTCGGCGTGGCCCTCAGACATCCTGATATGATGCGGGATGACTCATTTACGGCCACTTCAATGTGTTACACGTGAGCTGAATTCATCCACAAGGGCACGGCATATTCAGTTGCCGACAGACTGAGTGCAGTGATTGTTGTTCGAAGCACTTGTGGGATAGCAAGCCGGATTGTGATGGACAGTTTACGAATGGTATTTTTTCCAGGAGTGAGGCCACAGAGATTAGACTCCTAAGAGCTCTAGCTGGTTACAAAGTCATAGATCGGATATAAAATACTGAAATAAGGAATGAACTGGGTGTCAAAAGCATACTTCAGAAAATAGAGGAGTACAGAAAGAAATGGCTGGAACACATTCAAAGGATGTCAGAAGAACGACTACCTAAATTAATATCCAGATATAGACCTCAAGGGAAAAGGAATGTTGGGCTTTCTTAGAAGAGATGAAAAGATCAGCTGCGTTCTATTTGAAATTGGGACAAGCAAAACTGCACAAACAAAAACCGGCTATGATGATGAAATAATGAGAGCAGTGTCTTCTTAAAAGAAACAATGCACTGACGCAGGTTGACAATTGCGTGTCTAACAGTATTTCCGTTCTGCTCGCTGATTTGTTTGCTTTAGATTGCTAAATAATCTATGCAGACATTTCGCGAAAATATCCTATAACACGTACGGAAAGATCATGCTAACACTTTTAGCTATATCTTTGTGAAGCGCAACTTAGCAGACCTTTTAATTTTCGCGAGTTCCGTTCGGTTCAGCCAGTGCGGTGAAGAGGTGAAGGCAGTTTAAATTCACACTTTCGTTCTGTGTGTGGCGCTCATGAGATGTATGCTGCTCGGCTGTGGCGATTCCAGTTGGAGATTCCGTGTGACCGTTACAGTTATTTACAGTCGTTATTAATACGTAACATGTAAGAGAAATACGTCGACTGACATTAGTATTTCCATATAAAAAATCTCTAGCATTTTGCATGCTAAGTCAGTAATGAATTACTAGCGTAGTTTAGTATTTAGTCGCTTGGTACTACATTGGCTCAGAGATCGATTACTTTTCGTAAGCTGGAAGATGATTACAGGATCCTTTCGTAATTATTCAATATCGTGCTTAATGCACTATAATTGGTCATCCTCTCCATCATTGCACTTTGCTTAATGCATTATTGGTATACGTTTATAGAAAACTTGCATTTCTGTATTTGCCAAGACTTCGATTCATGTTCAGGTATGCCGGCCGGAGTGGCCGAGCGGTTCTAGGCGCTACAGTCTGGAACCGCGCGACCACTACAGTCGCAGGTGCCTCCATGCCTCGGGCATGGATGTGTGTGCTGTCCTTAGTTTAGTTAGATTTAAGTAGTTCTAAGTTCTGGGGGACTGATGACCTCAGAAGTTAAGTCCCATAGTGCTCAGAGCCATTTGAACCATGTTCAGGTATATTGTAAAGCTCACGTGATACATACCTACAGTTTGATTGATTTGAGATTAATACAAACTATCAGTTCACCTTTTTGGTTACTCATTTATGGTGTCCTTAGTCATTTATTTTTAATTTCTATGCGTCATTTTGAAGCACATGTTATGAGACGTCGTCCTGGTGACACCTATTACCAATACCCCCTTTGCCAATTCAGTGACCATCTACGAAACAGATAATGAGACAGTTCAGTCATATACAGGTTCTCTCGTGAATTTGTGATAAATATTCCCCCCCCCCCCCCCCCCCCCCCCCCCCATGAACGACGGACACTGCCGTTAGCGGGGAGGTTTGCGTGCCTCAGAGATACAAATAGCCGTACCGTAGGTGCAGCCACAAAGAAGGGGTATCTGTTGAGAGGCCAGACAAAGGTGTGGTTCCTGAAGAGGGGCAGCAGCCTTTTCAGTAGTTTCAGGGGCAACAGTCTGGATGATTGACTGATCTGGCCTTGTAACATTAACCAAAACGGCCTTGCTGTGCTGGTACTGTGAACGGCTGAAAGCAAGGGGAAACTACAGCCGTAATTTTTCCCGAGGGCATGCAGCTTTACTGTATGGTCAAATGATGATGACGTCCTCTTGGGTAAAATATTCCGGAGGTTAAATAGTCCCCCATTCGGATCTCCGGGCGGGGACCATTTAGGAGGACGTCATTATCAGGAGAAAGAAAACTGGCGTTCTACGGATCGGAGCGTTGAATGTCAGATCCCTTAATCGGGCGGGTAGGTTAGAAAATTTAAAAAGGGAAATGGATAGGTTAAACTTAGATATAGTGGGAATTAGTGAAGTTCGGTGGCAGGAGGAACAAGACTTTTGGTCAGGTGAATACAGAGTTATAAGTACAAAATCAAGTAGGGGTAAAGCAGCAGTAGGTTTAATAATGGATAAAAAATAGGAGTGCGGGTAAGCTACTACAAACAGCATAGTCAACGCATTATTGTGGCCAAGATAAACACGAAGCCCACGCCTACTACAGTAGCACAAGTTTATATGCCAACTAGCTCTGCAGATGACGAAAAATTGATGAAATGTATGATGAGATAAAAGAAATTATTCAGATTGTGAAGGGAGACGAAAATTTAATAGTCATGGGTGACTGGAATTCAATAGTAGGAAAATGGAGAGAAGGAAACGTAGTAGGTGAATATGAATTGGGGATAAGAAATGAAAGAGGAAGCCGCCTGGTAGAATTTTGCGCAGAGCACAACTTAATCATAGCTAACACTTGGTTCAAGAATCATGAAAGAAAGTTGTATACCTGGAAGAAGCCTGGAGATACTAGAAAGTATCAGACAGATTATGTAATGGTAAGACAGAGATTTAGGAACCAGGTTTTAAATTGTAAGACATTTCCAGGGGCAGATGTGGATTCTGACCACAATCTATTGGTTATGAACTGTAGTTTAAAACTGAAGAAACTGCAAAAAGGTGGGAATTTAAGGAGATGGGGCCTGGATAAACTGACTAAACCAGAGGTTGTACAGAGTTTCAGGGAGAGCATAAGGGAGCAATTGACAGAAATGGGGGAAAATACAGTAGAAGAAGAATGGGTAGGTTTGAGGGATGAAGTAGTGAAGGCAGCAGAGGATCAAGTAGGTAAAAAGAACAATGCTGAAAATTAGATGGGTAGATCACATAACTAATGGGGAGGTATTGAATAGAACTGGAGAGAAGAGAAATTTGTGGCTCAACTTGACTAGAAGAAGGGACCTGTTGGTGGGACGTATTCTGAGGCATCAAGGTGTCACCAACTTAGTATTGGAGGGCAGCGCGGAGTGTAAAAATCGTAGAGGGAAACCAAGAGATGAATACACTAAACAGATTCAGAAGGATGTAGGTTTCAGTAGGTACTGGGAGATGAAGAAGCATGCACAGGATAGAGTAGCACGGAGAGCTGCATCAAACCAGTCTCTTGACTGAAGACCACAACAACAACAACAACCGTTAACCGAGTATACTTTGACCGACTTTCAGATTCATATGTGATGATCATGACTATTTTCAACTATAGCGATATTTTTGTTAGTGAACATAGGGGCTTGTATGAAAGGATTATATACTAATTAGCAAAACACATTTTCTAACATGCAGAGGAAGTAATGAAAAAAGATGTGGTTGGTCGATAGATTTTGTGATACATTGACCGGCCTATACTTCTACTACAACTGTGAGCTACCATTCCGTTTGTGGTCAATATTTCTAAAACGCGATGAAACTTTGACTACCCAGGAATAAATACAATGATCTTAAGTATTCGTAAGTGCTTTACTAAACTTCATAAGAGAAAATACCTAGTTTGGTACGTAAATCACACATTGTGATCCATCATCAGAATTTTAAATATAATGAAAGATATTGGGATGGCGTACCATCTACGTAGCTCCAAATTTAGCTGAGTTAATGCCTTCACTTTCACCCATCTTAGACCTATAAGTTAAAAGACATACATTGCAGTTAGAATTAAGATTATTTGTTCATTTATCGAGACGATACCTGGCACTTGTGGCGAAACAAACTTCATTTCTTGTTTCCGGAGTCATTTGACATTATACGTTATTCTTGAATCAATGCCTGAAGAACAACAGCTTGCAATTTGAGCAATATATAACTGACATTTGTTTTTCTCAGTTGTAAGGACCTTTAGTCTATAGACCGATGGTTAATGTATGTATTCCTTAGTTCCATACTGTCAATGGCATCAACACTGTTGAATGAACTGTATATCTGTAATCCTGAGTTAAAAATGATTGGTGGTCAAAGTAACCTTGAAACAGAGAAATCATGTACGTTAACTCTGAAATCATAATGTAGTAACAGATATATACATGTGAACAAAAGACTAATCAGTGGTGTTGTGAGAAGTCATCAAACAATATACATGATATAGCTGAAAACACCGATGGATTTGCAGTTAAATTATATCTCTAGATTTTGCGAAACCAGAATTCTTCGTATGCAACTGTAAGTCCCAACACCTTCGCCAGTCGTTGCGCAAGAGAACTGACACTACATGGTGCCATATAGGGTGTGTTTATGGAACTTTATCAGCAAACGATATACTGGGTGGTCCATTGATCGTGATCGGGCCAAATATCTCACGAAATAAGCGTCAAACGAAAAAAGAACGAAGCTCGTCTATCTTGAACGGGGAAACCAGATGGCGCTATGGTTGGCCCGCTGGATGGCGCTGCCATAGGTCAAACGGATATAAACAGCGTTTTTTAAATAGGAACTCCCATTTTTATTACATATTCGTGGAGTACGTAAAGAAATATGAATGTTTTAGTTGGACCACTTTCTTCGCTTTGTGATAGAAGGCGCTGTAACAGTCACAAGCATATGGCTCACAATTTTAGACGAACAGTTGGTAACAGGTAGATTTTTTAAAATTAGAATACAGAACGTAGGTACGTTTGAACATTTTATTTCGGTTGTTCCAATGTGATACATGTACTTTTGTGAACTTACCATTTCTGAGAACGCATGCTGTTACAGCGTGATTACCTGTAAATACCAGATTAATGCAATAAATGGTCAAAATAATGTCCGTCAACCTCAATGCATTTGGCAATACGTGTAACGACATTCCTCTCAACAGCGAGTAGTTCGTCTTCCGTAATGTTCGCACATGCACTGGCAATGCGCTGAGGCATGTTGTCAATCGTTGTCGGTGGATCACGATGGCAAATATCCTTCAACTTTCGCCACAGAAAGAAATCCGGGGACATCAGATCCGGTGAACGTGCGGGCCATGGTATGGTGCTTCGACGACCACTCCACCTGTCGTGAAATATGCTATTCAATACCGCTTCAACCGCACGCGAACTACGTGCCGGACATCTGTCATGTTGCAAGTACATCGCTATTCTGTCATGTTGTGAAACATCTTGTAGTAACATCGTTAGAACATTGGTAGGAAATCAGCATACATTGCACCATTTAGATTGCCATCGATAAAATGGAGACCAATTATCCTTCCTCCCGTAATGACGCACCATACATTAACCCGCCAAGGTCGCTGATGTTCCACTTGTCGCAGCCATCGTTGATTTTCGGTTGCCCAATAGTGCATATTATGCCGGTTTACGTTACCGCTTTTGGCTAATGACGCTTCGTCGCTAAATAGAACGCGTGCAAAAAATCTGTCATCGTCCCGTAATTTGTCTTGTGCCCAGTGGCAGAACCGTACACGACGTTCAAAGTCGTCGGCATGAAATTCCTCGTGCATAGAAATATGGGACGGGTGCAATCGATGTTGATGTAGCATTCACAACACCGACGTTTTTGAGATTCCCGATTCTCGCGCAATTTGTCTGCTACTGAAGTGCGGATTAGCCGCGGCAGCAGCTAAAACACCTACTTGGGCATCATCATTTGTTGGAGGTCGTGGTTGACGTTTCACATGTGGCTGAACACTTCCTGTTTCCTTAAATAACGTAACTATCCGGCGAACGGTCCGGACACTTGGATGATGTCGTCCAGGATGCCGAGCAGCATACATAGCACACGCCCGTTGGGCATTTTGATCACAATAGCCATACATCAACGCGATATCGACCTTTACGCAATTGGCAAACGGTCCATTTTAACACGGGTAATGTATCACGAAGCAAATACCATCCGCACCGCCGGAATGTTACGTGATACCACGTACTTATACGCTTGTGACTATTACAGCTTCATGTATCACAAAGCGAAAAATGTGGCCCAACATTCATATTTCTTTACTTACTACACCAATATGTAATAAAATGTGGGAGTTCCTATTTAAAAAATGCAGTTGATATCCGTTTGACCTATGGCAGCGCCATCTAGCAGGCCAACCATAGTGCCATCTGGTTTCCCCCTTCAAGCTAAACGAGTTTCGTTCTTTGTAGTTTTTGCGTTTGATGCTTATTTCGTGAGATATTTGGCCCAGCCACTATCAGTGGACCACCCCGTATACTAAACACCAAACTCAGAGACAGCAGAGAGCTGAAAAGCTTTCGGTGTATGAGTGGTCAAAGTAACCACGACGACCAAAGCATACCCGGCTTACGGTACATAAGTGAAACATCAGTTTGCGATTCGGTGTGTACGTGAAATGGCAAGGACGAAGGCCGTGGCGGGACGCATTCTGGTCGGGGCAGCCGGATGCGCAGCTGCGTCTGTGTCTGGGCGTAACGCGAGGCACGGGTTGAGGTGTTGGCCGGTGCGGGCTCGAGTGTTTGACGGCGCAGACCGGACCAAACACCGCCTAATGGCTCGCAGGTGCGCTGCGCCGCCGCCGCCGCTGCTGATGTAGCAAGTTTGCCCGCGGCGCGCGGCGCGCGGAGCACCGATATCGGCTGGGCACCCGCGTCGCCACCGGCCGACCAGTTCAACGAACTTGTCCGGATGCGCACGCAGTGTAGCACGGCGGTCCCCCGGCTTCCTGCGCTCTACGCAGGGACACTCGCTACGCTTCTTATGTCATACTCGACTTTGAAACCAGTTACGGAGCCACCATGTGCACGGGGTAAATGACAAGTGTCGAGCGGCAGAAAATCCGAAGTGATGCTCGTCTTATGCAAAGTACACCAGCGGCACGACACAACTTTCTCCTGAAAAAAGTACAGTTCAAAAATGGTTCAAATGGCTCTCAGCACTATCGGACTTAACATCTATTGTCATGAGTCCCCTAGAACTTAGAACTACTTAAACCTAACTAACTTAAAGACATCACACAACACCCAGTCATCACGAGGCAGAGAAAATCCCTGACCCCGCCGGGAATCGAACCCGGGAACCCGGGCGCGGGAAGCGAGAACGCTACCGCACCAAGTACAGTTCCTTCAATAAATATAACACATCAACAGAAGTCAGTAGACAGGGTAGAGCATACTAAGTTTTTGCGTGTACATATCGATGAGAATCTTAATTGGAAAATTCATATTTTGGATCTCCTAAAGCGACTACGTTCAGCAACTTTTGCGATCAGAATAATTGCCAATTTTGAGAATATATAAATGAGTAAGCTAACGTACTTTGCATACTTTCACTCACTGACGTCATACGGAATAATATCTTGTGGTAACTCAACATTCAGACAAAAAGTATTCACTGCTCAGAAGAAAGTGGTTAGAATAATGTGTCGGGTTCATAGTTGCACATCTTGTAGGCATCTTTTTAAAAGATTGGGAATTCTTACAACAGCCTCACAATACATCTACTCACTAATGAAATTTGTTCCCAACAATATGGACCGCTTTGAAAACAACAGTGATATTCATGATTATAATACCTATCTTTGGCACAGAAATGCGTAAAATATACTGCTATAAAAATTTTCGACAAATTACCAGATGAAATAAGGTGTCTAACAGCAGTAATAGCTTCAAAAATAAATTGAAATCATATCTCCTTGACAACTCCTTCTATACCATAGATGAATTCTTGAATAGGAATAAATAAATCTGTAAATATAGTATATCCATTTTTGCCATTTAAGGGAATGGGGTAAATAATAGAAATATTAATCTTTAACTCTGTACTGTAATATATATATTACATTTTTTTTTCATATGTGCATTTCTTGTGCACTTGACGCGTTCCACATCATAACGGCTACCGTACCGTGCGATTGATCAATGGAACACGCAAACAACTAAGAACTAACTAACTAAACAATCAGTACCTCCATTGCGCTACAGCAGTGCTAATGTTATCGATGACATCGTCAATGTAGCCCAGTGACTAAAGATGTTTTTCTGCAATTTCTTCACAAAAGAAGATAATGTAAATATTGCAGAATTCTAATCAAGAACAGCTGTCAAGATGAATAGTTTAAGTACATACCATTGGCAGCGAAACAAATTAAGTTTTTTTATAAAGAGAAGTCCTCTGATTCAAATTCCATACCAGATACGTTCCTTTCGTAGTTTCGTAGTATGCTACGGTTCAAGCCCTCTTCACTCA
Organism: Schistocerca nitens; assembly: GCF_023898315.1. Classification (NCBI taxonomy): domain Eukaryota; kingdom Metazoa; phylum Arthropoda; class Insecta; order Orthoptera; family Acrididae; genus Schistocerca; species Schistocerca nitens. The sequence goes on from NC_064615.1 coordinate 937,510,335, forward strand.
GATCAAAAAGCATCTAGAAAAGTACAGAATCAGTGCAAATAGTGTTTTTTGAAATGAATCATAAAACATAATCGCCACTTTTAAGTTGTAAATCTCGAACTGAGTTGTCTGTAAGTTGTAGTTTAAAATATGCGATTAACACCTCCGCAACATTTGGTAACAATACATTTTAATTTTTAAACGACTTGGCATAACTCTGCGTGTTGGACAAGGTGAATCAAGTAACAATTATAAAGAAACCACAGGATCCTCTACAGAGATTTTGAGCTTAACTCACCATAGCTTCCTATTGTCTATTGGTCAAGTAATGTACAGTAATGAAATTTGGGGAATACAGTAGTCTAGGTAACATATTTAAGTGATTAATGTTGGAAGATCACAGATTAATGTAAGCGTCAGATACGCCATTGCAAATGTGAAATGCTGGTACTTTAATAACCGATGTGACTGCCAAAGTATGCCTGGCTACACACTTGCATGCCATCCTGTGAACACGCTCTGTTTTGGATTTTGTCTCTTGATAATGGCTACATGGCCGAAACTGTAATAGTGGTTTGCACAGATAAAAAGTTTTACAGTCAAGAGCGACCATCATTTCATTTACAAAATCCCTCACAATTTTTTCGTATTTTATTAATTTTTTAGTTTCTGTTGTTTATTGAAAATCTATTCATAATTCTGTAAATTTTGCACTGACTCGTTTCATGATCACGTAACTTTGGTCTGTAGGTTTACGGCTCCTGATAATAAAATAAAAATTGAACGAAGTATTGGAATCGTCATTGTTTCTCTTCTTTAGTAATGAAATAATTTGACAGGCTCTTACATGTAGTTAATGCTATTGAATACGAAATCTTTGTTGTCTTGATTGTCCTTGTTGCTCGTGATGTTACAGAGCTTTCAGGGGCTCAAGTCTACTTCGAAGAACATAAGTTCCTATGCCGAAGTCGTTGTTTTTCTACTCATCCATCGGCTCCCTCACTTCATACCCAACCTTTCGAATCAACCAATCCTCTACCCTCGGCGAATCACCATGAATTGTGTAGCGGAGGACATTTTTAATTAATATTCACAACCACTCGTTTGCACAGTTCTGTTTGCGCGACGTCTACGACACTGATACTTAAAACCTGTAGAACATTCTTGTTTTCTATCACAGAAATCGATACTGAAATTTTTAAGTTAGTTTTCGCACGATCTCACCTAATTTGCGTCAGGAGAGATGTTCAACGTTTTTATTACACTCTCGTGCTCGCCAAACAAACCCACAATATTCCGCACCTCGCTTCTAACCACACTCTCAACAACCGATGATATGGCTTCGTGATATGGTTCACGGTCAGTTGAGCGCTATTGAAATATATGCTGCAGAAGTATTCTGTAGACGAAATGCGATTTCTCGATATCGTACCAACGAATTAAATCAAGCCCATTTGTTTTAACCATAAGCAAGCACATGTGGTCGTTCCATCTTTAGATCTCTGCGTGTTTTTATTCCCAAACATTTGTATGACATTAATCTAGTTGTGACTCATTTTTCCTGCAGCCACAGGGTACCATTCTTTTTCGTTGGACTATTATCTAATGTTGCACCTGAGTCAGTGGATTATTTCCCATGAAGAGCCATGATTTTATTTTTGTTTGTTACTTTTCGGGCTAACGGCCTTGCCGCAGTGTTAACAGTGGCTCCCGTCAGACCACCAAAGTTAATCGCTGTCGGGTAGGTTAGCACTAGGATGGGTAACCGTCCGGGTCTGTTGAGCGCCGTTGGCAAGCGGGCTGCAGTCAGTCCTTCTACTTGACTGAGAAGCAACGGCTCCAGTCACGAAGACTGACAACGGCTAGAAGAGTGGTTTGCTGACCACTTCCACCCCAAATCTGCATCCAGTGATGCTTCTGAGCTGAGGATGACACTGCGGTTGGTCGGTACTGTTGGGCCTAAAAGGCTTTTTCGGCCAGAGTTTTGTTTTTCTAGTAATCGTAGGTCACGTTCTCTTACCCCTAATTGATGTAATTAAACACTGCTTTTTGTAGCTCATCTTCACTTTCTTCCAAAATTGTTAGATCTTTTGCATACACAAAAATATCAACAAATATATGTTTATCACGTTGTATGCGCAGATTTACTTCCTGTGTCGAGTTGGCAGTCAAATAATCTATGTATATATCAAATAAAGTTGGTGACAGGTTACCTTTATTCTTCTCAGAATAAATCGTCGTCTGCGGAAAATCTGATTGCAGGTAATACTGCCGGCCGGTGTGGTTCAAAATGGTTCAAATGGCTCTGAGCACTATGGGACTTAGCATCTGAGGTCATCAGTCCCCTAGAACCTAGAACTACTTAAACGTAACTAACCTAAGGACTTCACACACATCCATGCCCGAGGCAGGATTCGAACCTGCGACCGTAATGGTCGCGTGGCTCCAGACTGAAGCGCCTAGAACCGCTCGGCCTCACGGGCCGAGGTTTTTGTTCTACGTTACAGAATTGAATTTATAGCAAATAATAATTATTAACAACTACAAGAAAACTTCTTTCGCCGGACTCTGTGACCTAGCGGTTCTAGGCGCTTCAGTCCGGAACCTCGCAGCTGCTACGGTCACAGGTTCGAATCCTGCCTCGGGCATGGATGTGTGTCATGTCCTTAGGTTAGTTAAGTTCAAGTAGTTCTAAATCGACCGCCAACGCGTAATGGAAATATTTTAGATCTAGTAGCCACGAACAAACCAGACCTCACCGACGGTGTCCGTTGTGAGACAGGGATTAGTGATAATGATGTTGTCATTACGACTATGGTTACGAAAGTTAAAAATTCGGTCAAGAAGGCTAGGAGAGTATTCTTACTAGAAAGAGCAGATAAGCAGTTGTTAGCATCCCGCTTAGTAAATGAATCGACTTCATTTACTTCTGGTGCGATGGACGTGGAAGAATTATGGGCAAATTTTAAACACATTGTAAATCACACATTGGACAAGTATGTGCCGAAAAAGTGGGTTACGGACGGAAAAGGCCCACCGTGGTTTAACAGCGCAGTTCGGAGAATGCTCAGAAAGCAAAGGCAGTTGCACTCGCGGTACAAGAAAGATCGGGAGAATGAGGACAGGCAAAAGTTAATAGAGATCCGTGCTGCTGTAAAAAGAGCGATGCGCGAAGCATTCAACCACTACCACCGTCATACCTTAGCAAAAGATCTTGCTGAAAACCCAGGGAAATTCTGGTCTTAGGTAAGCGGGTCGAAGACTTCCATCCAGTCACTCACTGATCAGTCTGGCCTGGCCACGGAAGACAGCAAAACGAAAGCTGAAATTTTAAATTTAGCATTTGAGAAATATTTCACGCAGGAGGATCGTACAAACATACCACCGTTTGAATCTCGTACAGATTTCCGTATGGAGGACATAATGATAGACATCCCTGGGGTTGTGAAGCAGCTGAATGGGTTGAAAATAAATAAATCGCCAGGTCCTGATGGGATTCCAATTCGGTTTTACAGAGAGTACTCTACTGCACCGGCTCCTTACTTAGCTTGCATTTATCGCGAATCTCTTGCCCAACGTAAAGTCCCGAGCGACTGGAAAAAAGCGCAGGTGACGGCAGTATATAAGAGGGTTAGAAGGACGGATCCTCAAAATTACAGACCAATATCCTTAACATCGGCTTGTTGCAGGATTCTCGAACATATTCTCAGTTCGAATATAGTGAATTTCCTTGAGACAGAGAAGTTGCTGTCCATGCATCAGCACGGCTTTAGAAAGCATCGCTCCTGCGAAACGCAACTCGGCCCGTTTTTCACATGATATCTTGCGAACCATGGATGCAGGGTATGAGACGGATGCCATATACTTTGACTTCCGGAAAGCGTTTGACTCGGTGCCCCACTGCAGACTCCTAACTAAGGTACAAGCATATAGGATTGGTTCCCAAGTATGTGAATGGCTCGAAGACTTCTTAAGTAATAGAACCCAGTACGTTGTCGTCGATGGTGAGTGTTCATCGGAGGTGTGGGTATCATCTGGAGTGCCCCAGGAAAATGTGGTAGGTCCGCTGTTGTTTTCTATCTACATAAATGATCTTTTGGATAGGATGGATAGCAATGTGCGGCTGTTTGCTGATGGTGCTGTGGTGTACGGGAAGGTGTCGTCGTTGAGTAACTGTAGTAGGATACAAGATGACTTGGACAGGATTTGTGATTGGTATAAAGAATGGCAGCTAACACTAAATATAGATAAATGTAAATTAATGCAGATGATTGGGAAAAAGAATCCTGTAATGTTTGAATACTCCATTAGTAGTGTAGCCCTTGACACAGTCACATCGATTAAATATTTGGGCGTAACATTGCAGAGCGATATGAAGTGGGACAAGCATGTAATTGCAGTTGTGGGGAAGGCGGATAGTCGTCTTCGGTTCATTAGTAGAAATTTGGGAAGATGTGGTTCATCTGTAAAGGAGACCGCTTATAAAACACTAATACGACCTATTCTTGAGTACTGCTCGAGCGTTTGGGATCCCTATCAGGTCGGATTGAGGGAGGACATAGAAGCAATTCAGAGGCGCGCTGCTAGATTTGTTACTGGTAGGTATGATCATCCCGCGAGTGTTACGGAAATGCTGCAGGAACTCGGGAGGGAGTCTCTAGAGGAAAAGTGGCGTTCTTTTCGTGAATCGCTACTGAGGAAATTTAGAGAACCAGCATTTGAGGCTGACTGCAGTACAATTTTACTGCCGCCAACTTACATTTCGCGGAAAGACCACAAAGATAAGATAAAAGAGATTAGGGCTCGTACAGAGGCCTATAGGCAGTCATTTTTCTCTCGTTCTGTTTGGGGGTGGAACAGGGAGAGAAGATGCTAGTTGTGATACGAGGTACCCTCCGCCACGCACCGTATGGTGGATTGCGGAGTATGTATATAGATGTAGATGTAGATGTAGATGTAGAAGTTCCAAGAGACTGATGAACTCAGAAGTTAAGTCCCATAGTGCTCAGAGCCTTTTGAACCCTTTTTTGAGGTAATACCACCTGCTAAATTATTAATGCGTAGCCGGCCGAAGTAGCCGTGCGGTTAACGGCGCTGCAGTCTGGAACCGCAAGACCGTTACGGTCGCAGGTTCGAATCCTGCCTCGGGCATGGATGTTTGTGATGTCCTTAGGTTAGTTAGGTTTAACTAGTTCTAAGTTCTAGGGGACTAATGACCTCAGCAGTTGAGTCCCATAGTGCTCAGAGCCATTTGAACCATTAATGCGTAACATGAACAGTATCGGTCATACTATACTTCCCTCTGACGCATCTTTTATTTGTTTATTTTTTGCAGACGATTATTCAGTTGGGATAACGTGCTGTGTAATCGCTGGCAAGAAACTTTCGATCTAGTCGCAGACCTGTTGAGGTCATTCACTTGCTGCAGTCTTCATGTTGCAATCCAAATCTCAAATCCTTTTAAACTACTCAACTCTTATCTGATTCTCTCTCTCTCTCTCTCTACAGTACATTTATTATAAGACATACTGATTATGCTCTCACATATATGGCTATTCATTGTGTTGAAATATGTGTATATCTGATTCCCGCAATGTAAGATGTCTTTCAGCCTGAAAGTCCTAATGTAGTGAGGGTAAACAATCAACTGAAGAGATCAAACGTCAGTAAAAAATTGATAAATTCGTATATTTTATTGCTGGTCACTGCACTGTGCATCGTTTATTGACACAGAAGAAGAACAGATTCCAGATATAAATGAATCCAAATCCCCGTTCTGTGCAGGCTAGCACAAAACGTGCTCCAAAACGTTTTCGCACAAATCATAATTTGCATAGCCAAGTTGACCCACAATGTACAGGAGAACAGTAGGATCCAGAGCCCATACCCATAACCATTACAAAACTGCAGTGTCTTAGTAGCGTTCTAGTAGAAGTTACAGAAGTTCCTGATCCTGGCGCGAGTTGTTGGTTTCGTCTTTCTTTCTCCTTTTTTTTATTTTTTCATTCCTCCACAAGCGGCAGGCTAAGGTAGATAAAACCGCTTTTCAGACAAATCTAACATACATTTAGAAGGAGTTTCGAAACTATAAACGGTATTTTAAGGAAAACGCATCGGTGGGCCTTTTTAAGCATTTGAAATTATTATATGACACTTAAAACATAATCTCTGATTTTGATGTTAAAGCTGCTATGCTATAATGGTGTTGTTTGTGGTGCAAGTTCCGTAGGTGGGTCCTCTTATATCGGTCTCTTCTGTATCATGGGATAAACCTACGTGATATGGGTGGCGTGCCGTCTGGTGATTCAGACCTGTAATCACAAGCCAATTACATCCGAAATGCAAAATGTCTAGTTTAAAGGCTAAGCTCAAATACGCTAAACAGTAGCAAATATTACTACATTCACATGAATTTTTACTGTAGTAACAGGTGGAATGTGTGTTCTTATAGGACAACTATCCAAGGATTTCCACCCAATAATATCCACACAGCATACTCTGTACACAATTTATTAAACTGCCAATACTAAACTCTTTTAAATAACAACAAATTCATATAGCTTATAGAATTAACAAATGGTTAAAAGAGTGAGCTTTAAAAACACTAACGGCGGCTTGCCACCATAAAATCAAAGAACCTTTTACAACAGTGCTTTTAGAGTTTATCCAAGAGACAAAATCCAATAATATGTTAACTTGGCAAGAAAACTTAAGATCATTTAAAAAAAACCTTTAACAAGGGGAGGCCGCCAATGGTGAAATTCAGATTCGATTCATACTGTGCACAATAAAAGCTCATGGCCAGAGGTGTAATGTGGCAAAGCACCAAGATGCACTTCTCAGCCGTTGTCGAGAAAATCGACAGTTAAAAGAAACCGTTGCGGTGAAATACTCTCTACGCTTAAAATTTTTCTACAGCGTCGTGGCGCAGCGGTAAGCGATCGGGTTCGTAATCCGAAAGTCGCCGGATCGAATCTCGCGCCACGCAATTTTCTTTTATTATTTGTTTTCTTTTTGTAATTCAAATGCATATATATATATATATATATATATATATATATATATATATATATACACTTGAAAAAAATCCAATCCATCGTCCACCACCAATTGTCTTCTCCGATTTTTGCCGATGTGATACGATACGCGTGGTATGCATCAAACCTGACGAACGATAGAACAATTTTTCAGAATGTCAATCAGGTGTGTGTTTCCCAACAGATAATTTAAAAAACAATTGTTCTTGTAAAAACGCATCGTTTATCAGATGTGCTCGACGTCGTGCTGTTTTCTGCTTTCCATGTTTCTATGATAACTATCACTCTGGTTAGTGCGATACTCCAGCTACTTCTGGTCACTAATTGTTAATTATGTGCGAGTGTATACCGAACTTATCAATAAAGTGTATCCACTTGAATATTATTTGTGGTATTGTGTTTTATTTCAAGTTTTATTTTTCCACGACAAACGACTTTCAACAACTTATTATAAGCACAATTGTTGCAACTGATTGCCGGGAATTATATATATATATATATATATATATATATATATATATATATATATATATATATATATATATATATATATTTGAATTACAAAAAAAAAACAAATAATAAACAAAGTTGCATGGCGCGGGATTCGATCCGGCGACCTTCGGATTACGAACCCGAGCGCTTGCCGCTGCGCCACGACTCTGTGGAAAACTAATAATCGTAGAGAGTATTTCACCACAACGGTTTCTTTTAACTGTCGATTTTCTCGACAACGGCTGAGAAGTGCATCTTGGTGCTTTGCTACATTACACCTCTGGCCATGAGCTTTTATTATGCGCAGTATGAATCGAATCTGAATTTCACAATTGGCGGCCTCCCCTTGTAAGAATGATAATGACACTTTGCACTATAAAATCGGAAAACATTAAGAGCAGTAATAAACTAAAAAAATTAATAATAATGGCAACTTGGCACCATAAAATAAGAGAAATTTCTTCTGCGAGAACAAATTACAATGGTGCTTTAAAAGATTTTACTCCACAGACCAAGATTCAATAATAAGTTAACTTACATTACAATTTACAAACATTTATATAAAAAGACTTTGAGAAAGATAATGCCACTTGGCACTATAAAATCAAAGAAGCGCAACACACAACCAATAAATATAATAACAAAATAATAATTTGAATTGACCAAAGGGCGAGGGCAACTCCCAGCGCAATCACAGACGAGCGAGCTCTCAACACTTCGGAGCCTTCCCACTAGAAACGGTCCCCGAAATAAACCACTGAGAGCTCCCCGACATGCCTCCTTCAACTGCCCATCACTTACGCACCTTGGTTATGTTCTGTAACACACGACAGATAATATCAACACAAGATAAAATTCAAAAATCAAATAACAATATAACATCCCGACAGCACATGATAACCACAGCGCCGTTAACTCGGGCGCTCTTAACAAGTGCCGAAAGCCAACACACACAAATCTTAATAAACAATTCTCGCTTCTTAAACAAAACAATAAAAGCCAAGTGCACATGAATAGTCAAACCACAGTCTTAGAAGTGCCTTAAGGACACCAAACGCGACTATTCTACCAAGTTAATAAAAACACAGTGATGTAAAAATATAAAACACACCAGTAAATACTGTTACACAAACCAAATTGACGAGATCGAGATTGTTCAGGTCCCAGAAGACCACATATACCAAGCAGCAGTAATTCACTATGCACATACCGCCCAAAACCGCCTTTCTTAAGTAGACTTTACCTAACACATCAAATGCCAAATAAATCATACATGAACCTAACTATGGGCAGGTAACAGGAACCACCTACGTGAATTCCTCCAAAGGTAACGCTGACTGACAGGGTGGGCAACGATCCACTCAGCGGGATGACCAAAAGATACTACAGTTGAGCAAATAAATTAGTACCAACAAATATCGTAAAGTGCCACACACACACCCACACACCCAGCAAAAACTTCCAACGACGCCGTCCCACATCAGAATGAAGTTCAAAAACCGCTGCTGGAGCTTCCAGCGGAAAATCTGACGAGCCAACCGAGCCCACGCCCTAACCTGGCAGACGACTCCAAAATTCAACAACTGGTTGTCTCCGGGCCAGAGTATCACAGGACCCCACCGGACCTCCACATCAGACAGGCGGGCACAACAAGTGCGCCGACTCCAGTTAATCACCACCGCATGGCCAGCACAGCAGCGAGTCGCTTCCGCCCCAGACCACTCTGCTCATATTGCGAGGCACAACAACCTTAGCGCTAGTCACCAGCAGGTCAGGCAGAGCGAACTTCACGTTCCGTGAAATACCCGGAAAACTCTCGCTTTCCGCCGGCCACCGCAAACACACGCCAGCGACGTAATAGCAAATCACCACCGGAGCGCCACCCGCAACAGAACAGCGAAGTATAATCAATTATAGCGCGCACTCTAAACAGTATGACAGGATATCGGCGCGCGCCATATCAACAGGCATCTTTAGTGTATAGCAATACAGGGCTCATTCACCTTTTTTCATTTCCACACGAAGGAGCAGGCAGACAGCGGATAACCTGCTCTTTCAGCTAAAGATTGAACATATTTAAAAGTTTCAAAATATGTAAAAAACAAACATAGAGACCAACAAATGATGTTGTTTTAAAATGACGCAACGCTGGATAGTTTCTAAGATTTTTTAAATTTTTTAGATAGTTTAATATTACAGCCACAATAAAATGCTGCTATGGTATATAGATGATGCTGGTGTTATCGGTCCCGCCCAGCGATTCATTATACATAATTCTCTGCTATACCACGCGATCAAACCACATGATACGGGTGGTGTGCCTATCGTCGTTTCGCAGTGGGCACCTGAGTCGCTGCTGTCTACACGGAATACCTGAAAAATAATTGACATAACAGGGTGGCGCCAATAAAAGTGGCCCAGAGAACACAGTTCCAGGGTACAAAGAAACAGCAGAGTAAAAAAATATAGTACGAACCTGACTATAGCAGATGTTGAAAGTGACGACCATTCATCTCTTGGCTCTTTTGGGCCTTGGTCAGCAAGTTGCTGAAGGCTGATCGAAGCTGGACTGCTAGAACTGCTGCAGTCTCATCCGTGATATTCTGCTACTGTTCAGTTCTTGAAGACTATGAGGGTTGTTGCGATGTACCTTAGACTTGAGGGCTCCCCATACAGAGAAATAGGATACTGACCGATAAGGTGCCTGGATGGCAAGCTAGGGTTGTGACCAGACTGGCCCCTGTTAACAACTCTGTCAGGCGTGAAGACTGCGTAAATGCGCTCCAAGTTCGGCCGGCTGCATGGGCAGTTGCTCCATCCTGTTGGAAGTAGTTGCAGATCCTTTCCTCCTCCGTTAATCCTTCCACAAATTCACGTCCAGTCGTATCCACTCGCCCGGGCCAATTTTATTTTCCCCACCCTGTATTGCACTACTGGCCATTAAAATTGCTACACCGCGAAGATGACGTGCAACAGATGCGAAATTTAACCGACAGGAAGAAGATGCTGTGATATGCAAATAATTAAGCTTTTCAGGGCATTCATACAAGGTTGGCGCCGGTGGCGACACCTACAACGTGCTGACATCAGGAAAGTTTCCAACCGATTTCTCATACACAAACAGCAGTTGACCGGCGTTGCCTGCTGAAACGTTGTTGGGATGCCTCGTGTAAGGAGGAGAAATTCGTACCATCACGTTTCCGACTTTGATAAAGGTCGGATCGTAGCCTATCGCGATTGCGGTTTATCGTATCGCGACATTGCTGCTCGCGTTGGTCGAGATCCAATGACTGTTAGCAGAATATGGAATCGGTCGGTTCAGGAGGGTAATACGGAACGCCCTGCTGGATCCCAACGGCCCGGCCTCGTATCACTAGCAGTCGAGAAGACAGGCGTCTCATCCGCATGGCTATAACGGATCATGAAGCCACGTCTCGATCCCTGAGTCAACAGATGGGGACGTTTACAAGACAACAGCCATCTGCACGAACAGTTTGACGACGTTTGCAGCAGCATGGACTATCAGCTCGGAGACCATGGCTGCGGTTACCCTTGACGCTGCGGTGGTGTACTCAACGACGAACCTGGGTGCACGAATGGCAAAACGTTATTTTTTCGGATGAATCCAGGTTCTATTTACGGCATCATGATGGTCGCATCCGTGTTTGGCGACATCGCTGTGAACGCACATTGGAACCATATATTCGTCGTCGCCTTACTGGCGTATCACCCGGCGTGATGGTATGGGGTGCCATTGGTTACACGTCTCGGTCACCTCTTGTTCGAATTGACGGCACTTTGAACAGTGGATGTTACATTTCAGATGTGTTACGACCCGTGGCTCTACCCTCCATGCGATTCCTTCGAAACCCTACATTTCAGCAGGATAATGCACGACCGCAGGTTGCAGGTCCTGTACGGGCCTTTCTAGATACAGAAAATGTTGGCCAGCACATTCTCCAGATCTCTCACCAACTGAAAACGTCTGGTCAATGGTGGCCGAGCAACTGGCTCGTCACAATACGCCAGTCACTACTCTTGATGATCTGTGGTATCGTATTGAAGCTGCATGGGCAGCTGTACCTGTACACGCCATCCAAGCTCTGTTTGACTTTATTCCCAGGCGTATCAAGGCCGTTATTACGGCCAGAGGTGGTTGTTTTGGGTACTGATTTCTCAGGATCTATGCACCCAAATTGCCTAAAAAGGTAATCACATGTCAGTTCTAGTATAATATATTTGTGCAACGAATACCCGTTTATCATCTGCATTTCTTCCTGGTAACTGCAACGGAGCATGACATCTCTAATTGTTTCCAAGTCATCATTTTTTGAAAGCCATGCGACACTTTATGAATACCCTCAGTAACAAGTGTATTACTTTCAGAGGTCTGCACAACAGTGACCCTTTCGAATGTCGAGGAACTGACTTTTGCGGAAGACTGAATCCGGGAAAGTTGATTAACGTCACCTTAACGTCAAACCATATATATCGTGTCCTAAACAGCTCTATACAGAACAATGAGGATTACATGCTCTTCGTCACAGCCTTAAAGATCGTCGTACTGTCATGAGGCACGTAGCATGACAAGCCGCAGATCGAGAAACAGGAGTGCGCAGCGTAATCCGGGCCGAGAAAAACCCACTACCGTGGCGGGCAGGTATGGATCGCATGTCTCCTCCTTGATTGATGCGTCACCGTCCCATCAAGTGGCAGCTCGTCCCCGGAATCCGAAAAGCGAACGCCGTCGTATTAGCGCGGGAAAAATACCCCGCATGTAGGCACTTAACGAAGACATAGTTCCCTTACAGAAGGCCGTGATTTATGTCGCGGGCCGGAAGACAGATAGCTTATGCGCTTTATTTAGAGAGTGCGCCGCGGCTGCAGCTGTATTAATGCCCTCGGCGGAAGCCATGTTTGGGACGAGTGGCGGCCCCCCCCGGGTTCGTATTCACGGAGGAGCGGTTGTCGCACTGGAACGGTACCGCCGCGGACCGTTTCTTGCTGGCTGGCGGTACGTGGCTCGCACATTGCTTGCGTGCATTCTTCGCGCCACGTTTTCACTGAAGGCGCCCGCTGTGCGGGATCGTTGCATTACGAGGAATAGCAGCTGCGGGGGGAAAAACTGATACACATCTAATCTTGTATTGGTTACTTCTGTATTTCAGAGCCTTCTTGCGGAGGTTATTATTGATGATGGGTGTGGTAGGGTTAGTGGAGCTGCTTACGTTGGCCGGAAACCGTAAAGCAGTGGGCATAAAGCTGATATTGTGAGGCGGCATCTCCGGGCGCACACTTGCCGTTTCTTTCACAGTCATCAGTCTTTGATGCAGCCCGCCATAATCCCCCTCCTGCGCCACCTTTTTCATCTCATAGTAGCACTTGCAACCTACGCCTCCAATTATTTGCTGGTTTTATTCCGATCTTTGTCTTCCCCTACAATTTTCATTCTCTACAGTTCCCTCTAGTACCGTGGAAGTTGTTCCCTGATGTCTTGACAGATGTCCCACCCCCTGTTACTTCTTCTACATCTACATCTACGTGATTACTCTGCTATTCACAACAAAGTGCCTGGCAGAAGGTTCAATGAACCACCTTCAAGCTGTCTCTCTACCGTCCCACTCTCCAGCGGCGCGCGGGAAAAACGAACACACAATTTTTTTTTCGTGGGAGTCCTTATTTTATGGTGATGATAATTTCTCCCTATGTAGGTGGGTGCCGATAGAATGCTTTCGCAATCGGAGGAGAAAATTGGTGATTGAAATTTCATGAGAAGATCACGTCGCAATACAAAACACCTTTATAAATGCGTAGGCTTCCGCGGCCAGAGTCAGTCGACATAAAAGTTTTCTGGGTTTGGTACCGCGACATAATGTAAAAACTACTGCTGCTATAGAGAAACCAACGTCTCGGCCACGATTGCAGCGGCCTTCTTCTGGGTCTAGCAGCAGTAGTTTTTACATTATGACGCGGTACCAAACCCAGAAAACTTTTATGTCGACAAAACACCTTTGATTCAATGGTTGCCACTCCACTTCACGTATAATGTCTGTGGCACTATCTCCCCTATTTTTCAATAATACAATACGAGGTGCCCTGCTTTGATCTTTTTCGATGTCATCCATCAGTCGCACCTAATGCGGATGCCACACCGTACAGCAATAGTCCAGAATAGGGCGCACAAGGGTGGTGTAAGCAGTCTCTTTAGTAGACCTGTTGCACCTTCTAAGTGTTCTGCCAATGAATCGCAGTCTTTGGTTTGCTTCTCTCCACAACATCATCTGTGTGATCGTTCCAAGTTAGGTTATTTGTAATTCTAATCCCTAAGTATTTAGTTGAATTTAATCTTCAGATTTGTGTGACTTACCGCGTAATGGAAATTTAGAGGATTTCTTTCAGTACTCGTGAATAACTTCAAACTTTTCTTTATTCAGGGTCAATTGCCACTTTTCGCACCATACAAACATCTTATTTAAATCGTCTTGCAATTTGTTTTCACATCTGATGGCTTTACAAGACTGTAAATGATAGCTTTATTTGCAAACAATCTAAGAATAATCCTGTGTTCCTTTTCTCGGCACTTCTGCAGGCAACCTCCTCATACTTTATTTACCTTATTGGTCCACATAATTTTCAAAATTTTTCTGTATCACCCCATCGGAAACTTTTCGATTTCCTTCTGTTCTGCTTTTTCCACAATTTATGTTTCACTGTAATACAATACTGTGCCCAAACGTATATTCTCAGAAATCTCTTCCTCAGCTTAAGGCCTATGTTTGATACCGGTAGACTTTTCTTGGCCAGCAATGCCCTCTTTGACAGTTCTAGTCTGCTTTTTATCTCCTCCTTGCTCCGTCCGTCATGGATTATTTTATTGCCTAGATAGTAGAATTCCTTCACTTCATCTGCCTCGTGGTCACTAACTCTGATGCTGTTTTTCAGTATTCTTATTCCACCGCTTCTCATTAGTTTTGTCTTCCTTCAGTTAAGTCTCAATTAATATGCTGTACTCATTACACTCTTCATTTCATTCAGCAGAGCCTGTAATTCTTCTTCACATTTACTGAGGATAGGAATGTTACGAGCTAATCTTATCACTGACGTCCTTTCACCTTCAATTTTAATCCCACTCTTGAGCCTTTTCTTTTTATTTCTGTCATTACTTCTTCGATGTATCGATTGAGCATTTCGTTCTTGATTCTTGTACACATTAGGTAAAAGTCTTTGCTTACAGTTTATTCCAATTTTACTTAGAATTTCGAACATCTTGCACCGTTTTACAATGTCGAACGCTTTTTCCAGGTCGACAAACCCTACGAACGTGGCTTGCTTTTTCTTCATGCTTGCTTCGACTACCTATCGCAACGTCAGAACTGACTCTCTGGTGCCTCTACCTTTCCTAAAGCCAAACTGATCGTCATCTAACACATCCTCATTATTACTAGGGTGAGTCAAATGAAAATCTTAAATTTGTGATAACAAATCGAAATTTCGCGCCGTTATCCTGTAAGTTGGTAAGCGTGCTACAAACAGCGTGGAGAATGGCCTGTAGGTGGCAGCATAGTGCAGATGGACACGTACCGTCGGAGTATCAGTAAAAAGATGGCCGCCCCACTTGCGACTTGCACCAGGGAAGAACAGCGTTCTGTTATTCGGTTTTTGCGTAGTGAAGGTATGAAACCTATTGAAATTCATCGACAAATGAACGTTCAGTATGGTGATGCATGTTTGTCACAGCAGCAAGTCTACGAATGGAGTAGAAAGTTCGCAGATGGTATGACTTCAGTGGTAGGTGCTCCTCGTCCAGGTCAGAGACAACGAGTTGTGACTCCACAGAACATTGCAGCAGTTGAAGCCATAGTGAAGTGACACTGAATGAGCGGCTTGTTCATGCAGGCTGCTGTCAGCGGCTGTCCTTTTGCAACATGACAATGCAATGTTCAAAAAATGGCTCTGAGCACTATGCGACTTAACTTCTGAGGTCATCAGTCGCCTAGAACTTAGAACTAATTAAAGCTAACTAACCTAAGGACATCACACACATCCATGCCCGAGGCAGGATTCGAACCTGCGACCGTAGGACAATGCAAGGCCCCACACTGCCTGTACAACAGTTGCAACAATCACAGACCTGCATTTTCAGTGTCTTCCTCATCCAGCATACTCACCAGACCTTGCCCCAAGTGATTTCCATATGTTTGGACCTCTCAAAGACGCAATGGAAGGAAAGAAGTTCCATTCTGATGAAGAGGTACGCCACGTGGTGCATGAGTGGTTGTGCAAACTACCAAAACAATTTTTCCTAAAGGAATTTGTGCACTTTGTAAGCGCCCGTACCGAGCTATTGAGCGTCTCTCCTGCAGAGTCTTCCACTGGATTTTATATATCATCTCCGTAACGCTTTCGCGATTACTAAATGATCCTGTAACGAAGCGCGCTGCTCTCCGTTGGATCTTCTCTATCTCTTCTATCAACCCTATCTGGTACGGATCCCACACTGCTGAGCAGTATTCAAGCAGTGGACGAACAAGCGTACTGTAACCTACTTCCTTTGTTTTCGGATTGCATTTCCTTAGGATTCTTCCAATGAATCTCAGTCTGGCATCTGTTTTACCAACGATCAACTTTATATGATCATTCCATTTTAAATCACTCCTAATGCGTACTCCCAGATAATTTATGGAATTAACTGCTTCCAGTTGCTGACCTGCTATATTGTAGCTAAATGATATGGGATCTTTCTTTCTATGTATTCGCAGCACATTACACTTGTCTACATTGAGGTTCAATTGCCATTCCCTGCACCATGCGTCAATTCGCTGCAGATCCTCCTGCGTTTCAGTACTATTTTCCATTGTTACAACCTCTCGATATACTACAGCATCATCCGCAAAAAACCTCAGTGAACTTCCGATGTCATCCACAAGGTCATTTATGTACATTGTGAATAGCAACGGTCCTACGACACTCCCCTGCGGCACACCTGAAATCACTCTTACTTCGGAACACTTCTCTCCATTGAGAATGACATGCTGCGTTCTGTTATGTAGGAACTCTTCAATCGAATCACACAATTGGTCTGATAGTCCATATGCTCTTACTTTGTTCATTAAACGACTGTGGGGAACTGTATCGAACGCCTTGCGGACGCTGTCAGCGAGTCCATTGTGACATTACAATTCCCTGACGACGCGTTTCTGTGTAGTCTGTGTGAGCAGATAATTAACTGGTGAAATACAGGAGTGGTACTTACATGCGGTCTAGGCACAATAATGTCACCACCGCCTATGCTCCAAGTCAGTGTCCAATAACCATTCACAGATGGCAGATGGCAGCACTAGCAGTGGAGGGTATATAAAGCGTGTCGGGGGATACGGGTGACGCTCCACTCGTTTTCCTATTGCGGAAACGGAGTGAATTATCTAGATTCCAAAAGGGCATAATCACTGGCTTTCTGCGTAAGGGTGGAAGGATTTCCGAAACGACTAAGTTAGTTAAGTGTTCAAGTGAGTCCCTGGTTAGCCGGCTGAGGTGGCCGAGCGGTTCTAGGCACCATAATCTGGAACCGCGCGACCGCTACGGTCGCAGGTTCGAATCCTGCCTCGGGCATGGATGTGTGTGACGTCCGTAAGCTAGTTAGGTTTAAGTAGTTCTAAGTTCTAGGGGACAGATCGCCTCAGATGTTAAGTCGCAGAGTGCTCAGAGCCATTTGAACCAAACGTTGAGAGAGGTTTGGCGGCGTGCTGGTGCAAAAGTGGATACTTCTCTCGAGGAAAACAGCTGTAAAAGTCATCCAAAGTTTTACCCATAAGAAAGCGATCCTTCAGGCGGATGTCGCACTGCAGGTCATTCAGCTCTGGTTGAAATACTTGTGAGACGTCCTCTGCCCGAAGGGAAAACGGGCGAACAAATATATCTAAGGCCGGTTGAAGCTCACTTATCTCCAAAAATCTGTTTTCAAATTCTTCTTGTAATTCGCAAATGATTTGAACACAATCTGAAAATTCCACATCTTCTTTAACGCTGTCTAATGCCAGAAAGTGTCCACAATTCTCCTCGCGCAACTGCTTTTTCCACAAAATAAGATTTTTTTGAAATGCTTGAATCGTCTGCACTAAATCAACAACAGAGTTGTTTTCACATTAGAGTGAAATGTTCAAAGTATATAAATGACCAGTTAAGTCACTCAAAAAAGCCATGGATGTCCATTCATTTCCAAAAAGGTATTGATTTCGTCCCTCAAGGAGAAAAACAGATGAAGCACCTTCCCTCTGGTCAGCCATCTTACTTCGGTGTGACAGGGGCTGTCCGGGTATTCTTCTTCGACATCAGCCAGAAATTCTTTAAATAGGCGATGTGGGAATCCATGCGAGCGAAGATAATTAACTGTTCAAACAACTGTGTACATAACATTTTTTATGCTGGCGATCTTCGCACAAAGTGCCTCCTGTTGTATCAGACAATGGACTGCCGCGAAATAGGAACAGCTGACTTCAGCCATTTTTGACCTGGCGTAAGCCAAGAATCCAGTGCGTATGCCTCGTAGTGCAGGGGCCCCATCCGTTGTTACACTGGTCAGGCGTTCCCATTTTAAACTCATTGACCCGAACACTTTTTCCACGGCTAGAAAAATATCCAAACTTTTAATGGTATAGGGTCTAGAAATTCCTCGGTGACACACAGACTGTCGTCGGCATCCCAAATGAATATGACGAGGTGAGATATGTCCGCCATTTCGTCTAGAGCGATAGGAAATGAAACTGAGTTTGCTTCTATCTCCAGTAATTGCTGCTCCATATCTGAGGCCATTTTAGGCGTAAGAGCTAGTCTTTCAAATTCTTCCGTGAGGTCTGCTGGACAAATACAAGCCGTTGGGTCGCACAGCCAATCCTTGATGAGATTCAAAACCGCAAAGGTTTCCCTGCTTTCGCAATTCTCGGCGAGCAATAGTAATTTGGGCGCAAACTTTGCTCTCCTGTTTCCTGCTCCTACCACGGGGAAAAAAATCTTACAATTAATTTTGTACGATCATGTTTTTTATCATTTAAACAATTAATTGTTTCAATCATTGAAACCCAAATAAAAAAGTAACAAAAAAAGATTGGTTTTAGGTGTGTTTTCACCCAGTTCCTCTGAAAAGAGGTAATAGACGCTAGCAAGGACAGCGAAATGTGGTAGCAAAATAAATTTTTATCTATTGGAAAATTAGCGTTTAAATTAATTGAAAACATTGATCAAACTACAACTTATGTTTTCCCATCCATCAAAACACAAATACACAAAAACAAAGAATGACTCTTAATGACACTTTGCTGTCGAAGAGAGCGTTTGTGACGACCTTTCAGAAGGTACCAAAAAATAACGCACCTCAAACTTTTTCTTATGTCTGTGCGACGCGATTCAGTGCAACCCAAATATAAAAATTAACCTAAAAGAAATGTTCCTTGTTGCTGACAATCTGATGTACGATAACCGGGACATTGCTAAGCGACATATCAGATTATAAAATATGTTGTTGTTGTGGTCTTCAGTCCTGAAACTGGTTAGATGTAGCTCTCCATGCTACTCTATCCTGAGCAAGCTTCTTCATCTCCCAGTCCCTACTGCAATCTACATCCTTCTGAATCTGCTTACTGTGTTCATCTCTTGGTCTCGCTCTACGATTTTTGCCCTCCGCGCTGCCCTCCAGTGCTAAATTTGTGATCCCTTGATGCCTCAGAACATGTCCTACCAACCGGTCCCTTCTTCTTGTCAAGTTGTGCCACAAGCTCCTCTTCTCCCCAATTCTATTCAATACCTCCTCATTAGTTATGTGATCTACCCATCTAATCTTCAGCATTCTTCTGTAGCACCACATTTGAAAAGCTTCTATTCTCTTCTTTCCCAAACTATTTATGGTCCATGTTTCATTTCCATACATGGCTACACTCCATACAAATACTTTCAGAAACGACTTCGTGACACTTAAATCTATACTCGATGTTAACAAATTTCTCTTCTTCAGAAATGCTTTCCTTGCCATTGCCAGTCTACATTTTATATCCCATCTACTTCGACCATCATCAGTTATTTTGCTCCCCAAATAGCAAAACTCCTTTACTACGGTAAGTGTCTCATTTCCTAATCTAATTCCCTCAGCATCACCCTACTCAATTCGACTACATTCCATTATCCACGTTTTGCTTTTGTTGATGTTCATCTTATATCCTCCTTTCAAGACACTGTCCATTCCCTTCAACTGCTCTTCCAAGGCCTTTGCTGTCTCCGACAGAATTACAATGTCATCGGCGAACCTCAAAGTTTTAATTTCTTCCCCATGGATTTTAATACCTACTCCGAATTGTTCTTTTGTTTCCTTTACTGCTTGCTTAATATACAGATTGAATAACATGGGGGAGAGGCTACAACCCTGTCTCGCTCCCTTCCCAACCATTGCTCCTCTTTCATGCCCCTCTACTCTTATAACTGCCATCTGGTTTATGTACAAATTGCAAATAGCCTTTCGCTCCCTGTATTTTACCCTTGCCACCTTCAGAATTTGAAAGAGAGTATTCCAGTAAGCATTGTCAAAAGCTTTCTCTAAATCTACAAATGCTAGAAACGTAGGTTTGCCATTCCTTAATATTTATATTTCTTCTAGGATAAGTCGTAGGGTCAGTATTGCCTCAGGTGTTCCAACATTTCTCCGGAATCCAGAATGATCTTCCCCGAGGTCGGCTTCTACCAGTTTTTCCATTCGTCTGTAAAAAATTCATGTTAGTATTTTGCATCTGTGACTTATTAAACTGATAGTTCAGTAATTTTCAAATCTGTCAACACCTGCTTTGTTTGGGATTGGAATTATCATTTTCTTCTTGACGTCTGAGGGTATTTCGCCTGTCTCATACATCTTGCTCACCAGATGGTAGAGTTTTGTCAGGACTGGCTCTTCCAAGGCCGTCAGTAGTTCTAATGGAATGTAGTCTACTTCCGGGGCCTTGTTTCGGCTTAGATCTTTCAGTGCTCTGTCAATCTCTTCACGCAGTATCATATCTCCCATTTCATCTTCATCTACATCCTCTTCCATTTCCATGATATTGTCCTCAAGTACATCGCCCTTCTATAGACCCTCTATATACTCCTTCCACGTTTCTGCTTTCCCTTCTTTGCTTAGAACTGGGTTTCCATCTGAGCTCTAGATATTCATACACGTGGCTCTCTTTTCTCCAAAGGTCTCTTTAATTTTGCTGTAGGCAGTATCTATCTTACCCTTAGTGAGAAAAGCCTCTTCTACATCTTTCCATTTGTCGTTTAGCCATCCATACTTAGTCATTTTGTAGTTCCTGTCGATCTCATTTTTGAGACGTTTGTATTCCTTTTTGCCTGCTTCATTTACTGCATTTTTATATTTTCTCTTTTCATCAATTAAATTCAATATTTCTTCTGTTACCCAAGGATTTCTACTAGCCCTCGTCTTTTTACCTACTTGATCCTCTGCTCCCTTCACTACTTCATCCCTCAGAGCTACCTATTCTTCTTCTACTGTATTTCTTTCCCCCATTCCTGTCAATTGTTCCCTTATGCTCTCCCTGGAACTCTGTACAACCTCTGGTTCTTTCAGTTTATCCAGGTGCCATCTCCTTAAATTCCCATGTTTTTGCAGTTTCTTCAGTTTTAATCTACAGTTCATAACAAATATATTGTGGTCAGAGTCCGCATCTGCCCCTGGAAATGTGTTACAATTTAAAACCTGGTTCCTAAATATCTGTCTTACCTTCTAGTATCTCCAGGCTTCTTTCATGTATACAACCTCCTTTTATTATTCCTGAACCAAGTGTTAGCTATTATTAAGTTATGCTCTGTGCAAAGTTCTACCAGACGGCTTCCTCTTTGATTTCTTACCCCCCTCCCCCCCTACATATTCACCTGCTATGTTTCCTTCTCTCCCTTTTCGTACTCTCGAATTCCAGTCACCCATGACTATTAAATTTTCGTCTCCCTTCACTACCAGAATAATTTCTTTTATCTCATCATACATTTCTTCAATTTCTTCATCATCTGCAGAGCTAGTTGGCATATAAACTTGTACCACTGTAGTAGGCGTGGGCTTCGTGTCTATCTTGGCCACAATAATGCGTTCGCTATGTTGTTTGTAGTAGCTTACCCGCACTCCTATTTTTTTATTCATTATTAAACCTACTCCTGCATTACCCCTATTTGATTTTGTATTTATAACCCTGTATTCACCTGACCAAAAGTCTTGTTCCTCCTGCCACCGAACTTCGCTAATTCCCACTATACCTAACTTTAACCTATCCATATCCCTTTTTAAATTTTCTAACCTACCTGCCCGATTAAGGAATCTGACATTCCATGCTCAGATCCGTAGAACGCCAGTTTTCTTTCTCCTGATAACGACGTCTTCTTGAGTAGTCCCCGCCCGGAGATCCGAATGGGGGACTATTTTACCTCCGGAATATTTTACCCAAGAGGACGCCATCATCATTTAACCATACAGTAAAGCTGCATGCCCTCGGCAAAATTACGGTTGTAGTTTCCCCTTGCTTTCAGCCGTTCGCAGTACCAGCACAGCAAGGCTGTTTTGGTTAGTGTTACAAGTCCAGATCAGTCAATCATCCAGCCGGTCCCCCTGCTACTACTGAAAAGGCTGCTGCCCCTCTTCAGGAACCACACGTTTGTCTGGCCTCTCAACAGATACCACTCCGTTGTGGTTGCACCTACGGCTGTCTACATCGCTGAGGCACGCAAGCCTCCCCATGAACGGCAAGGTCCATGGTTCGTATAAAATATAGTTTTATTTGTATTCCACTTTTTAATAGTGTGGACGCGCCGCTCCTCCTTTTAGTTGTCTGCTTCTGTTGAGCATCCATCTCGATCCACTGTAGCCTTACGTCTGTTGACTAACGGCTTCGTGTAGTATCCATACTTTTAACAGCAGCTGGCGCGGCGGTCTGTCTTCCGTACGAAGCGCGCGTACGGCGGCATCTCGAGGCAGGCGGACCGCACGGTAAGCTAAGCGACACAGCTCGGCCACAGCAACAACATACGAATTCGCGCTAGGCGCTGGCCTCGGACGATCGCGGGCGCTAGCGCCCCAGGGGCACAGTTTGTACGAGCCTGATGTAAATGGACATTTACAGAGTCCCAGCATTCTGGAAGTTATCCGCGTTAAGAATTTTAAGTGTTATTTATTGTTATGCACAAAGGCTCTCTTCCTGTACGTCAGCATCTAAACATACAATTGCATTGTTGATTATCGATAGTCGCCTCTCTGCCGAGCGCACAGCAATTAAAACTGTTTGCCACACAAGTTTTGAGTTTAATTTCAGTGTTCACACCACAGTATCTGTGGTGTCACCGCCAGACACCACACTTGCTAGGTGGTAACTTAAATCGGCCGCGGTCCTTAGTACATGTCGGACCCGCGTGTCGCCACTGTGTAATCGCAAACCTAGCGCCACCACATGGCAGGTCACAAGACACGGACTAGACCTCGCCCCAGTTGTACGGACGACATAGCTTGCGACCAGACGTACGAAGCTTTCCTCTCATTTGCCGAGAGACAGATAGAATAGCCTTCAGCTTAGTCTATAGCTACGACCTAGCAAGGCGCCATTTGTATCAGTGCTTATAGCTAACGAATATTCAAGAGAGATGTATTCCAAGGATTCATTAAAGTTAAGTATAAAAGAAGCTCCCTTCTTTTCTTTATAGTTTTCATCCAGTATCCTGTTTCAGACTTCAAGCCCGTCTGCGTTAGTTTAGCGTGCACCTAGCTACCTCATTGTGTCTATGCTGTATGAAATAGACACAACATTATTTGGCGACGAGTAAAAGAGTTTGTATTAATTCGTTTGTGTCATGGCTTCGCCACAATCTCCAGATGTACTGTCCGAATTTTTTCGCTTGCAGAATCAGCAGACGCAGGCGTTCTTGGAAGCCCTTGGACAGCTCGTCCAGGGTCAACGTGCGCTGCAAAACGATGCGGCAGCCGCCGCTTCTTCGCTACCGCTGCCACAAAACGCTGTTGCACCTCCCTTTCGGCCATACGTGGCGGCCGACGAGTCGTGGACTGAGTGGTCCCGACAATTTGCCTTCCATCTAGCAGCCTACAGAATTCAAGGTAATGAGCGGCAGCCGTTTTTGCTTTCTTGTGTCGGTGTGTCTACCTACCGTGTGATAGTGAAATTGTTTCCCCGACGCGACGTAGCAACTCTGTCCTACGAAGAAATTTTGTCTGCTTTAGATGCCTATTTCAAAGAAACAGTAAATGTAGTATCAAAACGGTATACGTTCTTTCGTACAAAACGTACGGCCGGTCAGACTAATAGGGAGTGGGTAGCAACTTTGCAAGGACTTACTAGGGAGTGTGCATTTGAATGTGACTGTGGACTTCCTTATTCAGACACTATGGTGCGTGATGCAATAGCACAGAACGTTTCTGATGTTCGCATAAGGGAACAGATTTTGAAACTAGTAAATCCCTCCCTTCAACAAGTGATAGACATATTGGATAGGCAAGACACACTTGACTTTGCTCAGGACTCATTTGAAACTTCGCCAGCAGTGTGTCACATTCACCGGCCCGCCGGGCCCGCTGCACGGGACGCTAAGCGGCCCTCGCGCCCATCGCAGCAGCGGCCGCCTAGATTGCAAACACGTGCGCCGCGTAAGCAAGCAAATGCAGTGAAATCATGCCCGCGGTGTGCAACTAGACATTCGCGTGACAATTGCCCGTCACGCCAAGCTATTTGCTTTTACTGTCAAAAGAAAGGACATGTACAAAGTGTTTGCCAGAAAAAGCTAAGATCAGACAATCACAATAATTCCAGGCCCTTTGCTTCGCGCCGGAATCGAACCCAGGACACTCAGGCTCGTGGACCTTTGCCCATGGACATTCATGTAGTTCATTCCCACCCGTCCAGTGACACTTTAGCTAACAGTGACTGTGTTCGTCCCACCAAAAGTGTGCGTCGACGTCGCCGGAAATCCCGTACAGTCGCAAGTGCTTCTGTACCTGTATCAGTTCACATTGCACGTAACAGTCGCTCTT
The DNA here is from genome assembly GCF_023898315.1 of Schistocerca nitens. Taxonomy (NCBI): domain Eukaryota; kingdom Metazoa; phylum Arthropoda; class Insecta; order Orthoptera; family Acrididae; genus Schistocerca; species Schistocerca nitens. Next base: position 937,534,896 of record NC_064615.1, read on the forward strand.
GTCGTCAGCAGGACAATAAACTTTTTGTGGACTTAGACTTTGAAGGCAAAGTGATACCATTCCAGCTCGATACCGGAGCTGCAGTTTCATTGCTCAATCACGACACGAACAAACAACTGGGCAAACCGCCATTGCGTGCCGCAAATGTTAAGTTACATAGTTACTCCGGACAGCATATACCTGTGTTAGGACAGTGCAGCCTTATTGCAACATACAAGGGACAAACGAAACTTGTGTCATTTTACGTTCTTCGTTCTTCTACTGCAGTGAACTTGTTTGGTTTAGATTTGTTTCAATTGTTTAATTTGTCTATAGTAAATCAGGTCCTATCAGTGAATCAGACTGTGCCTTCCGCCAGTGTTTCTAGTCTTTGTGACGAATTTGCAGACATTTTTGCACCGGGCCTTGGTTGCGCTAAGTACTATGAAGCGCATTTGGAACTGAAAGACAACGCGCAACCGAAATTTTTCAGAGCGCGCAATGTTCCCCACGCATTGCGTGATGAGGTCGCAAGGACATTGCACGATTTAGAATATCAAGGTGTAATTGAACGTGTGCAGGCTTCTCTCTGGGCCTCACCCTTAGTAATTTTGCCAAAACCTTCCGGAAAATTGAGACTTTGTGTGGACTTCAAGGCAACTGTGAATCCACAACTTGTGACTGCAACTTTTCCTTTGCCGCGCCCGGAAGATCTTTTTGACAAACTGTGCCCGGGAAAATATTTTTCAAGATTGGACCTCGCAGATGCGTACTTGCAAATACCTGTGGACGAAGAATCTCAGCGCGTCTTGGTGGTAGACACGCATCTTGGCTTGTATCGCTTCAAAAGACTGCCATTCGGGTGTGCATCCACACCTGCTTTCTTTTAAAATTAATTACTATGCTAAGTTTGTGCGCAATGCTTCTTCCATTTCAGCTCCGCTTCATCGCTTACGCCGTAAAGGTGTTCCGTTCGTCTGGACGACGGAATGCGAACGCGCCTTTCGCCAGTTGAAATCGGCGTTACTTTCAAATACTTGCCTTACGCCATTCGATCCCCGAAAACCCCTTTTGTTGATGGTAGATGCATCGGATTTCGGGATCGGTGCTGTGCTTACGCACAAAGAGGGCTCGCATGATCGCCCTATTGCCTTTGCGTCCAAATTGCTCTCATCTGCGCAAAGAAATTATTCACAGATAGAGAAAGAAGCTTTAGCTCTCGTGTTTGGGGTTACCAAGTTCCATGACTTCTTGTATGGTCGTCACTTTACCATCATCACGGACCACAAACCTTTGACATCGCTTTTTCATCCGACCAAGCCTGTACCTCCACGTACAGCGCAGAAATTCATTCGCTGGTCACTTTTTCTCTCGCAGTACCGCTACGATATCTTGTATCGGTCCACTGCTCAGCACGGCAACGCTGATGCGTTGTCCCGTTTGCCTGTTGCTGAGGATAAAGCATTCGATTCTTCCGAACTTGCTTGCATGTTCATTGATTCGGAAGCAGATGACGTGGTCGCATCGTTTCCGATTGATTTTCGTCGTGTAGCTACAGCCACAGCTGCTGATCCTGTCCTTGCTACTGTTTTGCGTTTTGTTGCTACGCAATGGCCCTTGTCAAAGTCACGGATCGCGGATCCTTTGGTTCGCCGTTTTTTTGCTCACAAGGAGAGACTTTTTGTACGACGTGGTGTTTTGTTGTTGCGTTCCGATAATGATCAGTCCAGAGTCGTGGTCCCACGATCGTTACAGTCCTCTGTCTTAAAGCTTCTTCACCAAGGACATTGGGGTATAGTGCGAACGAAACAACTTGCTCGTCAGCACTGTACGTGGTTCGGAATCGATGCTGCGATTACGAATATGTGCTCCTCTTGCGTGGCGTGTGCCGAACACCAATCCGCACCGCCGCGGAAATTCTTTGCATGGCCGAAAGCCACTTCCCCTTGGCAACGCTTGCACATCGATTTTGCTGGTCCATTCTGGAATGCTCGATGGTTGGTTGTGGTCGATGCTTTCAGTAATTTTCCTTTTGTTGTCCGGATGTCTTCCACGACGTCTTCTGCCACAATCCAAGCCTTGTCTGCTATCTTTTGCATTGAAGGTCTTCCGCAGACTATTGTTTCCGACAATGGCCCACAATTCATGTCCGCAGAATTTCAGTCATTCTGCAAAGCCAATGGTATTCAACATCTGACTTCCGCGCCGTTTTCGCCTCAGTCAAACGGTGCCGCTGAACGATTGGTCCGGACTTTCAAGTCCCAGATGTTGAAATTGAAAGAGTCGCATTCTCGGGAGGACGCTTTGTTGCTCTTTTTGTCTTCGTATCGCTCTCAGCCCCGCGATGGTCGCTCGCCGGCTGAGTTGCTCCATGGTCGTCCTCATCGCACCCTGATGTCTTTGTTGCATCCGCCGCATCAGGTTCCTGTGCAGCGGCAGACTCCTGCTTTTGCTCCTGGCGACGTTGTCTATTATCGCACCTATCGCGGTTCACGGCGTTGGCTCGCAGGGCGCATTCTTCGCTGCCTCGGCCGCGCGATGTATTTGGTATTGGGGGCCTCTGGTGAGGTGCGTCGGCATCTCAATCAGCTGCGCCTCTGTCGTCGCCTGGGTTCTGCCGCTCCCCGTCTGCTTTCAGCGACGGAGCCGTCCGGTCAGCGCCTTGGGGACCCAACTACTGGCTCGCCTCATCCCCAGGTGTTACCGACGCTGCCTTCCATTTTGCCCCATGGCGTCGCGCCGCCGCAGCAGCCGCCGCAGCCGCCGCCGGCGCCGCCCGCAGTGGACGCGTCGCTGCAACCGCCTGGCGCCTCCCTGGGTCACGCGCCGCCGCTCGCTTCCCGTGACCAGCCGTCCTCCGCCATGGACCTCTTGCCCGCTCCGGACCAGATGTCGTCTTCGCCCGTCGGGTGCTCCGACCACATGGAGGTCGACCCTTCGGCCCCTCCTGTCTCATTACGTGCGCATACACCTCATGTTGACGTGCACCCTGGACTAGGTTTGCAGGCGTTTCCTAGCGCCCCTCGGACCGAATGGCCGGGTGCGGGTGGCACGGCCTCGCCTGTTGTTAGGCTCCCCACCTCATCGCATACGTCAACATGGGGTCCTCCCCACGGCGGGCGGAAGTCTTATCTCACGACCGTTCGCCGATTTGCGGGGGAGGAATGTGGTGTCACCGCCAGACACCACACTTGCTAGGTGGTAACTTAAATCGGCCGCGGTCCTTAGTACATGTCGGACCCGCGTGTCGCCACTGTGTAATCGCAAACCTAGCGCCACCACATGGCAGGTCACAAGACACGGACTAGACCTCGCCCCAGTTGTACGGACGACATAGCTTGCGACCAGACGTACGAAGCTTTCCTCTCATTTGCCGAGAGACAGATAGAATAGCCTTCAGCTTAGTCTATAGCTACGACCTAGCAAGGCGCCATTTGTATCAGTGCTTATAGCTAACGAATATTCAAGAGAGATGTATTCCAAGGATTCATTAAAGTTAAGTATAAAAGAAGCTCCCTTCTTTTCTTTATAGTTTTCATCCAGTATCCTGTTTCAGACTTCAAGCCCGTCTGCGTTAGTTTAGCGTGCACCTAGCTACCTCATTGTGTCTATGCTGTATGAAATAGACACAACAGTATCAATGTTTATCAAAAAGGTGATGTTTCTCGGTTTTGTGTGTCGTGTCGGGACAACAGTCAACCGCATCGCGACGGTTACGGAAAAATAATATGGAATCGTATGATCTTAATTCAAACTTTTAAGTGAAAGAACCACATATCGTTTTGACTGGCTGAATGTCACGAGCGCAGGTACTTTCTCGCTCGTATATCGTACCCGGAATTCTACGGAGCATCCGCTTCGCGATTCGGTCACACCCACGCTCGTGTTATACATAGAGTAAATATCTCTGGAGTGAGCATTGCGTTCTGCGCATGTTGTCAACATTAAACCAGGATTGTCACGTGATTTCGGGACTTCGCTGTGCATGTGTGCTTTCCGCAGCGTTTGAAGTTTATAATACACTCCTGGAAATTGAAATAAGAACAACGTGAGTTCATTGTCCCAGGAAGAGGAAACTTTATTGACACATTCCTGGGGTCAGATACATCACATGATCACACTGACAGAACCACAGGCACATAGACACAGGCAACAGAGCATGCACAATGTCGGCACTAGTACAGTGTATATCCACCTTTCGCAGCAATGCAGGCTGCTATTCTCCCATGGAGACGATCGTAGAGATGCTGGATGTAGTCCTGTGGAACGGCTTGCCATGCCATTTCCACCTGGCGCCTCAGTTGGACCAGCGTTCGTGCTGGACGTGCAGACCGCGTGAGACGACGCTTCATCCAGTCCCAAACATGCTCAATGGGGGACAGATCCGGAGATCGTGCTGGCCAGGGTAGTTGACTTACACCTTCTAGAGCACGTTGGGTGGCACGGGATACATGCGGACGTGCATTGTCCTGTTGGAACAGCAAGTTCCCTTGCCGGTCTAGGAATGGTAGAACGATGGGTTCGATGACGGTTTGGATGTACCGTGCACTATTCAGTGTCCCCTCGACGATCACCAGTGGTGTACGGCCAGTGTAGGAGATCGCTCCCCACACCATGATGCCGGGTGTTGGCCCTGTGTGCCTCGGTCGTATGCAGTCCTGATTGTGGCGCTCACCTGCACGGCGCCAAACACGCATACGACCATCATTGGCACCAAGGCAGAAGCGACTCTCATCGCTGAAGACGACACGTCTCCATTCGTCCCTCCATTCACGCCTGGCGCGACACCACTGGAGGCGGGCTGCACGATGTTGGGGCGTGAGCGGAAGACGGCCTAACGGTGTGCGGGACCGTAGCCCAGCTTCATGGAGACGGTTGCGAATGGTCCTCGCCGATACCCCAGGAGCAACAGTGTCCCTAATTTGCTGGGAAGTGGCGGTGCGGTCCCCTACGGCACTGCGTAGGATCCTACGGTCTTGGCGTGCATCCGTGCGTCGCTGCGGTCCGGTCCCAGGTCGACGGGCACGTGCACCTTCCGCCGACCACTGGCGACAACATCGATGTACTGTGGAGACCTCACGCCCCACGTGTTGAGCAATTCGGCGGTACGTCCACCCGGCCTCCCGCATGCCCACTATACGCCCTCGCTCAAAGTCCGTCAACTGCACATACGGTTCACGTCCACGCTGTCGCGGCATGCTACCAGTGTTAAAGACTGCGATGGAGCTCCGTATGCCACGGCAAACTGGCTGACACTGACGGCGGCGGTGCACAAATGCTGCGCAGCTAGCGCCATTCGACGGCCAACACCGCGGTTCCTGGTGTGTCCGCTGTGCAGTGCGTGTGATCATTGCTTGTACAGCCCTCTCGCAGTGTCCGGAGCAAGTATGGTGGGTCTGACACACCGGTGTCAATGTGTTCTTTTTTCCATTTCCAGGAGTGTATCAAGAGTTTTTGTTGTGTTTCGCCGTTTGTTGATAATGTAATAGCGATGGTGAATTACTGTTGTTACTACGGATGCAAAGAAAAATATGGAGGGATAGCAACTTTTCATGGGTACATACCAAGTAGCTCTAATTATAGTTATCATATTAGTAAGAGACACTGTATATGTTAAAAATTTCGAGACGCATTATAATTAAGGCTTGATTCTGTAGACCTATTGTTCTACGATTTCATGACTATGTAGTAGATATTACTGCTCGTACAAAATCTTACAAACAATCGCTTCCTCTCGTAAATTTGCTAGTGTAACAGGAAAGGGAATGGTTAGTTGTTTCAGCAAACACTATCCTCCATGCATTTATCAGTGACTTGTCGATTATGTATATAGATTACTCAGTTTACTATTTATTTAATAAACTGGGAGCAAGTACGTAAAATGCGTTAAATAAATACTTCAAAGTGTCACCAGTAAGAAAAATTGTGCTTTAGGTCGCAAAAACGAGGTAATAAATACGCAGAAATAGCAGAAAAAAGGACGAATTAACAGGGATATAATCGCTAATGTGTGGGAAATTCTGTGTTTTTTAGACACTTGCAAAAGTACTAGCGTACTGTCAAGTCGTTTTGCAAGACTATCACTGCAAAAATGTACGTCAGGCTCTGTAATACCATAAAGTGCCGTATCATACCGAAAACTACCAAAAATCGAATCCATCTGAACTGTGACAACTATCGCAAAGAAGCAGAATTCAATATCACTTGCCATTAAAAATTACGTAGCTGGTTTATTCCCGGTATCAAATGGATATTGTTAAAATGTCTGCGCAACATATATAAATAATCCACGACACGTACGAAAAGAATCCGTCTGTACTAGGGATGTAGTGACATCCAAAATATACAAAGCGCTATACGGACAAACACACGACGTCCCGAGAACACGTGACCAGGCCGGCAATGTATGTTGTCAACAAAAAATCTGTTCTGCGCATGTGAATGCTCACTCCAGAGATATTTACTCTATGGTGATATATGCTATTGAATTGTTTAGTACGGTTGGAAGAACTGTGCCAATTGTCGACTGAGCAAACATCCGTTGAACAGTGATTATTTTGTGTTCAATGCACCGTGGTTTCGCATTCGATGCCATCATTTAGACAGCAGCCTTATACGTCACAACGGTCACGTGCTTGGATTACAAATACTGATCATGTCCATTGTGGAATAATATTAATTGTGAACAGTGCAGCCCCCTTCTGTGCGAGTGTTCAACAGAATACAGTGAATTCTATCAGATAAACTTGATATTGTTGGTGTGAGTGGCTCCTCTCCCTGCTAGTCAATCGTTATTACAGTACACATCACAGCAGGCAGTGCAGAGAGCAGCAGATCAACTGCCGCGGGAAGGTACGTACGTTTAGGCACAGGGTCGTTAAATATCCAGGCCCAGTCCTGTGTCTAGGAAGTGTTGCACAGGCTCGAGTGCTGAAAGCTAGCTTTTGTTACACTACTGGCCATTAAAATTGCTACACCACGACGATGACGTGCTACAGACGCGAAATTTATCCAACAGGAAGAAGATGCTCTGATATGCAAATGATTAGCTTTTCTGACCATTCACACAAGGTTGGCGCCGGTGGCGACACGTACAACGTTCTGACATGAGGAAAGTTTCCAACCGATTTCTCATACACAAACAGCAGTTGACCGGCGTTGCCTGCTGAAACGTTGTTGGGATGCCTCGTGTAAGGAGGAGAAATGCGTACCATCACGTATCCGACTTTGATTAAGCTCGGATTGTAGCCTATCGCGATTGCGGTTTGTCGTATCGCACATTCTGCTCGCGTTGGTCGAGATCCAATGACTGTTAGCAGATTATGGAATCGGTGGGTTCAGGAGGGAAATACGGAACGCAGTGCTGGATCCCAACGGCCCCGTATCACTAGCAGTCGAGATGAGAGGCATCTTATCCGTATGGCTCTAACGGATCGTGCAGCCACGTCTCGATCCCTGAGTCAACAGATGGGGACGTTTGATAGACAACAACCACCTGCACGAACAGTTCGACGAAGTTTGCAGCAGCATGGACTATCAGCTTGGAGACCGTGGCTGCGGTTACCCTTGACGCTGCATCACAGACAGGAGTCACTGCGATGGTGTACTCAACGACGAACCTGGGTGCACGAATGGCAAAATGTAATTTTTTCCGATGAATCCAGGTTCCGTTTACAGCATCATGATGGTCGCATCCGTGTTTGGTGACATCGCGGTGAACGCACATTGGAAGCGTGTATTTGTCGTCGCCATACTGGCGTATCACCCGGCGTGATGGTATGGGGTGCCATTGGTTACACGTCTCCGTCACCTCTTGTTCGCATTGACGGCACTTTGAACAGTGGATGTCACATTTGCCATTGGTTACACGTCTCCGTCACCTCTTGTTCGCATTGACGGCACTTTGAACAATGGATGTCACATTTCAGATGTGTTACGACCCGTGGCTCTACCCTTCATTCGATCCCTGCGAAACCCTAAATTTCAGCAGGATAATGCACGACCGCATGTTGCAGGTCCTGTACGGGCCTATCTGGATACAGAAAATGTTCGACTGCTGCCCTGGCCAGCACATTCTCCAGATCTCCCAACAACTGAAAACGTCTGGTCAATGGTAGCCGAGCAACTGGCTCGTCACAATACGCCAGTCACTACTCTTGATGAACTGTGGTATCGTGTTGAAGCTGCATGGGCAGCTGTACCTGTACACGCCATCCAAGCTCTGACTCAATGCCCAGGCGTATCAAGGCCGTTATTACGGCCAGAGGTGGTTGTTCTGGGTACTGATTTCTCAGGATATGCATCCAAACTGAGTGAAAATGTTATCACAATTCAGTTCTAGTATAATATATTTGTCCAATGAATATATTTCTTCTTGGTGAAGCAATTTTAATGACCAGTAGTGTAGTACTGTATATCTACCCCCTTTCCTCCCGGGCGTGTTACAAGCGCTACAATTGGCTTTTGACATATGGTCACATTAATGTGACTCGACCGAATGTATATCCACATTATGCAACTAGAGACACGATCACAAATGTTTATTAAATGTTTTGAGTGTCATTCCTCTTCAACTCATTGCGTTATATTACAACAGCCTTAACACAGTGACTGCCACGTGAGCCAATGGTGGCTCACAGTTACACGGGTTTTGACGCCGCGTGAGCCGTATTTGGTTCGCGTATATATTGTACTGTGGGTCGCGTGGGCCATAACTGGCTCACACGCAGAGTTGTGTTTAGAGGCCTCGTGAGCCTCAGTGAGGTCACAGATAATGCGTTGCAACTATGGGTTTAAAAGTGGTGGCTCCACTGAACAGTCTCATGTTCGTAGCACTCAATATTTTTACAGTTGGTGGCCATGGTGATTCCTAACATCGGCGTACTGTTAAATGGTACAGAAAGACCGTTTTTTAAATCTTTTTAGAACATGTTTGTAAATGTTCAAATCCTGTACAACTTGGCAAACTTTTTGTTGTTGGGCCACGTGAGCCATATAAGGCTCACGCCTGTTATCAGTCCAGATCAGTCATAAATTACCATTTTATCAAGTAACTTAATTCTAAATGTTGAAAATAACACATCTGACGCAAAAAATCAATTTGGCTTCAGAAGTAATATCCGTGATTTCAATGTGGCAAAGCAACGTATGGTCCAAATTTCAACATGGCAGTCAATGTGTTAATATAATTTCTTATTTCTTGCTATTAGTATGTACCGTATCCGAAAATGACCACCTGTATAACGTGCGTTTACTAATCCACGTTACTTCCATTGTAAACAAGCAATATTGGGTTTTACGTCCCGTCGACATCGAGACCATTAGATGCGGATCACTAACTCGGATGGTGTCAAGGATGGGGAAGGAAATCGGCCGTGCCCTTCAAAAGGAACCATCCCGACATTTGCTTGTCGAGATACGAGGTGCATTCAAGTTCTAAGGCCGATTTTTTTCTAATTAACTACTTACCCCAAATCGATGAAACTGGCGTTACTTCTCGACGTAATCGCCCTGCAGACGTACACATTTTTCACAACGCTGACGCCATGATTCCATGGCAGCGGCGAAGGCTTCTTTAGGAGTCTGTTTTGACCACTGGAAAATCGCTGAGGCAATAGCATCACGGCTGGTGAATGTGCGGCCACGGAGAGTGTCTTTCATTGTTGGAAAAAGCCAAAAGTCACTAGGAGCCAGGTCAGGTGAGTAGGGAGCATGAGGAATCACTTCAAAGTTGTTGTCACTAAGAAACTGTTGCGTAATGTTAGCTCGATGTGCGGGTGCATTGTCTCGGTGAAACAGCACACGCGCAGCCCTTCCCGGACGTTTTTGTTGCAGTGCAGGAAGGAATTTGTTCTTCAAAACATTTTCGTAGGATGCACCTGTTACCATAGTGCCCTTTGGAACGCAATGGGTAAGGATTACACCCTCGCTGTCCGAGAACATGGACACCATCATTTTTTCATTTACCCGAAATTTTTTTGGTGGCGGTGAATCTGTGTGCTTCCATTGAGCTGACTGGCGCTTTGTTTCTGGATTGAAAAATGGCATCAACGTCTCATCCATCGTCACAACCGACGAAAAGAAAGTCCCATTCATGCTGTCGTTGCGCGTCAACATTGCTTGGCAACTTGCCACGTGGGCAGCCATGTGGTCGTCCGTCAGCATTCGTGGCACCCACCTGGATGACACTTTTCGCATTTTCAGGTCGTCATGCACGATTGTGTGCACAGAAGCCACAGAAATGCCAACTCTGGAGGCGATCTGTTCAACAGTCATTCGGCGATCCCCCAAAACAATTCTCTCCACTTTCTCGATCATGTCGTCAGACCGGCTTGTGCGAGCCCGAGGTTGTTTCGGTTTGTTGTCACACAATGTTCTACCTTCATTAAACTGTCGCACCCACGAACGCACTTTCGACACATCCATAACTCCATCTCCACATGTTTCCTTCAACTGTCGATGAATTTCAATTGGTTTCACACCACGCAAATTCAGAAAACGAATGATTGCACGCTGTTCAAGTAAGGAAAACGTCGCCATTTTAAGTATTTAAAACAGTTCTCATTCTCGCCGCTGTCGGTAAAATTCCATCTGCCGTACAGTGCTGCCATCTCTAGGACGTATTGACAATGAACGTGGCCTCATTTTAAAACAATGCGCATGTTTCTATCTCTTTCCAGTCCGGAGAAAAAAATCGGAGGCCTTAGAACTTGAATGCACCTCGTATAGGGAAATCGCGGAAAATCTGAATCTGCATGGCAGGACGCGGGTTTGATCCGTCGTTCCTCCGATTGCGAGTCCAGTTTGCTAATCACTGCACCAGCTCGCTGCGTACTTCCACAGGAAATTGATACCAAAGTAGCTGACTATTGCTTTTTCGCAACGTAATTTTACGGTTTATCAAAAGGTTCATTGTGATGAAGACACCCATTAGTAGGTGTCGAAACTAGGTCAACTGCACCTAAAAGTTATTTGCGACCGGTTGGCTGTATAATCCTCTGTTGAAACTAGTTGCCGAGTAACAGCTTTGTTTAAAACGGTAAGCAGTTCTTTCGATTCGTTATTCTAGTTTGTGAATGTATTCCATTTAAATCGGCGCGAATTGAAACCGCTAGATAACAAACTTTTGGTTTTTGACTGATTCAAGTGTCTGAGTGAAAATGCTGAAGTCAAACAGAATCAGTGGCTTTACGTATTTATGCCCTTTATTGCAAGAAAATCGTCAGCTCTTGTAAGTATTTTATCAGATATTTTACTTCAGGTTCGCTTTTGTTTCACAACTATTTTCTGACAATATTACGTTTACAATGACAAGTTACATTTAGTATTACGTTATTAAGTTATCCATTCCTCTTTCAGCGATAGTGTTTATTGTTTTCATAACGGAATCCACACAACGAAAACGAAAGTGGCCGTTTAGCGAGTTCACTACATCAAGTACTGTCGCCTACTTGAAAAGTTTCTGTAATAAACTCAGCATTTGTACTGCAGTTTACGTATCTGCAGCACAACGAAAGAGATAATTACGGTGTTATACTTCAACGAGCTACTGGTAAGGGCTCATTCCGCCAAAACGTTCATTAAACTGAAATTCTGTCAGTAATGTTTGAACTTAACGACCAAATAATTTCCATGCCGGAACGTAAATTTAAAAGTAAAAGAGACATAAAGTGATTTTACTAGATATTTAGATTTCTGCTACAGACAAGTCTTCTCACATTTAAAAAGAGGTTAAGTGTTGGAAGAAAAACACTCTTCCATTCTGAGAAGGATTGGACAACCTTGAATTTATTAGGCAAATCACAATGATTGATGAGCTGCGTGTTGCGATCCCGCTGTCCGTGCGAGAACAACAGAGCCCGCTGCGATATTGTTTTGGAATTGGCTGCCGAGCGACAGCAAAGCAGCTGGGCCAGGCTGCGGTCTCGCGCATGCGTAATGCGCTGCGGCAGGTGTCTCAAATCCACCTGCGGCACCGCCTCCGCTGCCATCTATCGGTGCTCTCCTCTACTGCTTTCGAAACTGGTTATCACGGGTCAATTGCAGCTGCACCCTGTCATTGCCCACATCCCGAAGTGGTACTTAGCGTCGAAAGATTAATTTGAATCTGCCGTTTCTGATACCGTTTTGTAAGATGGCAGTGTGGCGTAGTGAAACCTCAGCGTGAACGATCCCAAGAACGATGAGACAGGCAATATCTGTAACATGCAATGTGCTTAGCAGCAGACACATTAGGATCTCTCCTTTCTCTTTTGGTTCTCACATGATGTTACTACACAAACTGGTATTGCTGACACAGTTACGTGCATTAACGTCCTTCTGCCTTCTTCGCACTGTTTATGATGATTCTCTAATTGGTGTACATTGTCATGGAGCCGCCTGTTAAGAATGAGCATCGGATTTCAGTGCAAATTATTTTCCCTTTCCAGTTTTAATTATTTATTTTCTTGCATCCTCTCCCAAGTATCTCCAGTCGGGAATGGCTACAGTAATAGACGGAAAGTCATCGAGTAAAACAGAAGTAATACTCGGCGTTCCCCAAGGAAGTGTTATAGGCCTTCTATTATTAATTATCTACATTGACGACATAGGAGACAATCTGAGTGGCCGTCTTAGATTGTTTGCAGATGATGCTGTCATTTACCGTCTTGTAAAATCATCAGATGATCACAATGACTTGCAAATTGATTTAGATAAGATATCTGTATGGTGCGAAAAGTCGCAATTGACCCTGAATAAGAAAAAGTGTGAAGTTATTCACATGAGTACTAAAAGAAATCAGCTAAATTTCGATTACGCGATAAGTCACACAAATCTGAAGGCTGTGAATTCAACTAAATACTTAGTGATTACAATCACAAATAACCCAAATTGGAGCGACCACTTAGATAATATTGTGGGTAGAGCAAACCAAAGACTGCGATTCACTTAGAAAGTACAAGAGGTCTACTAAAGTGACTGCTTGCACCTCGATTGTCCGCCCTATTCTTGAGTATTGCTGTGCGGTGTGGGATCCGCATCAGGTGGGACTGACGGATGACATCGAAAAAGTACAGAGAAGGGCAGCTCGTTTTGTATTATCGCGAAATAAGGGAGATAGTGTCACAGACATGATACGTGAATTGGAGTGGCAATCATTAAAACAAAGGCGTTTTTCGTTGCGACGGGATCGTCTCACGAAATTTCAATCACCAGTTTTCTCCTCCGATTGCGAAAATATTCTGTCGGCACTCACCTACATAGGGTGAAATGATTACCGCGATAAAATAAGAGAAATCAGGGCTCGCACAGGAAAATTTAAGTGCTCGTTTTTCCCGCGTGCCGTTCGATAGTGGAACGGTAGAGAGACAGCTTGAAGGTGGTTCATTGAACCCTCTGCCAGGCACTTTATTGTGATGCAGATACAGATGTACACTACCACAGCTTTTCTCTGAAGGGTCCGGTAGAAATTATGCTAGTCTACGAACAGTAAATCCGTAATTCCTGAAGGAATCGAACTCCCATGTACACTGCTGGCCACCGTAAATGCAACACCAAGAAAGACAAGAGGTAGCACAACAAAATTTATTTTGTAGATAACATGTTGACCAAGTATCAAATGATTACGTTTACAGACGTCTGTGACATGTCATTCCTGCCAGAATCAGTAGCCAGAGTAGCCGCCATTGTTGGAGATCACCGTTGCCACACGTCTCGGCACTGAGTCAAAGAGACGTTGGATGTGTTCCTGGGGTACAGCAGCCCAAGCATCTTCCACACGTTGCCAAAGATCATCTGGTGTGGCAGCTGGGGATGTAATCTGGGTCACTCGTTGAGCAACCATGGACCACATGTTTTCTATCGGCGAAAGATCCGGAGAGCGAGCCGGCCAGGGAAGCAGTTCAATCTGGTTATTGACGAAGAACCTTTGGACAATGCGTGCCACGTGTGGTCGCGCATTATCCTGTTGAAATATGGCTGTGGCCGAGCCCTGTAGGTAAGGAAGGACAACTGGCTCCAGCACCTCGGATATGTAGCGCCGGCTATTTAAAGTACCGGCAATGCGTACTAGAGGCTTGCGAGAGTAATATCCAATACCGCCCCATACCATAATACCCGGTGCAAGACCAGTGTGGCGGTGCATAATGCAGCTGTCCAGCATCCTCTCTCCACGGTGTCTCCACACTCGAATCCGACCATCGTGGTGCTGCAGACAGAAGCGTGCCTCGTCAGTAAAGACAACGTCATTCCATTCCGCCGTCCACATCCGTCTGTCATCACACCATTGGCGACGGAGACGTCTGTGGTTCTGCGTCAATGGTAGACGAAGCAATGGACGTCTTGTGGACAGACCACTCTGCTGTAAACGGCGTCGAATGGTACGCGCAGACACTGGATGATGCGTTACAGACGCAATGTGCTGTGCTACGGTTCGGGATGTCACTGAGCGATCCGTCACTGCCATGCGCACAATTTGCCTATCAGCACGTGCAGTGCTGCACCGAGGTGAATGCGATCGACCACGTCGGTCCGTCGTACTCTCCTGCATCCAACGGTCACATATCCGCATTACAGTTGTTTGGTTTCGTCCAACACGACTAGCGATTTCTCTGTATGATAATCCACAATCTCGGTAAGCCACTATCCTTCCTCTGTCGAACTCGGATACTTGATCAAAAGATGTTCGCTGTTGTCTACGAGGCATAACTGATCGTCTTGTGAAACAACCACAAGGTAAACACACGTGCCGAACGTACACTCGTCGAAATCGCCAAGCCTTAAATGGCGCTATGAGGTGGCGCCACAGGCGCGCGTGATGTGCGTCTGCGCTGAAATTCTAATCAGTTGCATATCTCATCGCTGGAAACTCATGGTGTAAATTTCACTTGATTCGGATGCTTCCTTCAGGGTGTTGCATTTACGGTGGCCAGCAGTGTATAAAGTAGCTTCAAACATCTGATCACAAATGAGTTAATGTGTTAAACATTTGCTTAAACATGTAAGCGAGGAAAAGTTCAGGGAGGGTTTGAAATTATGCAAAAGTTTATTACAAATCGCTAAGGACTCTCATTATGAAATAATGGATGAATATAAACCGGATAATTTGCACTGCATTTTAAGCAAAAGTTAGTTTATCACGTTTATCGATTTTTACAGCGTCATGTCTCCCGAACTGTGTGCCCTACAATGATATAATTTTGCAGGTACATGCAGAGATACGTGTAGAAAATGTCTGCAAAGTTTGCAACTAAGAGAGTTAGTGATAAAGAAGTGAAAAACTCAAATGTCATGTGTGATGTTGAAGTTTTGCAGCTCGCCATTCAAAACAAACACAAGTTTCTCACGCGTCTAAATGACTGACTTCATATCTCCTGAACTATGTGTCAGACCATGACACAATTTTGTAGGTACGAGTAGTAGTATATCTGGATGTTGTCTGCAAGATATGACGTGCATAGAATTAGCAGTAAAGAAGTAATAAATTAAGTCACGCCCGATGCGTTCGCTTTACTGCATGAGCAGCGGAAATTTAGTAATCGATAAACATTATTCCCTTCTTAATTTCGTTGGGGGTGTCACTAGAAAGGCTTTGATATTATGAGTGAGGTCTGTTGGAAGTCGCTAGAAAGCCCCCATTATAGAATACTCGATAAAATAAGTCAGGGCATCTGCGAGACGTCAGTTATGTAGCCTCATTTGAAACACACTGATTATACTTGTAATACTGGTCTTACGTGTTAAACTTTTAACATAACATTATATCTCTTAATGAGTAGATTATGAGAGCGTTTTACAATCTCAAATTCGGCCAATAATTATGCGAAATATTGAAAAATAAAATTTTGTTGCCCTGCATGCCGTTAGATAGGCAAAGTGGTACAAATGAAAAAAAAAAAAAGTTTCAAATGGCTCTGAGCACTATGGGACTTAACATCTGAGATCATCAGTCCCCTAGAACTTAGAACTACTTAAACCTAACTAACCTAAGGATATCACACACATCCATGGCCGAGGAAAGATTCGAACCTGCGACCGTAGCGGTTGAGCGGTTCCGGAATGAAGCGCCTAAAGCCGCTCGGCCACACAGGCCGGCGGTACAAATGATACTTGGTGCTTTTGCTAGGGTTCCGGGACAGTCGTTCAGTAATAAACGAAGGTTGAAACCGCAGTGGGCACTACAGAGGGAACATTTCACGTGTATAACAAGCTTTTCCTATACTGTGAATGAACCTACATTTCAGAAAGCTCACTTCACACTGATCATCCAGTACATTATGACGACTTACGTAATAGCCTCTACGTTCAGCTTTGGGACGAATAACAGCGGCAACGCGTCGTGCCATGGAAGCAATGACGCCTTGGTTGGTCGCTAGAGGAACTCAGCACCAAATCTGAACTCGCAAGTCACCTAATTCCCGTAAATTTCTAGATGTGTTCAATCGGCTTCAGTTATGGTGAGTTAGGGACGCAACACATCAACTGGAACACGCCACTGTGTTCCTGGAACCACCCCATCACGCTCCCGGCCTTGCGACATGGCGCGTTATCTTGTTGAAAAATGCCACAGCCGTCGGGAAACACGATCGCCATTAAGCGGGGTACGTGGTCTGCAACTCGTTTTCGAGGGAGGAGGAGGAGATTATTGTTTAACGTCCCGTCGACAACGAGGTCATTAGAGACGGGGCGCAAGCTCGGGTAAGGGAAGGATTGGGAAGGAAATCAGCCGCGACCTGTCACAGGAACCATCCCGGCATTTGCCTGAAGCGATTTAGGGAAATCACGGAAAACCTAAATCAGGATGGCCGGAGACGGGATTGAACCGTCGTCCTCCCGAATGCGAGTCCAGTGTGCTAACCACTATCGTTTTCGATAGTCCTTGGCTTTCGTGGTGTCCCGCACGAGCTCCACTGCACCCATGGATCCGCACGTGAATGTTCCCCAGAGCATAATGAAGCCGCCGCCAGCTTGTCTCCGTTCCATCGTACAGGTGTCAAGGAGCTGTGCCTGTGGAAGAGGACGAATTAACGCAGTCCCATCAGCATGATGGGGTAGGTATCAGGATCCATCAGACAGTGCAACACTCTTTTACTGCGCCAACGTCCAGTGCCGATAGTCTCGCGCCCATTTCATTCGTAGTTGACGATGTCGTGTTGTTAACACTGGCCGGCCGGGGTGGCCGAGCGGTTCTAGGCGCTAAAGTCTGGAACAGCGCGACCGCTACGGTCGCAGGTTCGAATCCTGCCTCGGGCATGGATGTGTGTGATGTCCGTAGGTTAGTTAGGTTTAAGTAGTTCTAAGTTCTAGGGGACTGATGACCTCAGAAGTTAAGTCCCATAGTGCTCAGAGCCATTTGAACCATTTTTGTTAACACTGGCGCAAGCACGGATAGTTGGCTGCGGAGGCCCATCGTTAGGAGTGTTCGGTGGACTGTGTGTTTAGACACACTTGTACTCTGCCTGGCATAAAAGTCTGATGTTAGTTCAGCCACAGTTGACCACATGTTCTGTTTTACCAGCCCGCCCAGCCTACGGCGTTCGACATAAGGGGTGATCGCCCAATCCTACGAATCTGGACGTGGTTTCACCTTGTTTTCGCCACCAAAGCACTCCTCGAACAGCCAACAAAGTTTCCGAGATGCTCCTGCCCAGCCTCCGGGCCATCACAAAGTGGCCTCGGCCAAACTCAGATACACTGCGCACTTTCCCCGTTCTACACACGGACGGCACTCTCACCAGTACTATACGCGCCGTGCGTGTGTCTGGCTAGCAGTCATTCCTCGCCAGATGACACTGCTGTTCCTTGGACAAGTTTATTTCAATAGTTGGTCGGTGGTCATTATGTTCTGGTTGATCGGTGTGTATTGGACAGTTTGAATTGTAGACTACAATATGTTGATTATTAGGTGTTAAAATGTTTATTTTGAAGTACTTCAGTAATTTCTCAGTGTTCCTTATAAGCTATTTCACGCTCTCATCACCTTATTCCATCAATGGAGACGGTACATTTTCAGGCGTTATTATCTGATACTACTTACAATGTTTTTCTTTTTTTTCAATACGTAAATAATGTGTCATAATATTTAAGCTGTTTACTTACTACTAATAAATGGACTAAATTAGATATGCATACCTGAGGTAAACTTATTCAGTTTGCGCTGGACTTCTTTTAAGTTAATAATTGCTTGCATCTGGCGCTATTACTATGTTTGCCGGCCGTGGTGGCCAAGCGGTTAAAGGCGCTACAGTCTGGAACCGCGCGACCGCTTCGGTCGCAGGTTCGAATCCTGCCTCGGGCATGGATGTGTGTGATGTCCTTAGGTTAGTTAGGTTTAAATAATTCTAAGTTCTAGGGGACTGATGACCTTAGAAGTTAAGTCCCATAGTGCTCAGAGCCATTTGGACCATTTTTTTTTTTTTCAAAAATAATCACGAGAAGATATTACCGAAGACTTTTGGGAATAACTGGAGGTTAGTAAGTAAGGGAACAGTTTGGTTTTAGCGGAGGCAGGGCCACTCGAGAAGCAATTATAGCAGTGGATCTAACAATGTAAAGCAAAAACAAGAAACTGTGGACTGCACTCGTGGATTTGGAGAAAGCCTTTGATACTGAGTTAGGCACTCACTCTCTTTATGAGAAGCAGACGAGATGAAACGTGACGCCAGAATCAGGGCACGAGTGAGTCGGAGCTGCTCGCTGCGACCACTGATGTTTAATTTACATGTCGAAGAGGCACTGAGTGGAAGTAAATGACTATCTCGATGCAGGAGTTCTTTGTCACAAACTGAATCTTTGTCACAGACGGAAAATTAGAGTGATACGTTTCGCGGAAGACGTCGCAGCAACTGCCGAAAGTGCCTATAATACCCCTTTCTAAAAAACTGTGTATTGCGTAAAATTTGTCTAAAAATTTGCGACCAAGGAGTAGATGTGCATACTTGCAATAATATTGTAATTTTTTTTGTAATAAAAGAAGGCGCAAGACCCAAATTTTTTTGGAATAACTAGGAGACGCCTGGCTGATCGCTCTTGTCTTTCTGCTTTCAGCCTCCAAATGTAAGAATCGTGGGATGTAGATGTAATGATTTCACAATATACTAACTTATTTCGAGATACTGAAGTGTTGTATTACTAATCCTCCAGGCCACATGTTTAACTTCATTATTCATTGTATTATGAGTCGTATTTTACAGCATTTGTAGCAGGGAAGACACAACACGTCGATGTGACACCGATCCGCCATTGGCGTGATTTCATTTTGCAGTGTCGATTCTTACCTGTTGTGTGTGCGAAACTTGGTGTCGCTCAGAAAAGCAGTGAGACTTTTTTTAAATCAATCATACAGCATTGAGCGACTATTAAATCGTGATACGCAAATTACATTTAATGAAATTGCTCGGTATCACCTGTTACGCCGCTCCCAATACCAACCTGCTACCACAATTTTTATTCTGGTAACGAAATTCTAAGACATTTGGGTGGACGGAGGTGGAAGCCACCTTACATGACAACAAGTTGATTCGCATAATTATGAAATGGAGTGAGTGATAGGTCGTAGCTATGGTAAAAGAATAAAAAAAAAGAAACTGAAGGAATGGTGTGTGCCACAGAGATAAAGAATGAAGACATAGTAGCAAGGACTGTACAATGAAAAGGGATTCTGTAGATTACAAAACTTGCTTGTAAATACAAAAATTATGATGAGAAAGGAGTTATCAGGTTTTATAGCTGGCACACATCTTTGTATAATTGGATAGCGTGAGAAGTTGAAAAGATAGACATGAAATGCTTAGAAGCCTTTGAAATCTTAAGTTAGGTGAAACGGTAATATCTGATTTTCTGACTAAGTAAAGGATGAATGGTTGTTATAGAACCTGCGTCATTAATATACTGGAAAGGTTGCAAAATTAGTCAAAGATTACTATAATGATACTTGGATTGTCGGAAAAGGTGGTTATCACAGAGGAAATACTATTGCAAGCTTCACTGTGGGTACGCTCCTCGTGATTCTTGTCAATCTGCATCGCAGCCTGCGCGTGATATTTCCCAATCATCACATCGTCATTAGGGCCTAGCTGTAACTTTCATTCTCACACTCCGCCAATTGTCACTTAAACGAAATAAAAATAAAAACCAGTATTATCTCTGAAAGAAACACTTTCCTGCATTAATTTTACTTCAGAAAAGTCTATGACGAAACTAAGTCACTTGGTTCTGTTTGTGTCTTAAAAACGAAACTATATCGCTCCAACTTGACCAGCAGAATTATCGTCGTACTGCTTCTACAGCTATACTACGCAAGCCACGGTATAATGCGTGATGGAGAGAATCTCGTTTAGAATTTTAACGTCCTCCTGTTCCACGTGCAAACAGTGCGTGGGAAGAGCGTTTGTTAACCCATGTGTGAACTCGAATGCCGGCCGGTGTGGCCGAGCGGTTCTAGGTGCTTCAGTCTGGAAGCGCGCGACCGCTACGGTCGCAGGTTCGAATCCTGCCTCTGGCATGGATGTGTGTGACGTCCTTAGGTTAATTAGGTTTAAGTATTTCTAAGTTCTAGGGGACTGATGACCTCAGATGTTATGTCCCATAGTTCTCAGAGCCATTTGAACCATTTGTGACTCGAATCTCTCTCTCATTTTATCCGAAAGCACCTTTCGCGATATGTACATGAGAAGAAGTAACAAATTTGCTGTTTTAACACTAAGCCATACTGTCATGCACAGCGTCTATTATATAGAGTCTGCCGCAGGAGTTGGATGACCATCAATGTGACGCTTTCTCGTTTACTAGGCTCAACCTGTGAGAGAAGACCCAAAGACGAGCAGTACGTTTCGTCATTTGTGACGAAAAGCGTTGCTCTTCTTTGGGTCTTCTCGACTTTCTCTATCAACCTTAACTCCTAAACGTCCCATATTGCCAAGCACCAAAGGTTTTCTAAGATACTTCCTTGTGTGGACGACGTTAGCTGAGTATTGTTCCGGTCAATCTGGCAACCTGCCGAATACTTTTATGTGAGCGAATCGCTAAAAATGGCACACTACACATATTACACATGTTCAAAGGATGTCACTTCTCCAGCGATTCTTCCGACTGGCGTTTTTCAATTAGGGTACAGTGGTCTATCAGCTCCTTTTTTATGCGTAATACACCATATTTCCTTACGTTGAGGACCATCTACCAATCGTCGCACCAAGAATCGATCCTTTGCAGGTCTTCCTACATTTCGCTACAATTTTCTAGCGTAGTGGCTATACTACACCCACTCTAGCAACATCTGCGAACAGCTTCATGCAGTTTTAGACATTAGGCATAGGCTAGTAAGTCTGAACATTCTTCCCCAATGTAGGTTTACGGTCCACAATGGACGTATTTACAGTCTACAGTCGCTATAGACTATTTGATGAAAAAATCTGGACATTTATAGTGAACATTAATATGAAGTGTGTCCACCTTCCGCCTTTACGACGGCTTGAGTTTCTACTGTGAACACTTTGAGTGAGGTGTCTGAATGTCTGTGCAGGAAAAGCAGTGAAAAGGAAGAGCGGAGAGCAGAGAAGGCAGTAATCTTGGACGCTGGGATCTGGAGCGAAATCGACAGTTTAGCTCATCCCAAAAGTGTTCCACGGGGTTCAGGACTCTGCTCTGGCCAGTCCATTTGACAGAGAATATTTTCCACAAACCATTGTCTCACAAATGCTGTTTTATAACAGGCTGCATTGTCAAACTGATACAAACGAGCACCATCTACGAACTGTTCCTCTACTGTACGCAGCACACAAAGCTACAAAAAGTCTTCACATCCATCTGCACTTATTACTTTCTGAATCTCTATAAGAGGACCACACCATAACCATGAAAAATACCCGCATACCGTAACATCGAAAATAAAAACTTTGAGGTTTGCCGATGACATTGAAATTCTGTCAGAGGCAGAAAAGGACCAGGAAGAGAAGTTGAACGGAATGGACAGTGTCTTGAAAGGATGAACATCAACAAAAGTAAAACGAGGATAACGGAATGAAGTCGAATTAAATCAGGTGACGCTGAGGGAATTAGGTTAGGAAATGAGAAAACATTTCAAATGGCTCTGAGCACTATGGGACTTAACTTCTGGGATAATCAGTCCCCTAGAACTTAGAACTACTTTAACCTAACTAACCTAAGGACATCACGCACATTCATGCCCGAGGCAGGATTCGAATCTGCGACCGTAGCGGTCGCGTGGTTCCAGACTGTAGCGCCTAGAACCGCTCGGCCACTCCGGCCGGCTAGGAAATGAGACACTTAGAATGCTAGATGAGTTTTGCTATTTGGGGAACAAAATAACTGATGATGGTCGAAGTAGAAAGAATATAAAATGTATACTGGCAATGGCAAGGAAAGCGTTTCTGAAAAAGAAAAGTTTGTTAACATCGAGTATAGAATTTAGTGTCAGGAAGTCTTTTTTTGAAAGTATTTGTGTGGAGTGTAGCTATGTATGGAAGTGAAAAATGGATGATAAATAGTTTAGACAAGAAGAAAATAGAAGCTTTCGCAAGGTGGTGCTACAGAAGAATGCTGAAGATTGGATGGGCAGATCACGTAACTAATGAGGAGGTAGTGAATATTATTGGGGAGAAGAGGAATTTGTGGCATAACTTGACTATAAGAAGGGATCGGTTGGTAGGACATGTTCTGAGGCATCGAGGGATCACCAATTTAGTATTGGAGGCCGGCGTGGAGGGTCAAAATCGTAGAGGGAGACCAAGAGAAGCAGATTCATAAGGATGTAGGTTGCTGTAGGTACTTGGAGATGAAGAAGCTTGCACAGAATAGAGTAGCATGGAGAGCTGCACCAAACCAATGTCTGGACTGAAGACCACAACAACACCGTAACGTCATCTCCTCCCTACCTGACCACTGGCATTATACTTGACTGCAGGTAAGATTCACCAGGCGATCGCCAAACCGAAATCGTTTCATCGGGCTGCCACAGGGTACAGCGTGATTCATCACTGCAAATCTCACTCGTTTCCAGTCATCCACTGTCTGATGTAGTGACTCTTTACGCCACCGCAAGCATCGTTTAGAAATGATTACAAAAATGTGTGGCTTATAATGGAGTGCTCAGCCATTGTACCCTATTGTTTTTAACTCCCTATGCAAAGCAATTGATGTAGCTGGACTGCTTGTAGCACTTTTAAACTCACGAGTGATTGCTTCTCCTCATATCACGCGATATCTTACAGCCTCCCCTCCCATCACCCTCCGGAAAGCTCGTCATCAGTACATGAAATCTGTGTTGTTCTGGTTTGGCTGTGGGTGTTCCTTTGCTTTTCCTGTTCACTATCACATCACCAACAGTCGAGATGGGCGGCTTTAGAATGACTGGAATGTCACTGACGGAGCTGTTACTAATGTGGCATCTAATAACGAGCCCACATTCGAAATCACTCAACTCCCTTGATCCATCCATTCTGCAGTTACTGCTTCTCTTCTTAGAATCCAGTACTGCCCGCCTCCTTACGTATTTACGAGTCCACCTCTTGTGGTATCCAGTGGTCAGTTCCGCATTACATAAGGATACCCGGATGCAATTACCAGATAATGTATGTAAGTATTGAATTCGCTGTTAGGCGGCCGCTGTGGCCGAGTGGTTCTAGGCGCTTCAGTCCGGAACCGCGCTGCTTCTATGGTCGCAGGTTCGAATCCTGCCTCGGGCATGGATGTGTGTGCTGTCCTTAGGAAGGTTAGGTTTAAGTAGTTCTAAGTCTAGGGGACTGATGACCTCAGATGTTAAGTCCCATAGTGTTTAGAGCCATTTATTAATAATTCGCTGTTATTTCTTTTCCTACCTCGTGACGTCGTCGTATTGTACTTACCTGTTAGGATATACACAAAAACGTAAAGTTTCAGAATTTCTGTAACAATCTGTGTCACCTGATGTTAGTGTGTATGTATTGAAAACTTCCATAAATTGTTGTGTTGTCGAAGCAGTCGGTAAAGGGAACGGAAGTAGAGTTCATGTAACACTTCCTCGAGAATTTCACATGGTGTGTTCTGTGATTACTCATCATGTGCAATCGTTATTGCTTTACGTCTATAATTTCTCGTCATGAAATGCCGCGTGTTCAGAAGTTTGATTATTATTCAAGTCGTTAGTTCTAAACATAACGACATCCGTCTCAGTTTATGGGAAGCATTCTTTTATTTGAGCCACGTGAGCAGGTAAAGAAAATAGCACATCGTACAATAATTCTGAAGGTCCCGAAAAAGACATCTAAAACAAAAATACATCTAAAGCTCACAGGTACACCTGCAGTCATATGTGCGCCACCAGGCACTGGTATTAAACTAGATTTAAAAAAATTTCCAGCTGAGCATCCATTCCTATCTGCATTTATTTTTCTTTATTGTTCATTCAATGGCTCCGACAGGCAAGAGTGGATTAGAGCTGCAGCACAATTGCTGTTCTTCCGCCGAGACCTTTATTGAAATTTACAAGGAGAGTTTTAAGACATTAATACGATAAAATATTTACATCAACTTACAGATAAAACGCCAAAGATCGCCTATTTTTTGATTTGCAATGTCTGACAAAAAAAATTAAGCACCAAGACGACATCGTCGGTCGTCATCGATGTAATTTTGCGCACGTCCTCAAGATCGCCGAGTATGTAAATGGTCAGTGACAATTATCTGTGACAGATAGAACGGACACCAGAAAGCCGTAGGGATGTTCAGGTTTAGTGTTGTCACACCTGGTAGGGTATATAACGGGCATGAACGGCTTCAGTGTTATCACTGTCAAGTACAGGGGAATGCCGTGTTCTCGTATGAGACAGCGTTATCAGTACGCGATCGAGTTTGAAACGGGTCTCATTGTGCGTCTCCATTTGGCCGGCTGGTCGAATGGTACAACATCCAGGTTTGTGTGTCGTTCGGTTGTGACAGTGGCCCGACGCGGGACTGTATGGGAAAGTGAGGGCGGGTATACATGTCATGGTTCCAGTAGACAATGTCTGACCGCCACAAAGGAGGATTCTGCACGAAGCAAATCGTAAGCCTTCACATCTGCGTCTGCCATCCGCTGATAAATAATGGGCTCCCTGCAGTGTTATATGTCAGCCCTCACCATTGGTTGGCAGTTAGCAACATCTGAATTAGGGAATCACCACCCCAGTCTTAGCCTGCCCTTACTGCCATTACACCGACTGCTGCGTTTGGACTACCACCGTGACCGGGAAGTGTGGGGCTCTTATGAATGGCGTCGTGCTGCGTTCAGCGATGAATAGCGGTTTCGCACTATCCTAGACGACCATCATCGGCGAGTTTGACGGTGACCTGGAGAGAATTCCCATTCTTCCAATGTTCTGTAGAACCACTGCGGTGTAATTCCTGACGACATGGTCTGTGAAGGCATAGGGTATGAGTTCAGACCACTGCTGGTTGTAACTGAGGGAATTCTGACGGCATATCGCTATGTCACGAACATCCTGCATCCTTGTGTGTTACCTCTCACGCTACGGTATCTTGGTACTACTTTTCAACAGGACAACGCTCGTCCACACGCGGCACGTGTCTCCATGAATAGTGTGCATGATGTTCAGGGTCTCCCTTGGCCAGCAAGATCCCCAGCTCTGTCTCCGACTGATCATGTGTTGGGTCAGCTCAAGAGATCAAATCCTTCCCAGGGCCAGTACCCAAGATACTGAGGAGCAGTTACAGCAGCTGTGAATCACCTTGTCTCAGGAGAATGAAATACGTTTATAACACTATTCCCAATATAATCAATGTACGTATCCAGGCCAGAGGGAGTATAACTCGAAACTGTTAAGTGGGATTACGCTAGCAACTTCTTTGTAAATTTGACTCCATTTTGTAATGTCTGAAGTAACTCACGTACTCTCTGAAGCACTGAAGTTTCTTTCTGTTTCCTCCTCTTCTTCTGAGTCCTACATTTTATTTCTCAGACAGTGTATTTGACTAGTTTTTCTGGTCAGACACGAGAATCGAGCAAAACTGGCCACAGTAACTCAAATAATAGCTGATCTGCGGCGGTTTATCTGCACACTAATCACAATGATCGCTGTGTCCCCAGCAAACCATACTTGCGTTTACAAAGTACTCACATGTCTTTAATAACTGTTGGACTTGACGATTACAGACTACGCTTCAAATCGTTCTTTTCTTTTAAAAACAAGTATTAACAGTAGTTCTTAAAATAAGAACAAGGCACTTCATTCAGTTCATTAAATTATACTAAACTGTAGGACAGACAGCGGAAAAGGACAAGTCTAAAGAAGGGGTTAGATTGTGCTGTGAGATAGGGCTGCTAATGGGATTTGTGCTTTGGTATGCGGGGATCAGAGCATGGGTGGTTGGAGACATGCGATTTGGGGCATGGATAGTTTGATAGAATCTAGGCCAAGGTTATGGTCAGCGAAGGAAAGAATACAGTGAGATACGACGGCAACCCAGATGTGAGAAAAAAAATAGGAAAGAATAGATCAGACCTGACAGGAAAGATAAATGTCAGGGTACATGTCGTTGTCCACGAGGGCATACTCAGCCACATAGAATGGGACAGGGTGTGGGGTCAATGATGACATTGATTAGGCACCATCTTGAACATTGCTCAGAAATTTGGAATTTAATCTAGGACACTGACGCGAAGTCTGATGATAAGGAACTATACGCGACCAACGGTCCTTCCCCTGGCCGTAAAAGCAGAGGGAAAGCTGCCAACGGGTGGGGTGGTGTACTCTGGTCGTTACCCATTCAAACACTGACAACGCCCGAAGTTGCTTAAATTTCCTGATCTGAAAGCAGTCAGCTGGGAAAGGCCGTTGTCAAGTTTGCGGGAAGTATAGGGTACATCAAGGTGGAAGACGATTTAGAGGAATTTGAAAAGAAGATGGAATAATCAAAGAAATGGTAATATTCTAGGTGTCGAAGCTCGGAGCGTCAGAAGTTTTAACATGTGAGAGAAACTAGAAAATCTGAAAAGAGAAGTTCAGAGACACATTCTAGATGCAGTGGGTGTCAGTGAAGTGAAATGGAAAGAAGACGAGCATTTATGGTCAGACGAATATAGGGTAATATTAACAGCAGCAGATAACGGTATAGCGGAGTAGGATTCGATATGGATAGAAATGCGGGACAGATAGTGAGTTGCTGTGAACAGTCCAGTGGTAAGATGGTACTCATCTGAATCGGCAGCAAACCAAGGTCGACTACAGTCTTCTTAGTCTTCTGCCCTGTCTAGGGATTAATACCTGTTGTGTCTTAACTTTTCACCATTTCTAGGACTTCCTACTTGCATGCTTCCTCTTGGCTGGTACAGCATGGGCTGACGTGGGATTATTTCTAGAGCCATTTCTTATAAATGATGTTTCTGCGTTGTTTCATTTTCTTCAATCTTTTCATTAATATTATAAATATTTAGTTGTAGCCTAATAATTTTATTTCTTATAGGGTCTTCCATAGTAACGCTTCTCACTTACTTGAGAAAACTCATTAATGCTGCTCGTACTGTACTTTTATCACACTTTGTAAGTAGGCTGTTTAGGTTTTTATGTTGGTAACGCCACGTAGCGCTGTATATGAAAATCACTGCATGTGCTGTGTGCAGTCTGTGGCTGGTTTACATTGTTGGAATTTGCTATTGTAGTGTTGGGCAGTTGGCTGTTAACAGCGCGTAGCGTTTTGCAGTTGGAGGTGGGCCGCCAGCAGTGGTGAATGTGGGGAGAGTAATGGCGGAGTTTTGAGAACGGATGATCTGGACGTGTGTCCATCAGAGACAGTTCATTTGTAAGACTGGATGCCATGAACTGCTATATATATATTATGACTTTTGAACACTATTAAGGTAAATACATTGTTTGTTCTCTAACAAAATCTTTCATTTGCTAAGTATGCCTATCAGTAGTTGGTGCCTTCAGTAGTTAGAATCATTTATTTAGTGGGCAGTATTGGTGCTTGCTGTATTGCAGTAGTTCGAGTAATGAAGATTTTTGTGAGGTAAGTGATTTGTGAAATGTATAGGTTAATGTTAGTCAGGGCCATTCTTTTGCAGGGATTATTGAAAATCAGATTGCGTTGCGCTAAAAATATTGTGTGTCAGTTTAAGCACAGTCATTTATAATTTTTCTAAGGGTAAGTTTCATAACGTTTTAGCGATCCATGACTCACTTCCTTATAGCAGAACAGGTGTTTCCATGGTTTTATAAAATTCTAATTTTGTTCCCTTCAGTATTTTTTTGTGGAATGTTTTGTTTATAGTTCCGCATAGAGACTGATTTTTGTTAAGCTTATTTTCTACATCTTTGTCCATATCATGACTTATGCTTTATACTAGAAAATTAAAGCTTGAAACCTTTCCAAGTGGTGTATTGTCTATTGCTATTTTTGACTGGCTGGGTATTTCTCTTGATGAAATGTGGTTTTAGTTTCCTTTGTTAATGTACGAAGATTACATTCTCATTTCTCTAACTGATATAATTCGAACACTACTTTTTGTAGCTCATATTTATTTTGGTTCAAATGGCTCTGAGCACTATGCGACTTAACTTCTGAGGTCATCAGTCGCCTAGAACTTAGAACTAATTAAACCTAACCAACCTAAGGAGATCACACACATCCATGCCCGAGGTAGGATTCGAACCTGCGACCGTAGCGGTCACGCAGTTCGAAAATGAAGCGCCTAGTACCGCACGGCCACACCGGCCAGCTCATATTTATTTTCTCCCAAAACTGTAACGTCATCTGCGTGATGATCATGCAAACAAACTCGTCGTCTGTATGCATTCGGAAGTTAAGATATTTACTTCTATTAACCTGTAAACCCAGATCTACTGCCTGCCTTCATTTCTTAATCAAATCATTTATATATACATTAAACGAGGTTGGTAACAGGCTACAGCCTGGTTTAAATTCCTTCTTGGCAGTGATTTCTTTAATTTAATTATTGCCATCTTTTGATATTATTTTTATGTCCTTGTATAAGCTTTTTAATGCTCCAGTAAGTTGGCTAAGATATCTAGCTTTAGTCATCATATACCATAGATTCTTTCCGCTCACTTTCTCAAAAGCTTTTGCCAAGCAAATAAAAGCTATGGTGTCTCTAAACTGACTTCTCCTTGTTACTCTAAAATTCTTTTTTTTGTGGTAAATTTACTATCACAGCACGAATGACCTCTCCGGAATCCGCATTGTTCTGTTAGGAGATTCCCTGGTATGGTTCTAGTAGGATTATTGTTTATTTTTGCAAAAATTTTATAGACTGAGCTTAGGAAGATACTTCCTCTCCAATTTTCACAGTTGTTTCTTTGACCTTTTCCAAAACTGACACCAATTCTGATATTTGCAAGAGTTTGGGAATTTACACCAGTGCCAACATTAATTAAATAAATTCCATAATCTAATATCACAAAAGCTACTAACAAATTAAATTTTTTTATATCAGTACCATCTGGTCGACACGTTATCCAGATTTTTATAATGTTTAAGAGTACTGTTGTGTAATGTGGTCCTCTCTTCCTTCAGTTCTAAATCTTCTATTTGACACAATCTTTCATAAAATTCTTCCCATTGATGAATTTATTTCTGCAGGATGATTGTCTGCTCTACTTAAGTGTTTCATTGGGTTTATAGGCAACAGTTTGCCCACATTGCATATCTTATTCTCCTTTAGCTATAAAATTATCATGTGACTGTGTGCTAACGTAATCATTTATTTGGCTTGGTACCGTCGTTGCTTATATTCCTCTTCTGTTTCTGGTATTTTGTGGCCTTTATCGTTTTCTTCAACAGCCTTTGTGATATTTTCATTTCAAACCTTCAATCCTTTCTTTTCCCGTAACTTCTTTTCACAAGTGCCTATATGACAAATCCTACATACGTTCTTTAACCAATGGTCTAGGGTAGCAACCATTATTAGTAATCAAAACGTCCTCGGTCTCGGGTTCGAAACCCTCCACCTCTTAAATTTTGATTAATCATCGACATCCGCGGCCGAAGAATTGCTGTACAAGAAATCACTCTCATTCTACCAAAGGCCACAGACGGCGGAGGAACAGACAGAGGCACTCTCTTGTCCTTGGGGTGGGAAACTGATGTGTCGGCAGCTGGGCCAACACCTTGTAGATAGAGGTGGCTTAAAAGGCACGCTAGACTAACGCAGACGGGCGTGAAGTACTGGAACAGGATACGTAATTAATGCTATGAAGAAAAGTACGTAGCTGGTATAATACTTATCTTTAATCAATCATTGTGGTACATCGCACAAAGGAGACTTTAATTACAATCACTGTAAGGCTAATGGCGCCTTGCTAGTTCGTAGCCATTATCTTAGCTGAAGGCTATTCTGTCTCTCGGCTAATGAGAGAGAAAGGCTTCGTACGTCTAGTCGCTAGCTCTGTCGTCCGTACAACTGGGCTGAGTTCGAGTCAGTCTCTCGAGACCTGCCTTGTGGTGGCGCTAGGTTTGCGATCACACAGTGGCGACACGCGGGTCCGACATGTACTACAGGACCGCGGCCGATTTAAGCTACTACCTAGCACGTGTGGTGTCTGGCTGTGACACCACATTCCTCCCCCGCAAATCGGCGAACGGTCGTGAGATAAGGCTTCCGCCCGCCGTGGGGAGGACCCCATGTTGACGTATGCGATGAGGTGGGGAGCCTAACAACAGGCGAGGCTGTGCCACCCGCACCCGGCCATTCGGTCCGAGGGGAGCTAGGAAACGCCTGAAAACCTAGTCCAGGGTGCACGTCAACATGCGGTGTATGCGCCCGTAAAGAGACAGGAGGGGCCGAAGGGTCGACCTCCATGTGGTCGGAGAATCCGACGCGCGATGACGACATCTGGTCCGGAGCGGGTAAGAGTTCCATGGCGGAGGACAGCTGGTCACGGGAAGCGATCGGCGGCGCGTGACACAGGGAGGCGCGTGGCGGCTGCAGCGAAGCATCCACTGCGGGCGGCGCCGGAGGCGGCTGCGGCGGCTGCGGCGGCGGCGCGACGCCATGAGGCAAAACGGAAGGCAGCGTCGGTAACACCTGGGGATGAGGCGAGCCAGTAGATGGGTCCCCAGGGTGCTGACCTGACGGCTCCGTCGCTGAAAGCAGACGGGGAGCGGCAGAACCCGGGCGACGACAGAGGCGCAGCTGATTGAGATGCCGACGCACCTCACCAGAGGCCCCCAAAACCAAATACATCGCACGGCCTAGGCAGCGAAGAATGCGCCCTGCGAGCCAACGCCGTGAACCGCGATAGGTGCGATAGGAGACAACGTCGCCAGGAGCAAAAGCAGGAGTCTGCCGCTGCACAGGAACCTGATGCGGCGGATGCAGCAAAGACATCAAGGTGCGATGAGAACGACCATGGAGCAACTCAGCCGGCGAGCAACCATCGCGGGGCTGAGAGCGATACGAGGACAGAAAGAGCAATAATGCGTCCTACCGAGAATGCGACTCTTTCAATTTCAACATCTGTGACTTGAAAGTCCGGACCAATCGTTCCGCGGCACCGTTTGACTGAGGCGAAAACGGCGCGGACGTCAGATGTTGAATACCATTGGCCTTGCAGAAGGACTGAAATTCTGCGGACATGAATTGTGGGCCATTGTCGGAAACAATAGTCTGCGGAAGACCTTCAATGCAAAAGATAGCAGACAAGGCTTGGATTGTGGCAGAAGACGTCGTGGAAAACATCCGGACAACAAAAGGAAAATTACTGAAAGCATCGACCACAACCAACCAACGAGCATTCCAGAATGGACCAGCAAAATCGATGTGCAAGCGTTGCCAAGGGGAAGTGGCTTTCCGCCATGCAAAGAATTTCCGCGGCGGTGCGGATTGTTGTTTGGCACACGCCACGCAAGAGGAGCACATATTCGTAATCGCAGCATCGATTCCGAGCCAAGTACAGTGCTGACGAGCAAGTTGTTTCGTAAGCACTATACCCCAATGTCCGTGGTGAAGAAGCCGTAAGACAGAGGACTGTAACGAACGTGGGACCACGACTCGGGACTGATCATTATCAGAACGCAACAACAAAACACCACGTCGGACAAAAAGTCTCTCCTTGTGAGCAAAAAATCGGCGAACCAGCGGATCCTCGATCCGTGACTTGGACAAGGGCCATTGCGTAGCAACAAAACGCAAAACGGGAGCAAGGACAGGGTCAGCAGCCGTGGCTGTAGCGACACGACGAAAATCAATCGGAAACGATGCGACCACGTCATCGGTTTCCGCATCAATGAACATGCAAGCAAGTTCGGAAGAATCGAATGTTTTATCCTCAGCAACAGGCAAACGGGACAACGCATCAGCGTTTCCGTGCTTAGCAGTGGACCGATACAAGATATCGTAGCGGTACTGCGAGAGGAAAAGAGACCAGCGAATGAATTTCTGCGCCGTACGCGGAGGTACCGGCTTGTCCGGATGAAAAAGCGACGTCAAAGGTTTGTGGTCCGTGATGATGGTAAAGTGACGACCATACAAGAAATCGTGAAACTTAGTAACACCAAACACGAGAGCTAAAGCCTCTTTCTCTATCTGTGAATAATTTCGTTGCGCAGATGAGAGCAATTTTGACGCAAAGGCAATAAGGCGATCATGCGATCCATCTTTGTGCGCAAGCACAGCACCGATCCCGAAATCCGATGCATCAACCATCAACAAAAGGGGTTTGCGGGGATCGAATGGCGTAAGGCAAGTATGTGAAAGCAACGTCGATTTCAACTGGCAAAAGGCGCGTTCGCATTCTGTCGTCCAGACGAACGGAACACCTTTACGGCGTAAGCGATGAAGCGGAGCTGAAATGGAAGAGGCATGGGGAACATATTTATGGTAGTAATTAATTTTCCCCAACACACTTTGAATCTGTTTCAAGTTCTGCGGTGACGGCAAATCCTGTATGGCACGGAGGTGCTCTGGACTCGGATGTATTCCTTGGGTATTGAGGACATGGCCCAGGTAGGGTAAATCCCGAGCAAAAAACACACATTTGTCCTTCCTCAAGCGAAGACCATTTTGTCGCAAGACCTGAAATAATGTTCGGAGATTTTGCAAATGTTCGGCTTCTGTCTTTCCGGAGATCACAATATCGTCCAGATAGTTCACAGCAGTAGGGACCGACGCACAAATACTTTGTATATATTGCTGAAACAATGCAGGGGCGGATGCACACCCGAAAGGCAGTCTTTTGAAGCGATACAAGCCAAGATGCGTGTTTACCACCAAGACGCGCTGGGATTCTTCGTCCACAGGTATTTGCAAGTACGCATCTGCTAGGTCCAACTTTGAAAAATATTTTCCCGGGCACAGTTTGTCAAAAAGATCTTCCGGGCGGGGCAAAGGAAAAGTAGCAGTTACTAGTTGTGGATTCACAGTTGCCTTGAAGTCCACACAAAGTCTCAATTTTCCGGAAGGTTTTGGCAAAATTACTAAGGGTGAGGCCCAGAGAGAAGCCTGCACACGTTCAATTACACCTTGAGATTCTAAATCGTTTAATGTTCTTGCGACCTCATCACGCAATACGTGGGGAACATTGCGCGCTCTGAAAAACTTCGGTTGCGCGTTTGCTTTCAGTTCCAAATGTGCTTCATAGTTCTTAGCGCAACCAAGGCCCGGTGCAAAAATGTCCGCAAATTCTTCACATAGACTAGAAACACTGGCGGAAGGCACAGTCTGAATCACTGAGAGGACCTGATTTACTATAGACAAGTTAAACAACTGAAATAAATCTAAACCAAACAAGTTCACTGCAGTAGAAGAACGAAGAACGTAAAATGACACAAGTTTTGTTTGTCCCTTGTATGTTGCAAGAAGGCTGCACTGTCCTAACACTGGTATTTTCTGGCCTGGGTAACTATTGAGCTGAACATTTGCGGCACGCAACGGAGGTTGGCCCAGTTGGTTGTACGTGTCGTGATTGAGCAATGAAACTGCAGCTCCGGTATCGAGCTGGAATGGTATCACTTTGCCTGCAAAGTCTAAGTCGACAAAAAGTTTATTGTCCTGCTGACGACAAAAGCGACTGTGTTGTGCAACTGGAACAGACACTGGGACAGAATCACGTGCGACGTGACGGGACTTCCATCGACGTCGACGCACACTTTTTGTGGAATGAACACTGTCACCGGACGGGGTGGAATGAACTACATGAATATCCATGGGCGAAGGTTCACGAGCCTGAGTTTCCTTGGTTCGATTCCGGCGCGAAGCAAAGGGCCTGGAATTGGTGTGAGTGTCTGATCTGAGCTTTTTCTGGCAAACACTTTGGACATGTCCTTTCTTATGACAGTAAAAGCAAATAGCTTGGCATGACGGGCAATTTTCACGCGAATGTCGAGTTGCACATCGCGGGCATGATTTCACTGCATTAGCTTGCTTACGCGGCGCACGTGTTTGCGAGCTAGGCTGCCGCTGCGCTGACGGGCGCGAAGGCCACTGAGCGTCCCGTGCAGCGGGCCCGGCGGGCCGGTTAATGTGACACACTGCCGGCGAAGTTGCAAATGAGTCCTGAGCAAAGTCAAGTGTGTCTTGCCTATCCAATTTGTCTATCACTTGTTGAAGGGAGGGATTAACTAGTTTCAAAATCTGTTCCCGTAGCGAACATCAGAAACGTTCTGTGCTATTGCATCACGCACCATAGTATCTGAATAAGGAAGTCCACATTCGCATTCAAACGCACACTCCCTAGTAAGTCCTTGCAATGTCGCAACCCACTCCCCATTAGTCTGACCGGCCGTATGTTTTGTACGAAAGAACGTATACCTTTTTGCAACGACATTTACTGTTTCCCTGAAATAGGCATCTAAAGCAGACAAAAGTTCTTCGTAGGACAGAGTTGCTACGTCGCGCTGGGGAAACAACTTCACTATCACACGGTAGGTGGACACACCGACACAAGAAAGCAAAAACGGCTGCCGCTCATTACCTTGAATTCTGTAGGCGGCGAGGTGGAAGGCGAATTGACGGGACCACTCTTGCCAGGACTCGTGGGTTGCATCAAAGGGTCTGAATTGAGGTGCAACAGCATGTTGTGGCTGCGGTAGCGATGAAGCGGCGGCCGCATCGGTGTGCAGCGCACGTTGACCCTGGACGAGCTGTCCAAGAGCATCCAATAACGCCTGCGTCTGCTGATTCTGCAAGCGATAAAATTCGGACAGTACATCTGGAGATTGTGGCGAAGCCATGACACAAAGAAATTAGGGCAAAGTAAAACACAAGATCCTTTGTAGACTCGTCGCCATGTGATGTGTCGGCAGCTGGGCCAACACCTTGTAGATAGAGGTGGCTTAAAAGGCACGCTAGACTAACGCAGACGGGCGTGAAGTACTGGAACAGGATACGTAATTAATGCTATGAAGAAAAGTACGTAGCTGGTATAATACTTATCTTTAATCAATCATTGTGGTACATCGCACAAAGGAGACTTTAATTACAATCACTGTAAGGCTAATGGCGCCTTGCTAGTTCGTAGCCATTAACTTAGCTGAAGGCTATTCTGTCTCTCGGCTAATGAGAGAGAAAGGCTTCGTACGTCTAGTCGCTAGCTCTGTCGTCCGTACAACTGGGCTGAGTTCGAGTCAGTCTCTCGAGACCTGCCTTGTGGTGGCGCTAGGTTTGCGATCACACAGTGGCGACACGCGGGTCCGACATGTACTACAGGACCGCGGCCGATTTAAGCTACTACCTAGCACGTGTGGTGTCTAGCTGTGACACCACAGAAACTGCACCTAAAGCCGGAAGATGCATGAAGATGCAGAAGGCAATGGAAACCACTTCATTTTAGACACGTAACGCGTATCCACAGGACATGTGGCCTGTAATTGAAAAAGTGTCATGATGATCTTGAAACCTCCCCTTGGAAAAATTTATGAATTACTGCGCTGGTAAACCCCTTACGTTATTTGATTTTCAAACAGCTGAGCAGAACTGAACGTACTCAGACGTTTCTCTCTTTACTTATTCTGATCAACACTAAATTGACGCACAATATTTTTAGCGCAACGCAATCTGACTTTCAATAATCCCTACAAAAGAATGGCCCTGACTAACAAATACCTACACCTTTCATGAATCACTTACCTCACAAAAATCTTCGTTACTCGAAGTACTGCAATTCAGCGAGCGCCAATACTGCCGGCTAAATAAAAGATTCTAACTACTGAAGGCACTAACTACTGATAGGCATATTTAGCAAATGAAAGATTTTGATAGAGAACAAACAATGTATTTACCTTAAGAGTGTTCCATTCTTACAAATTTTGTTTTTCGGACGAACACACGTCCAGATCGTCCGCTCTCAAAACTCTGCCATCTCTCTTTCCACATCCACCACTGCTGGCGGCTCACCTCCAACTGCGCAACGCTACGCGCTGTTCACATCCAACTGCCCAACACTGCAATAGCAAAACTTCCAACAATGCAAACCAGCCACAGACTGCACAGAGCACAGTCAGTGATTTTCACACAGAGCGCTGCGTGGCGTTACCAACATAAAAACCTAAACAGCCTACATACATACTTACAATCTCTCCATTGGCAAAAGATTCCGGGATAGTCCCCCATTCGGATTTCCGGGAGGAGACTGCCAAGGGGGAGGTGACCATGAGACAAAACATGAATAACCAACGAAAGGATAACGTTCTACGAGTCGGGGCGTGGAATGTCAGAAGGTTGAACGTGGTAGGGAAACTAGAAAATCTGAAAAGGGAAAAGGAAGGCTGCATCTAGATATAGTAGGGGTCAGTGGAATGAAATGTCAAGAAGACATGGGCTTCTGGTGAGATGAGTATAGTGTAATATCAAAAGCAGCAGAAAATGGTGTAACGGAAGCAGGATTCGTTAGGAATAGCGAGGTAGGGCACAGAGTGTACTACAGTGAACTGTTAAGTGATAAAGTTGTTCTTATCAGAATCGACAGCAAAACAACACTGACAAATATAGTTCAGTTATACATGCCGACGTCGTAAGCTGACGATGAAGAGACAGAGAAACTATTTGAGGATACTGAAAGGGTAATACAGTACGTAAAGGGATATGAACTTGTGGGACTGGGATGCAGTAGTAGGGGAAGGAATAGAACAGATAGTTACAGAAGAATATGGGCTATGGACAAGGAATGAGAGAGGAGAAAGACTAATCAAGTTCTGTAATAAATTTCAGCTATTAATAGCGAATACTCTGTTCAGAATCACAATAGGAGGAAGTATTCATGGAAAAGGCTGGGTGATGGGGGAAGATTTCAGTTAGATTACATCATGGTCAGACAGAGATTCCGAAATCAGATACTGGACTGCAAGGCATAACCAGGAGCAGATATAGACTCAGATCACAATGTAGTAGTGATGAAGAGCAGGCTGAAGTTTAAGAGATTAGTTAGGAAGAATCAATACGCAACGAAGTGGGATACAGAAGTACTAAGGAATGACGAAATACGCTTGAAGTTCTCTAAGGCTGTAGATGCAGCAGTGAAGAATTGCTCGCTGGCAGTACAATTGAAGTGGAATGGACATAGCTGAAAAGGGCAATGACAGAAGTTGGAAAGAAAAACATAGGTACAAAGAAGGTAACTGGGAAGAAACCATGGCTGAGAGAAGAAAAACTTCAGTTGATCCATGAAAGAAGGAAGTACAAAAATGTTCAGGGAAATTCAGGAACACAAAAATACAAGTCACTGACGAATGAAATAAACAGGAAGTGAAGGGAAGCTAAGACGAAATGGCTTCAAGAAAAAAGTGAAGAACTAGGAAAAGAAATAATTGTCGGAAAGGTTGACTCAGCGTATAGGCAAGTCAAACACCATTTGGTGAAATTAAAAGCAAGGGTGGTAACATGAAGAGGGAATTCCACTGGAAAATGGAAAGGAGCGTTTGGCATCATTGGCCGGTAGGCCCCTTACGGGCCGCCTTGATGCAGGTCTTATTACATTCGGCGCTACATTGAGCGACCTGCGTGCCGGATGGGGGTGAAATGATGATGAAGACAACACAACACTGAGTCCCTGAGCGGAGAAAAATCTCCGACCCCGCCGGGAATCGAACCCGGTCCCGTAGGGCGGCAATCAGTCACGCTGACCACTTCCTTCTATTTTTTTTTTCGCTATAGGTCGTTGCGTTTGGTCTGGGCGGACGTTACAAGAGATCCGTTCAAGTTGATCGTTGATTCCTTGACTAAGTTTTTTCATTACAGAGAGCACACTGCCCTCTGACCAAACACGCTGAGCTACCGTGCCGGCCGCCACTGTTAAATGCAGACTGTTAAATGCCGACTGTTAAATGCAGAGGAGAGAGCGGAGAGGTAGAAACAGTAAACTGTAGGCCTCTATGAGGGGAAGATTTGTCTGAAGTCTAGAAGAAGAAGCAAGAGTCGATTTAGGGGACAAAAAAAAAAAAAAAAAAAAAAAAAAAAAAAAAAAAAAAAAGAAAAAAAAAAAAAAAAAAAAAAAAAACAGGAGATCCAGTCTTAGAATCAGAATTTAGAAGGGCTTTGGAGGGTTCAAGGTCAAATAAGGCAGAAGGGATAGATAACATTCCATCAGAATTTCTAAAATCACTGGGGGAAGTGGCAACAAAACAACTACTCACGTCGGTGTGTAGAATGTATGAGTCTATCTGACTTTCGGAAAAGTAATATCCAAAGTATTCCGTAGACTTCAAGTGGAGACAAACTCATGCTTACAAGAGTAATATACAGAAGAATGGAAAAGAAAATTGAGAATGTATTAGATGATGATAGGTTTGGGTTTAGGAAAGGTGAAGGCGCCAGAGAGGCAGTTCTGACGTCGTGGTTGATAATGAAAGCAAGATTAAAGAAAAGTCAAGGCACCTTCATAGGATTTGTCGACCTGGGGAAAACGTTCGACAATGGAAAGTGATGTAAGGTGTTCGAAATTCTGTGAGAAACAGGGGTAAGGTGTAGGGGGAGACGGGCAATATACAATATGCAGAAGAGCCTAGAGGGAATAATAAGAGTGGACGACTAAGAACGAAGCGCTCGGATTAAAAAGGGTGTAAGACAGGGATGTTGTCTTTCGCCCCTACTCTTCAATCTGTACATCGAAGGAGCGATGATGGAAATAAAAGAAAGGTTCAGGAAAAAGAAATTAAAATTCAAGGTGAAAGGATATCAATGATACGAGTCGATGAAGACATTGCTAACCTGAGTGAAAGTGAAGAAGTATTACAAGATCTGCTGAACGAAATTAGCAGTCTAATGAGTACAGAATATGGATTGAGAGTATATCGAAGAAAGACGAAACTAAGGGGAAGTAGCAGAAATGAGGACAGCGAGAAACTGAACATCAGGGTTGAGGGTCACGAAGCAGATGAAGTTAAAGAACTGTATCACCTAGGCAGCAACTTAATGACGGACGGGGCAAGGAAACATCAGAAGCAGACTAGCACTGGGAAAAAGGGGGATTCCGGGCCAAGAGAAGTCTACTAGTATCAAACATAGGCCTTAATTTAAGGAAGAAATTTCTGAGAATGTATGTCTGGAGTACAGCGTTGTATGGTTGTGAAACATGGACTGTGGGAAAACCGGATCAAAAGAGAATAGTAGCATTTGAGGTGTGGCACTACAGACGAATACTGAAAATTAGGTAGACTGATAAGGTAAGGAATGAGGAGGTTCTGTGCAGAATCGAAGAGGAATGGAACATGTGGAAAACACTGACCAGGAAAAGGGTCAGAATATAGGACATCTGTTAAAACATAAGGGAATGTCTTCCTTTGTACTGGAGGGAGCTGTAAAAGAAAAAAAAACTGTAGAGGAAGACACAGATTGGAGTACATGCAGCAAATAACTGACGACATAGATTGCAAGTGCTACTGTCTCGGGCGGCATCAAACCAGTCAGCAGACGACTGAAAAAAAATATTTTAACATTCTTCCACTACATCCTGAAAAGTTGGGTTCCTAGGAAATATTTTTATAGTCAACTTTTGATTGAATTTTCTAAGTCCTCCTTTAAGATACTTTAAGACATCTTCAAGCTTCTGCTTGTCTTCTTGCTCTTTCTCCTACTTAGCTATCATTGTAACTGTTGAAATGACTAAATATTCATCAAAGTAGATATCACTTCCTCAGTGTACGTGAACATCTTGAACCTGATTACGTATCCTGCTTGCGATTATGTAGTTCATCGAAGACCTACAACCTTTAGCAGTCCATGTAGTCCTACAAATTTTTTTCCCCTACAAAAATGTGTTAGTGATTCTAAGCTGGTTGAAGGTTGAAAACTGTCTAAGTTCTTCACCATTTTTGTTGTCGTCTTGTTCTCCAAGTGTATCCACAACTTCTGAGATTGATATGTTGCCTATTTCATCATTTAACTCTCCACAGGAGAGAACCTGATACTTCTTATTTGCTTTATTTAGGACCGTTTGCAGTTCGGCATATTACAGGTTTGTTTGTGTTGTCTTCCCTTCTTCAGGTGCGTGTACATCTATAACATCTACATATCCTCTAACATACAAGAGAGCCACATAGAGCTGGCTGTGTGAAAAGCAATTGACATTAAGGTCCAGACATACTACATGCTGCATCAGCCTTATACTTTGTTTATGGTCATGGCAGAACGTAAGCTCACCAGGAATTGTACACATTTAAAGGAAAATGGTAAACTGTTAGAAATAAGTGGGACTCAGGGTATAAAATATCTCTCACCTGCACCATTTCGCATCAAAATTTCCGCATCTACAATGCTATATTGGAGAGACGTAACTTCAAGCCTCTGAAGGGTTCTGAGGAGCGAGATAATGTATCATGATCTTCAATTACCTCGTGCTCGGTTTTGGAACAAGGTTTAAAAGAGTGCTTTAAAGCCTGATGTTTTCGATCTGCAGCAAGTCCTGTCTCACGATCTTCATTGGTTTCTTGTGACCATAGAGTCCTCAGCCTTCTAGCTATTCTTGTGCATTCAGAAAGAATGGATCGTTTCGTAGGCATTTTTATTCAGAAAAAGAAGACCAAAATGGAATGGCACCGAAATCACAAAAGAAACCTAATTAATTCTCTTATCCTAATAAAGAATATAAATAAAACCTATCGAAAACAGGAAAGGAAATTCGGCAAGTTTTTGATACGCAAAATGACACCAGTAAAGTCGTATATCATACAAGTAAATTCACTGTTAGTTTGTATCCATGAAGACAAGATTATTGCGCTTACTTCTGTTACTGACGAGACTTTCCGAGAACGCCTCAGTCACTGAGTTGAAAAATTAACTGCACCATATATTAGTTCATGAGTGTGCTATGACACTAACAGTGCCATCTTTTGGTTCTTCGGTGCATTACGCCATGATGGTAAAACATCCTGACTGCTAAGCTGAGAAAACTATTTTAGACAAATCTTTAAATAATGATAACGTTTTTTTCGTTTTCTGATTGTGACGAAATGAAACTTACGTGTTGCCCAAGTTACGCTTAAGTTACCTGTGTAAACCTCATGAAAATTTGTCTACTTATTTTGGAGATTATCATATAAAACTGACAAAGAGACAGACATGATGGTTTTAGACAAAATTCTAAATCATGACATGTTTTATTTCCCTGATCCAGTTTTGATGAAATAAAGTCTATACGTTGTTCCCAAGCTACGCTAAGATACCAGTGAAACAGAATGAAAATTTGTAATTGAGCGAGTTCAAACAGACAAACATACAGACACAACGGTTTGACAGTTTTATTATTAGTATAAATTTTTCTTTTCAATTTTTCATTTATTAGAACTGACAGCCCTCAACTCCATCATGTGTTTTGAGGTGAAAAGTTATTTGAATGGACAATCTAAATAACTGTAAAATGTTGTTGTCACAATTCATAAAATATTTCGGGCTACTATGCGTTGGTCGAGGGGTTACGGCTGAAGAAATCGGTATAGAAGCTGTAAGAGTATTGTCTCGCGCAAAGCTTCCTAAAAGTAATTTAACTGTGGGTGAGGGGATTACCTTAAAATGACTGAATGAGGACGATAGTATTATCATTCGCCCAGTTGATAAGGGAAATGCAACGCTTGTTTTGAATGTAACCAACTATTACAGTAAGGTTGACGACTTAATAGATCCGTACACTTACAGGAAGCTGAGCAAAGACCCCACTGACAAAGTTCTTAGATATGTTAAGCAGTTGATAAAGAACTCCTCTATCGAATAGAGAGTTCGAAAAAGTCTGTTCTGTTCAGTTGCGCTAGCACCAGAACTTTATGGACTGCCGAAGGTGCACAAAGAACATGTTCCTCTAAGGTCTGTAGCGAGTGCTATTGGTCCGCCCACCTATTCGACTGCCAAGTTCTTGACGACATTGTTACGACCGTATGTGGACCTATCGGATTCGTATATCAAGAATTTGGCACATTCATTCAGTAAATTAAACGGCATAGTGGTACAGTCGGTGGGCATATTAGTTAGTTTTGATGTGTTGCTGCTATTCACTATGTTTCCACCCAATGAAGTGTTGCAACAGCTGACTCGGATTATTCCTACCGATGTTGCAGGACTGTTTAAATATTGCCTCACAACCACGTATTTAAAATGGAACGAACAGTTATATGAACAGACGGATGGTGTCGCTATGGGGAGCCTCTTAAGAGAGGT
Organism: Schistocerca nitens; assembly: GCF_023898315.1. NCBI lineage: Eukaryota > Metazoa > Arthropoda > Insecta > Orthoptera > Acrididae > Schistocerca > Schistocerca nitens. Next base: position 937,577,440 of record NC_064615.1, read on the forward strand.
TATAGCAAACTTCGTTTGGGAGTATTCGAGGAGCAAGCACTGGAAACTGCTAATCAGAAACCGAATATTTGGCTCCGTTACGTGGACGACACGTTCGTTTTGTGGCGGTTTGATAGGGAGGAACTGGATCGTTTTCACAAACATCTGAACGGGATCAGCCGGAGGTACAGTTTACCAAGGAGGAGGAGGCCACCAGGAGATTAAATTTTCTGGTTTTCAAGAAAGAAGATGGTAGCTTGGGCCACGCGGTTTACCGAAAACCCACGCACACAGACCGTTAGATGCACCATGATTCGAACCGCTACCCACAATAAAAGCGAGGCATAATAAAAACGTTGGTGGGTAGAGCAAGGAAAATCTTTGAACCAGAGCTGCTTGACGCAGAATTAAAACGTCTCAATAACACATTGTTCAAGAATGGTTATTCGTACGCTGAGGCGAAAAGAGCGTTAAGACAACCGCGTAGAAATCAGTGATTCTCATGCGCCGGTGAAATCGAAAGTTTTCTGCCATTCATTAAGGACCTGACTGAACGCATTGCAAAAATCTTGAAAAAGCGGAAAATTTCGGTAATTTACACACCCACAAGGAAGGTAGAAGACCATCTAAAATCGGCCAAGGATGCTCGCCAACCACTGGAAAAAGCTGGAATTCATAGGATTCCGTGTAGTTGTGGGGAGGTGTACGACGGTACTACAAAAATAACTGTCAAAAAAGAGTAGAAGAGCACAAGGGCAATTGCAGAGGGGGGTAGACTGACAGTTCAGCTGTTGCGGAACATGTTTTACAGCGAGGAGACTTCACATCCCTTTGGATAGGACTCAAGTATTGGCAGCCACAAGCGGTTACCACGAAAGTCTATACAGAAAGGCCATAGGGATTGTGAAACACCCCAGGAATTTCAATAGGAAGGAGGAGGGCGTGAATTTTAATGCAATTTGGATTCCGGAAGATGTGTACCAGTCTTCCCCCATTGTTGTTGTTGTGGTCTTCAGTCCTGAGACTGGTTTTATGCAGCTCTCCATGCTACTCTATCCTGTGAAAGCTTCTTCATCTCCCAGTACTTACTGCAACCTACATCCTTCTGAATCTGCTTAGTGTATTCATCTCTTGGTCTCCCTCTACGATTTTTACCCTCCACGCTTCCCTCCAATGCTAAATTTGTGATCCCTTGATGCCTCAGAACATGTCCTACCAATCGGTCCCTTCTTCTTGTCAAGTTGTGCCACAAACTCCTCTCCTCCCCAATTCTGTTCAATACCTCCTCATTAGTTATGTGATCTACGCATCTAATCTTCAGCATTCTTCTGTAGCACCACATTTCGAAAGCTTCTACTATCTTCTTGTCCAAACTATTATCGTCTATGTTTCACTTCCACCGGCCGAAGTGGCCGTGCGGTTAAAGGCGCTGCAGTCTGGAACCGCAAGACCGCTACGGTCGCAGGTTCGAATCCTGCCTCGGGCATGGATGTTTGTGATGTCCTTAGGTTAGTTAGGTTTAACTAGTTCTAGGTTCTAGGGGACTAATGACCTCAGAAGTTGAGTCCCATAGTGCTCAGAACCATTTGAACCATTTGTTTCACTTCCACACACGGCTACACTCCATACAACCACTTTCAGAAACGACTTCCTGACACTTAAATCTATACTCGATGTTAACAAATTTCTCTTCTTCGACTACGACCAACTGCGATCGCGTATTCTATACATGTGACGTCACGCCAATGCACGGAAGCTCGCGGAAGCAGAATATTGCTGTAGTCAGTAGCGAGCCAGTGTGTGAATCGGACATTCAACAAAGCTACGATCACCCTTAAAGATGGAGACGAAACGTCGGGTTTTAAAGTGAAATCCTTTCGACAACAGCATAATAGCACGGAATATATTATTAATTGCGCATCTAAATGACTTTTTGAATACCTATTGGAAGAAGCTGTATGTAGGTTTTTATATTTTTAAATCAGTACTGGCAGCAAAGGAAAATACACTACTCGCCAATAAAATTGCTACACCACGAAGATGACGTGCTACAGACGTGAAATGTAACTGACAGGAAGAAGATGCTGTGATATGCAAATGATTAGCTTTTCAGAACATTCACACTAGGTTGGCGCCAGTGGCGACATCTACAACGTGCTGACACGAGGAAAGTTCCCAACCAATTTATCATACACAAACAGCATTTGACCGGCGTTGCCTGGTGAAACGTTGTTGTGATGCCTAGTGTAAGGAGGAGAAATGCGTACCATCACGTTTCCGACTTTGATAAAGATCGGATTGTAGCCTATCGCGAATGCGGTTTATCGTATCGCGACATTGCTGCTCGCGTTGGTGGAGATCCAATGACTGTTAGCAGAATATGGAATCCGTGGGTACAGGAGGGTAATACGGAACGCCGTGCTGTATCCCAAGGGCCTAGTATCACTAGCAGTCGAGATGACAGGCAACTTATCCGCATGGCTTAAACGAATCGTGCAGCCACGTCTCGTTCCCTGAGTCAACAGATGAGGACATTGCAAGACAACAACCATCTGCACGAACAGTTCGGCGACGTTTGCAGCAGCATGGACTATCAGCTCAGAGACCATGGCTGCGATTACCCTTGACGCTGCATCACAGACAGGAGCGTCTGCGATGGTGTACTCAACGACGAACCTAGATGCACGAATGGTAAAACGTCATTTTTTCGGATGAATCCAGGATCTGTTTACAGCATCATGATGGTCGCATCCGTGTTTGGTGCCATCGCGGTGAACGCACATTGGAAGCATGTATTAGTCATCGCCATACTGGCGTATCAGCCGGCGTGATGGTAAGACGTGCCATTTGTTACACGTCTCGATCACTTCTTGTTCGCATTGACGGCACTTTGATCAGTGGACGTTACATTTCAGATGTGTTACGACCCGTGGCTCTACCCTTCATTCGATCCCTGCGAAACCAATTTCAGCAGGATAACGCACGACCGCATGTTGCAGCTCCTGTACTGGCCTTTCTGGATACAGAAAATGTTCGACTGCTGCCCTCGCCAGCACGTTCTCCAGATCTCTCACCAACTGTAAACGTCTGGTCAATGGTGGCCAAGCAACTGGCTCGTCACAATACGACAGTCACTACTCTTGATAAACTGTGGTACCGTGTTGAAGCTGCATGGGCAGCTGTACCTGTGCAAGCCATCCAAGCTCTATTTGACTCAATGCCCAGGCCTCTCAAGGCCGTTATTACGGCCAGAGGTGGCTGTTCTGGATACTGATTTCTCAGGATCTATGCACCCAAATTGCGTGAAAATGTAATCACATGTCAGTTGTAGTATGATATATTTGTCCAATGAATACCCATTTATCATCTGCATTTCTTCTTGGTGTAGCAATTTTAATGGCCAGTAGTGTATAAGGAGCGGTCAAAAAGTTTTCGTTTAGGGCGTTGGTGCAACATATACCCAACATAATGAAACTCCGATGAGGGTATATAGCTACCAACATATACGCAAGAGATTAGTGAGGCATCCATATCTTAGCGACGCGTACGCAGTGAATTCGGAAATGTGAACTATGGCGACGTTATTAGCAAATGCGTCCGGGCAGGACCAACGTGCTGTTATCCTTATGTTGGCTGCGAAGGGACCAACACCGGTATACATTCACGGAGAATGAAGGACGAGTATGGGGCAGCATATCTTTGGAAACTCACCTTTTTCGAATGGTGCGCCAAAGTGTGCTGCTGTTTTATGATAATGCACGTTCCAACATCGCAAATGTCGAAACGCAGAAGTTACACCAACTCAAGTAGGAGACAGCCGAGCACCCTCTTCATATTCTTATTCTCTTACCATGTGATTATGACTCAAAAAAGGCCTTGAAAGGTCAAAACTGCCTGTCGGACGTGCAGCTTGCAGTTACAGACTTTGTCATGCAGCAGGAAACGGTCTCCAACCCGGTCCATTGGTGAATTATTACATAAATGCTCACGGTGGTTTTTTTTATTGGCATACCGATTCTGGGCTGTACGGCATTCGAACTGAAACTTTTTGGGGTGCCCCTCATAACTGTGTAAGAGAATAAAGCGATCGTACGAAAGGACTGCGGAAAATATGGAGACATGTCTCTTAAATACGGCATACAAACTAAATGAGAAAATAATAGGAAACAGAATGAGAAATACCGAAGAGCAAACAGGTTCACGGAAAATGAGGCCCTGCACAGATAACATTTTCTCATCAAATTAACATAGAAAAGAAGAGAATGCAATTTAATATCCTACAATCTCTCTATACACTACTAGTTGACAAGCCCGGCACTGCCCAGGTAGTCATTTTGTCAATTTCCTATTACAAACGAAACCCAAAAATGAAATGTGTTTGTAGCGAAGTATCGAAAAAATTTCATTCCAATGTATGCGTCAAAACATCTTTGAAATTATAAAACAATCGTATGCATAACGTACAAATGCATAAGTACAGTATCCAAATTAGGAATATCATCCCGGACGGTTTCTGTACATTGGACCCGTAAGCGCATCGCACTTGAAAGCTGTCAAAACCGCTGCCACATATCGGAAATTTCCATACGTTGACTCGACTGTAGGAGTGTCTCTGTAGTAAACAATATATGTATTGAAATTTCATGTATGACGTGGAATTTTTTCACTTATGTTAGTATTTATGACATCATATCTCTTAAACAATGATTAGTATTGTGATATATTTATATTAGCACGTTCAGGGGCGTATGTGCATACTCTCAGTGAGATATGTTGCGAATAACATTATCAGCAAAGGAGTAATGTATATAAACGTTAAGTCTGATGCAGTAGTTTTTCACGCATCTCAGTGTGTGTTACGCCGTATGTCCTGATTTATATGTCACGCAGTCATATAATTTTGCAGGTAAGTTCAGCAGTATACTGTTGCGAATAGAGTTATTAGAAAATTACTTATAAATTTAAACGTCATGCATAGCGCGGCAGGTTTTCATCCATCTCAATGTTTATGACTGCATATCTCCTGCATTATGTGTGTTACCATGATATACTTTTGTAGGTGCCTTTAGCGGCTAATGTGGATACGGCCTTCGAAATTTATTACGAATACACTTAGTATCACAGAAGTAATACACTGAAATGTCATGCACAATGCGGCAGTTCGCCACGCATCCCGTTGTTTATCACGTCACATCTGCTGAAAACTAATAATTAGATGGCTCTTACTTCCACAGCGATTGTTGGCTGGCAGTAAGTAATGTATGTGCCAACCGTGGTTGGAATCGATCCAGTGGTTTACGAGATGTGGAACATACATACATACACACACACACACACACACACACACATACTTAATTTTCTTTTATTTTGTAATATGTATGGATAGTTAAGTTTTGATAATGTGCACAAAGGAAAAACATGGAATACTATGAAAAAAAAGAAATACCACGAAATCTGTTCGAGGTTATTCGAAGTAAAGTACACAACTGGCCATTAAAATTGCTACACCAAGAAGAAATACAGATGATAAACGGGTATTCATTGGACAAATATATTATACGAGAACTGACATGTGGTTGCATTTTCAAGCAATTTGGGTCCATAGATCCTGAGAAATCAGTATCCAGAACAACCACCTCCGGCCGTAATAACGGCCTTGATACGCATGGGCATTGAGTCAAACAGAGCTTGGATGGCGTGTACAGGTACAGCTGCCCATGCGGGTTCAACACGATACCACAGTTCATCAAGAGTAGTGACTGGCGTATTGTGACGTGCCAGTTGCTCGGCCACCATTGACTAGACGTTTTCAGCTGGTGAGAGATCTGGAGAATGTGCTGGCCAGGACAGCAGTGGAACATTTTCTGTATCCAGAAAAGCCCGTAAAGGATCTGCAACATGCGGTCGTGCGTTATCCTGCTGAAATGTAGGGTTTCGCACGGATAGAATGAAGAGTAGAGCCACGGGTAGTAACACATCTGAAATGTAACGTCCACTGTTCAGTGCGCCGTCAATGCGAACAAGAGGTGACCGAGACGTGAAACCAATGGCACCCCGTATTATCACGGCGAGTGATACGCCAGTATGGCGATGACGAATACACGCTTCCAATGTGTGTTCACCGCGATGGCACCAAACACGGATGCGACCATCATGATGCTGTAAACAGATCCTGGATTCATCCGAAAAAATGACGTTTTACCATTCGTGCATCCAGGTTCGTCGTTGAGTACACCATCGCAGACGCTCCTGTCTGTGATGCAGCGTCAAGGGTAATCGCAGCCATGGTCTCTGAGCTGATAGTCCATGCTGCTGCAAACGTCGTCGAACTGTTCGTGCAGATGGTTGTTGTCTTGCAATGTCCTCATCTGTTGACTCAGGGAACGAGACGTGGCTGCACGATTCGTTAAAGCCATGCGGATAAGTTGCCTGTCATCTCGACTGCTAGTGATACTAGGACGTTGGGATACAGCACGGCGTTCCGTATTACCCTCCTGTACCCACCGATTCCATATTCTGCTAACAGTAATTGGATCTCGACCAACGAGAGCAGCAATGTCGCGATACGATAAACCGCAATCGCGATAGGCTACAATCCGACCTTTATCAAAGTCGGAAACGTGATGGTACGCATTTCTCCTCCTTACACGAGGCATCACAACAACGTGTCGCCAGGCAACGCCGGTCAACTGCTGTTTGTGTATGATAAATCGGTTGGAAACTTTCCTCGTGTCAGCACGTTGTAGAAGTCGCCACCGGCGCCAACCTAGTGTGAATGCTCTGAAAAGCTAATCATTTGTTTATCACAGCATCTTCTTCCTGTCAGTTAAATTTCGCGTCTGTAGTACGTCATCATCGTGGTGTAGCAATTTTAATGGCCAGTAGTGTATATACTCTCTATACACTACTAGTTCACAAACCCGGCATTGCCCAGGTAATCATTTTGTCAATTTCCTATTAGAAACACAATCAAAAAATAAAATGTGTTTGTAGTGAAGTAAAGAAACAATTTCATTCCAATGTACGTGAGAGAGCATCTTTGAAATTATAAAACAGTTGTACAAATAAACATGCATAATGAACAAACGCATAAGTACAGTATCCCGACTAAGGAACATCATCCCGGACGGTTTCTGTACATTGGAGCAACTGCTTCTCGTGTCTTTAACACTGTTTTGTAAACGTCTGTATGGCAAAGTCTTTTCATAGCTCTATAGACAGCTATCGTTTTCACGTAAGCCGTATGCGCATCGTATTACAAAGCTGTCAAAAGCGCTGCCACGTGTCGGGGATTTCCTTGAGTTGACTCGACTGTAGGAGTATCTCAGTAGTAAACAATGCCTCATGTATGATGTGGAATTTTTTCACGTATGTTAGTATTTATGACATCATATCTCTTGAATAATGATTCGACTAGTGATATATTTATGTAAGCATATTCAGCGGCTTATGTGCATACTCTCAGTGAAATATGTTGCGAATAACATTATTAGCAAAAGAGTAATAAATATAAGTGTTAAGCATGATGCCGTAGTTTTTCACGCATCTAACGCCGTATGTCCTGATCTATGTGTCATGCAATGATTTAATTTTGTAAGTAAATTCAGCAGTACTGTTGCGAATGGAGTTATTAGAAAATAAGTTATAAATTTAAACGTCATGCAGAGCGCGACAGGTTTTCATCCATCTCAATGTATATGACTGCATATCTCCTACATTATGTGTGTAATCATGATATACTTTTGTAGGTTCATTTAGCGGCTAATGTGGATACGGCCTGCGAAATTTATTACGAATACACTTAGTATCACAGAAGTAATACACTGAAATGTCATGCATAATGCGGCAGTTTGCCACGCATCCCGTTGTTTATCACGTCACATCTGCTGAAATCTAATAATTAGATGGCTCTTACTTCCACAGCGATTGCAGCCTGACAGTAAGTAATATGTGTACCAAGCTTGGTTGGAATCGGTCCACTGGTTTAGAAGATGTGGAACACACACACACACACACACACACACACACACACACACACACACACACATATATATATATATATATATATATATATATAGTACAGCTTCGATAATGTGAGCAAAAGAAAACCGTGGAATATTAGGGAAAAAGAAATACCACTAAATCTGATCGAAGTTATCCGAAGTAAATTACATGTACAGGAACACATATAAATATAAAGCTGTAATCTGGAAAAATCGACCAAGGAAATATTAAAAAAGGGCTCAGATCATATTATTTTGTTTCTCTGATACTTTATAATTTTTATTTAGACGACTTAGTGAGGAAATAGAAATGACGGATTACGAAATTTAATATAGAGAAGAGCTTGAAAGGAGGATATTTTGGTAAATCACAGAGGCTGCTATGTGAACTACATAACCATACCGACAAATAAAACCACGTCCATGGCATTCCAAGCCTAAAGATGTATATTCGTATTAGAAGACAAAACTATTGAACAAGTTTTAAGATGGTCATGATATTTTTATTTTTATATGTCATCGATGCGCACATCAGTAAGAGAGAGCAAGTTGCGTTATTGTTAAACAGTGTTTGGTGTTGTCGTGGCACGATTTTGGCCTCTGCGCAGTTATTTGAAGGGTAGTAGGTAATGGACGTTTTTAGTAGTACTGTGTTGACTTGTGATGGTATGTATTAGATGAAGAAAGGACAGCAAAGATGAGTATGATGTGCGCAACGAATTTTAAATAATGTAACTGTTTTTGAAGAGAAGACGTTGGGGTAAGACTGCAACACTGCGCACCTAATTTGTCGCAATGATTGTTGTCAGCTAGTTAACTGCTCAGAGCTGAGAGAAAGACCACTCCACTTTCCTGAATCATAAATTAACATATTAATTGACTAAGCTGCTTGATTTTTATAGAAATTCCCTTTAAACATTATACCCTTTTTAAATCATTATTCACTTTGTTAAGCATAATACTGTGCAGACCAATATTATGTGTGAAGATCAAGCGAAGTTTTACTCTGTTTTTTGAATATATATTTCATTCTAAAATGTTGTCTTGGAATATCATTTCATAGAAATAGTTCTCTCCTCACCTCACTGTTTGTCATTAGGCATGAGAACATGCAACAGTTTGAATAAGTATTTAGAAATAGAACTCTAGCTTATCCGCTGCTTGCTTGCTGTTTGTTGTTGAGCTATCGAGAACTCTGCAACGATGTTGTCAAGACGAGAGGTAAGCGGAAATTTTGATGAGGACCAGATAACTGTTATAATTCAGTTGCATTCATGTCAGTTACAGTTCATTTCAATTAGGTTCTGTTTAGTCAAAGGTTAGCATACAGTTTGTGAATACGTAGTTTTGGTAATATGCAGACTTTTGTAGAGTGGGAGGTAAAGTTGGGCTAAATTTCAGACAGAAACAAATATTGTGGGGAGGTTACAAAATTAACACCTTCAGATTCTTAGTCTGTCATGTAATCATACCTCACTGAAGTGGATATTAAAAGAACGACTGATAGATCCAATAAGATGTATGGGACCAACAAAAGAGAGCTCAGAGGAAAAGTAAGAAAGGACACGATGCTAAACTTTTATAAAGTTGTAGCAGTTCCCTGTGGACAATATGGAACTGAAAACTGAACTACGAACTCTAGGAAACATAGTAGGACCGAAGCATCTAGCATGAGATTTTTGAGAACGGTCCATGGAGTAACAAGGAGAGGCAGATTAAAAAATGAGACCATACGAAGAACGTTGGAATTCAAAACTTTTAAAGAAAAGATTACGTAAATGAAAACTAACTGACAACCTCAGCTGCCGACGGGTGTTGTTGTTATACCTCGATGTGGACAGCTGAAAATGTGTGCCCCGACCGGGACTCGAACCCGGGATCTCCTGCTTACATGGCAGATGCTCTATCCATCTGAGCCACCGAGGACACAGCTGAATAGGGCGACTGCAGGGACTTATCCCTTGCACGCTTCCCGTGAGACTCACATTCCCAAGGTATAATAGATATGTAGAATTGTGGACAGTTGGAATTGTGAGTCTCACGGGAAGTGTGCAAGGGATAAGTCCCTGCAGTCGCCCTATTCAGCTGTGTCCTCGGTGGCTCAGATGGATAGAGCATCTGCCATGTAAGCAGGAGATCCCGGGTTCGAGTCCCGGTCGGGGCACACATTTTCAGCTGTCCACATCGAGGTATAACAACAACACCTGTCGGCAGCTGAGGTTGTCAGTTAACATTTATTCCAGGAAAAAGCTGCACGGTCATCAACAGTAACTGTTCTTTCGAGAACAAGTTACTGTCATAGTATAAAAAGATTAAGTAATACACAAAAAGGAATGGAAACGACATACAGAAAGAAAGGGTGATGAATGTATTCTAAAAAGGCTGGTACAGTACTGCGGTACATCAGTTAAGGAAGAAGAAACATTGATAGATCCAAGACGAAATGGATGGATCAAGAAGTTGTAACGGACCAACCGGTAAAATGCTTGTGGGTGGAGGATAACAATACGTACAATAAGCAATACAACCAACCAAAACTCGTCTAAAAGATGGGTGACCTAAACTTAGAGCTTATAATCCCTTCTTTCTAACTTTTTCTGCGGAAAATTTTGAGATTGTGTCATCATAATCGATATATTTAGCTACCCTATTTTCGACTTTCAAAATTGCCAGACTGGAGAGTGGCAGATGACTAATAACTAACGTAAGGTAATTCTTAATTAATGACGCGAATACGACAGCGAAGATTCCCTGAAAGACCTATCAGTTCGGCAACACTCTCAGTCCCACCCACGCACCTTCGTAGAAAACGTTAGAAATTTACTTTAAAAAATTTTGACACTGAATCATACCGGCGGCTGCTCTAGCGCCTGAGAACTAGGCAACTGCTTCGAAGACATTTAGGTCGCATTTGCCTACCTATAGGCGCTAGAACAGTTGTCAGGCTGAATTGGTGTCGAAGTTTCTGACAGATACATTTATAACATGCTTAGCAAAATTGCATGGGTACCGGCAAGGCTGTTGCCGAACTGGGCCGAGCCGCTCACGTCCGCTTTCATGTCTCGCAGCTTAATTCGCTGCAGATAATAACCTGTAGTTGTAACCTGCAGTCAAACAGCCTGTGCATTGGCTAGAATTGTGAGTTAATAAAACACACAGAAATACAAAATAAAAGTTAAATTAATAACTTAATAACAAGGGTTGTATTCTGAAGTCGGTAACTGATGTAGACAACAGAAAATTATGGTGAATAACGTTTATTCAAGGAATGACGTCTTACATAATCCGAAAGTTGTCCTACGATAATCAAGTATAATACAGACGGAAATAGTCTTCTAAAATGCAGCAAAGTTACGCTGAGAGCGTTACGAGAATGGTAGCAAAAGCCCCAAACTATATAATCGTCAAGGAAAAGCGGAAACTAAATCCATTTTCCATTCACAGTACACGAGAGATTCACGAGCTCAAAACAGTTCAGAGTTCAGCATGATGATTTACAAATTAACACACGCAATACAAAGAATGGTAACCTATAGTCTATCTGTCCTCCGTTCCATAATACAAGCGGAAAAAGTTAAGAGTCCTACACTGGAGCATATTCAGACCTCTTGAAATAAAGTCGCTTCAGTCGGTTCAGAAGTCGCTTCAGAAATTAAAGGATGATAGCGACTATTCATCGCCAAGCTTCAAAAACCTTCACGATTGAATCACCCTTATTGCCATAGGCAGGTATGCCTTCTTCAAGATCTCGACATAACGTGCCAGAATCGCTTCTTTGAGCTCTTCACTAGAAAAGTCCCAATCTCTACTTTACTCATGTACTGTTCTGCTACTGTCTGCATTCCCATCAAAAGTACATCGTTCTTACGTGCTACAGACACGATTTTATATTACAACAACATTTAAATAAAGAAACGTTATAAACATTCTCTCACTCTCATATAATTTTCAACAATCATAAGTAAAGGTTTTGCCATAAATAAATAAGCTAGTATTCATGTGCATGCGCAGGTGTGCTCCCAATAAATGACAACCATTGTCCTTATATATTGTTTAAACAATTATTTGGGCCCACTTGACGGAAGTCTGTTTTGGTTCTCTGTTCAGCTGTGGAATCCACTAAACACATGTGTTTGATCACTTTTCAATTGGCGCAGTATTTTTGTAGCACATCAAGTCAACATTTAAATCAAGTAGTTAGCAAAATAGTAAATTGTTAATTAAATAAATGGCCAAGTGTGACAATATGTGAAGTATTCATGTAGTGTTCCTTATCTGTGTAAAACTGGAGCATATGATATTCTGACAAAGATATAAAGCACGTTGTAAATCAAAAACTAAAATAGACACAGATACGTAGCTTTTGGGACTGACAGATACAGTGCAATGCTATCACCTGGGTCATCATCGTATGTTGAAATCGCATGAAGTGATTAAAAGTTCAAACTTTGAACATAGCTGCTAAGGTCAGAATTATATTCTTGTAAGTACTGCATCTTTTCCAGTCAGTACAAACTTGAATTTTATTATTAATGTATTATATACCTAATATGTTTTAGAACAGTTAGTCTAATTCTAAAGACGACGCTCATAGTAGCGTCGAAACCTGGTCAATTTTAACTTAATATTTGTGACCGAGGGCTTATTTGTTCTAATATGATTAAAAGTTGTTAACTCAGAGGTTCACTGAGTAAATGTTTATTCACTGTGAAATATTCATTTCTCTAGTTATAAAGATATTGAAATATTGTTCTGGCATTGGATATGCCTCAATTATCTGAAATCGCCGATGTATACAGATAATAGCGGAATATGTCCTTTGAAACACCGAAATACTGTATTTTGATTATATCTCTGCGAAATACTTTGAAACCACAGGTGCCATTGACCAGTTTCTCAACATAGAAACTTCCACGTGAAGTATATTTCAATGTAAACTTTCACGTACACACATCAAGTAATATGCATATTTCTGTTTCTAACTATCTTCACAATAATTTGATCTGACTTTAGTTGCTACCAGAGGTTACAATATTATGCCACACATTAAAACTTTGAATTCCTGTAACAAGATAGCAGTGCAGTCGCCTCTGTGTAGTATGTAAGTAGGCTGTTTATGTTTTTATGTTGGTAACACCACGCAGCGCTCTGTATGAAAATCACTGACTGTGCTGTGTGCAGTCTGTGGCTGGTTGGCATTGTTGGAATATTAACTATTGTAGTGGTGGGCAGTTGGATGTGAACAGCGCATAGCGTTGCGCAGTTGGAGGTGAGCCGCCAGCAGTGGTGGATGTGGGGAGAGAGATGGACACTATTAAGGTAATAAATTGTTTATTCTCTATCAAAATCTTTCATTTGGTAAGTATGCCTATCAGTAGTTAGTGCCTTCAGTAGTTAGAATCTTTTATTTAGCTGGCAGTAGTGGCGCTCGCTGTATTGCAGTATTTGGAGTAACGAAGATTTTTATGAGGTAAGTGATTCATGAAAGGTATAGATTATTGTTAGTCAGCTCCATTCTTTTGTAGGGATTTTTGAAAGTCAGATTTCGTTGCGCTAAAAATATTGTGTGCCAGTTTAGTGTTGATCAGAATAAAAAAAGAACTGCAATTACTACTGTACTACTGTGATAAATGATAAGGATAGTCTTCATAAGAAAATTTTAGCTTTTGACCAGTATGGTCTTTGTTATTGTAATTATGAAAAATTTCTTCAAATCTGTATTGGCCACTGCCCAAAACAATGTGTAAAATTTTTTGTGGGGAGCATGGAGACGTTTCAAGTATGAATCTTTTTCAGAGCGTTAACACTAATTACCATTTTAACATGAATGAGTACATTCCGTAGCACAGTTTTTATAGATTGACGATTTAGTTTATATTAGGACATCATAACATTGTATTATTCAGGGTTCTCATGGTTTTATGACTGGACGATAGCGATTTTATATTTCGTCTAACGTGATGTATTGAATACTTTTGAGACCTGATGATGGTCAGTCGGTCGAACCTGGTTGTATAAACAAAGCATTTTGCCAACAGCTCAAGGCCGTAATGTAAAATTTTTCAAATTTTTCAGACAAAACAGAAACTGGCTCTGCATGAGCTCCTCGTCCAGGCCTTGAAGCCCAAGGAATATCGGCCTCCCGCCGTGTTATCCTCTGCCTCGCGGCGCGATGCGGATGCGGTATGGAGGGGCATGTGGACACCACACCGCCCTTCCTGCCGTTCCGCGGACTTTCCAGACCGTAGAGCCGCTGCTGCTCGGCCAAGTAAATCCTTAGCTTGCGTCACAAGGCTGAGTGCATCCAGTTCTAGTCCTCTTACCAAGGAAATATCTCTGGCAGTACTGGGAATGGAACCAGCATCTTCCGCATGACCGCCATCAAAGCTGACCACCTAGCTACGGAGGCGGACAGAACTTTGTTCTAGCGTGACCAGAAGGGACTGCATAAAATATAATTACCTTCATTATGATTCATTTATTTCATTGTATAAACATAATCACCGCGGAAGGTGTGGTACAGTATGAAGTTACTAGCAGCCAACGTGATAGTCGCATGCTGCATGAAGAACAACTATCAGCGTCCACCGTATTTACATGACGTGCATATAAAAGGAGGAAAAAAATTTGGGGTTTCATTAAACCAAATATTACTATAAGACATAATTAAATAACTATGTACTGTACCATACATCGTGTAGGTGGCGAAGTACTCAGTGACGCTGCACAATTTTATATATTATAAAAACCAACAAAAAATTAAGTACGATAATTAAAACCTTATTATAGCCACTCGTATAAATAAAATATAAATATTATCAATTAAAGTCCCATGTTACGTATGTGGAGGCCAATCTCAGGAATTATTGTAGAGATATGGATGCGGCTTTTACTAGTAGAAGTACAGATTCACGAGGAAGTTTTATGATTATAATTTATTACCGTTGTTTTATCATCGTTAAGTTAGACACGTCGTCTGGCTGTAACAATAACCGAACGAAGCCACGGCGGGTGACCGAGGTGCAGAAGAAGGTGAGAATTTGGTGCTCAGGAGATGTTTTGTGTAGATTTAGTGTCCGAACAAGTATGATTTCTTAGTGGGTTCGGAGGTAACTTCCGCTGAGGAGAAGGTGTGGAGTTCTTCTTGAGAGAGAATACATATACAATGAAGCGCCAAAGAAACTGATATAGGCATGCGTATTCAAGTGCAGAGGTATGTAAAAAGACAGAATAGGGCGCTGCGGTCGGCAGCATCTACATAAGACAAGTCTCTGGCGCAGTTGTTAGATCGGTTGCCGCTGCTACCATAGCAGGATACCAGGACTTCAGTAAAATTGAACGTGGTGTTATAGTCGGCGCACGAGCGATGGAAAATAGCATCTCCGAGGTAGTGATAAAGTGGGGATTTTCGAGTACGACCATTCCGCGAGGTACCGTGAATATCAGGAATCCAGTAAAACATCAAATCTTGGACATCGTTGCGACCGGAAAAAGATCCTGCAAGAACGGGACCAACGACGACTGAAGAGAATCGTTCAACGTGACAGAAGTGCAACCCTTCCGCAAATTGCCATAGATTTCAACTCTAGGCCATCAACAAGTGTCAGCGTCTAACCATTCAACGAAACATCATCGATATGAGGTTTCGGAGCCGAAGGAACACTCGTGTAATCTTGATGACTGCACGACACGTAGCTTTACGCCTCGCCTGGGCCCATCAATACTTAATAGACTGTTGATGACTGGAAATATGTTGCCTGGTCCAAATTATATCGAATGGATGGACGTGTACGGATGCGGGTATGGAGACAAGCTCATGAATCCATGAACCATGTATGTCAGCAGGAGCTTTTCAAGCTGGTGGAGGCTCTCTTATGGCATGGGGTGAGTGCTGTTGGATACAACTCTGACAGTTGACACGTAAGCATCCTGTCTGATCATCTACATCCACTCATGTCCATTGTCCTTCCCAATGGACTTGAGCAATTCCAGCAGGACAAAGCTCAAATCCAGACTTGCTACAGAGTGGCTCCAGGAATACTCTTCTGAGTTTAAATACTTCCGCTGGCCACCAAACTCCCCAGACATGAACACTATTGAGCATACCTGAAATGCCTTGCAACGTGCTGTTCAGAAGAGATATCCATCCCCTCGTACTCTTACAGATTTATGGACAGCACTGCAGGATTCATGGTCTCAGTTCCCTCCATCAGTACGTCAGACATTAGTCCAGTCTATGCCACGACCTGTTGCGGCACTTCAGGGTGCTCGCGGGAGCCCTATACGATGTTAGGCAGGTGTACCAGTTTCTGTGGCTCTTCAGTGTACATATATGAACACAATTTTGATCATGGGAAAAAGTGGATATTACAGAACAAGTTGTTGTATTGCGGTCGGGCATTACCGAATATTAGGTAAAAGCTCTCGGATAACTGGAAACCTCGAACTAATATTTGAGGTATCGGGATGACTGAAGAAGAAATGTACTTGGTTGTGGTAATATATATCCTGGGTATGTTAGTGGCTTAAGGGAGATTTTCTGTTTGTCGAATGGTTGGTTCAAATGGTTCAAATGGCTCTGAGCACTATGGGACTTAACTGCTGAGGTCATCAGTCCCCTAGAACTTAGAACTACTTAAACCTAACTAACCTAAGGACATCACACACATCCATGCCCGAGGCAGGATTCGAACCTGCGACCGTAGCAGTCGCGAGGTTCCAAACTGAAGCGCCTAGAACCGCTCGGCCACACCGGCCGGCATGGAATGGTTGGATACTTTGCAAATCACTAGTTATTAAACGAACTATCCCTTCAGGAGTAGAACGTGGGAAAGATAATTATTGCGATGAAATTATTGGGATGAAGCATGGGTCTCATAGATACATTTAAGTCCTGGCTTAACAGGTGCGGTCATAGATCTGTATTTTACGGAATTGCTGAGACGGCACTGTTACAGGAGTTTATATTGGATGAGAGGTAACGTTCAGAAACAGAGTAAGTGAAGGCAGGCGTTGCATTGAAGGCAGATGGTAGTTGCAATAGGTAAATAACGTACTTTCGGCAACTGTAGTAGTGAGAATGGATGTTGAGGTTTGAAGGTTTTGTCAGCGCTAGATAAGTATGCTCCCTGTATGATAAAGTGGTCTGTTGTGGATGGCCATTTGGCAACATTCAGATCATGAATGTTGAGGTGGAGCAGTTGTACACTGCCGGAAAAAAATTAGAACACCAGGAGAGACAAAGTCGATTTTGATCCGATGACGGTATATGCCACATGGGTATAATAGATGTACTGATAATGGTTTCAATGTCGTTCATGAACGAATAGCGAAATGGCATAGTAAACGGAGCGTCATCTGTGCCTCCCCTTTAATAGGGAATGCTCACGGTCAGAAGGATCATTGTGGTGCAAACGTGAGAAGCAAACGGGCAACCATGCCACGCAGATGCAGTCGTTCTTTCTATAGCCACCTGAATACTTAGGGATTATAATTACAAATACCCTAAATTGGAACGATCACATAGATAATGTTGTGGTCAGAGCAAACCACAGACAGCGATTCATTGCCAGAACACTTAGAAGGTGCAACAGATCCATTAAAGCGACTGCTTACACCACTGTTGGCCGCCCTTTTCTGGAGTACTGTTGTGCGATTGTGCGGTGTGGGATCTGCATCAGATGGGACTGACGGATGACATCGAAAAATTACAAGAAGGGCAGCTCGTATTATCGCGAAGTAGGGTAGACAGTGCCACAGGCACGTGAATTGGAGTGGCAGTCATTAAACCAAAGGCGTTCATCGTTGCGACGGGATCTTCTCATGAAATTTCAATCACCAGTTTTCGCCTGCGATTGCGACAACATTCTTATGGCTCCCACCTACATAGTGGGAAATTATTACCACGATAAAATAAGATGTATCAGGGCTCGCACAGAAAAATTTAAGTGCTCGTTTTTCCCACGCACCGTTCGAGAGTGGAGCGGTAGAGAAACATCGTTGACTGAACCCTCTGCAAGGCACTTTATTGTGAATATCAGAGTAACAGCGTAGATGTAGATGCAGATGAGCGAGTTTGAAAGGGGTCAAACTATGCCTTCCGAGTGGCGGGATGGTCCTTTCGGGGAATTGCCACATATATTGGACGTGCTGCATCTGTTGTACAATGATGCTGGTATCAGCGGTCACGTGAACATTCTCGCACCCGTACACGAGATTCTGGACGTCCACGCAGTACAGACGCCCGACAGGATCGTCGTATTGTAAGGGCAGCAGTGGCAGATCGTACAGCTAACACAACACGGTTAAGAGGGTTTGTGAGCCCAGAAGTGTCAACATGAACTGTGACGAAGCAGTTATTAGCAGCGGGAGTACGGGTACGCACACCTCCAGCCCATCTTCCACTCACCCCACAGCATCGACGCGCACGGTTCGACTGGTGCCGTCGGAGGATTACTTGGAATGGCGTGCCGTAGTCTTCAGAGATGAAAGCAGGTACTGTCGGCAGCAAGTGACGGTCGTTTTCGCGTACGACGTAGACCTGGTGAACGCTGCCTCGTAGAGTGCATTCGTCCTAGACATAATGGCCCCCATCCCAGGCCTTATGATACGGGGTACTGTAAGCAACAGCTCTCTTTCACCTTTGGTGTTTCTGGAGCAGATGTTAACCAGTGCTGGGTACGTCCAGAATGTTGTTTGACCCAGTCTTCTGCCATTCTTGCAACAGGAAAGTGGGAAGTTGTTCCAGCAAAATAATGCGCGCCCACACGGTGCCCTTGGACCTTAACGTGATCCGTAAGTACAGTCTCCGGTGTTGTCTCCAGTCGAACATCTGTGGGATGTGATGCGACGGCAAGAAACTCGTGAGACTCGTCAACGAACAGCTTTTACAGAACTACGAGAACAGGCATGGTATAACGTATCCCAGGACAGTATTCGCTATCTGTACGATCAGCTTCATGCCAGAGTCAGTGCCTGCATTGACCCCCATGGAGCTACAGCAAATACTAAAATGGGTGTTCCGGAATAGGTCGATACGTGGCACCTCAGAACCGCTGGTGACATTCATCCGTAAATGAACGAGTAATCATCTCACATACTCCATATGCACTGCGGCAACAATAAACCTTGAGTGAACTGGAAACCTCCAAAAGGATGTACCAACGTTTTTTTTTCCGTCAGTGTAGATTCAGAGTGCTTTGTGAATTTCGATAACAGAGTGGGACTGTGTACATATTACGCTTCCTCTTCTGTGAACAGGTTTAGACCCTTGGTCATAAGAGTGGGAGGGAGGGGGGGGGAGGGGGGTTGGGAAGGAGACAGCAGAGAGTGTCCAGCAGCGAGGTTCTGCATGTCTAGCATTCATCTACTGCACATGCGCAGACGTGCATTGCATCATCAAATGCTGTTCTACTCAGCTAAGACAGTGCGTCTTTGGGTTGTTTCGTTTTTGAAATCTACATCTACATCCATACTCCGCAAGCCACCTGACGGTGTGTGGTGGAGGGTACCTTGAGTACCTCTATCGGTTCTCCCTTCTATTCCAGTCTCTCATTGTTCGTGGAAAGAAGGATTGTCGGTATGCCTCTGTGTGGGCTCTAATCTCTCTGAATTTATCCTCATGATCTCTTCGCCAGATATTCGTAGAAGGGAGCAATATACTGCTGCACTCTTCGATGAAGGTATGTTCTCGAAACTTCAACAAAAGCCCGTACCGAGCTACTGAGCGTCTCTCCTGCAGAGTCTTCCACTGGAGTTTATCTATCATCTCCGTAACGCTTTCGCGATTACTAAATGATCCTGTAACGAAGCACGGTGCTGTCCGTCGGATCTTCTCTATCTTTTCTATCAACCATATCTGGTACGGACCCCTTACTGCTGAGCAGTATTCAAGCAGTGGGTGAACAAGCGTACTGTAACCTACTTCCTTTGTTTTCGGATTGCATTTCCTTAGTATTCTTCCAATGAATCTCAGTCTGGCATCTGCTTTACCTACGAATAATTTTATATGGTCATTCCATTTTAAATCACTCCTAATGCCTACTCCCAGATAATTTATGGAATTAACTGTTTCCAGTTGCTGACCTCCTATATTGTAGCTAAATGATAAGGGAACTTTCTTTCTATGTATTCGCAGCACATTACACTTGTCTACATTGAGATTCAATTGCCATCCCCTGCACCATGCGTCAATTCGCTGCAGATCCTCCTGCATTTCAGTACAATTTTCCATTGTTACAACCTCTCGATATATCACTGCATCATCCGCAAAAAGCCTCAGTGAACTTCCGATGTCATCCACAAGGTCATTTATGTATATTGTGAATTGCAACGGTCGTACGACACTCCCCTGCGGCACACCTGAAATCACTCTTACTTCGGAAGACTTCTCTCCATTGAGAATGACATGCTGCGTTCTGTTATCTAGGAACTCTTCAATCCAATCACACAATTGGTCTGATAGTCCATATGCTCTTACTTTGTTCATTAAACGACTGTGTGGAACTGTATCGAACGCCTTGCGGAAGTCAAGAAACACGGCATCTACCTGGGAACCCGTGTCTATGGCCCTCTGAGTCTCGTGGACGAATAGCGAAATGTAGTGTGAGGAGGGCTATGCGAGAGGCGTTCAATGAATTCGAAAGTAAAGTTCTATGTACTGACTTGGCAGAAAATCCTAAGAAATTTTGGTCTTATGCCAAAGCGGTAGGTGGATCAAAACAAAATGTCCAGACACTCTGTGACCGAAATGGTACTGAAACGGATGACAGACTAAAGGCCGAAATACTGAATGTCTTTTTCCAAAGCTGTTTAACAGAGGAAGACTGCACTGTAGTTCCTTCTCTAGATTGTCGCACAGATGAAAGAATGTTAGATATCGAAATAGACGACAGAGGGATAGAGAAGCAATTAAAATCGCTCAAAAGAGGAAAGGCCGCTGGACCTGATGGGATACCAGTTCGATTTTACACAGAGTACGCTAAGAAACTTGCCCCCTATCTTGTAGCGGTGTACCGTAGGCCTCTAGAAGAGAGTAGCGTTCCAAAGGATTGGAAAAGGGCACAGGTCATCCCCGTTTCGAAGAAGGGACGTCGAACCGATGTGCAGAACTATAGACCTATATATCTAATCTCTATCAGTTGTAGAACTTTGGAACACGTATTATGTTCGAGTATAATGACTTTTCTGGAGACTAGAAATCTACTCTGTAGGAATCAGCATGGGTTTCGTTCCACTGAAAAGCAGGTCGATTTTTGTAGGCTTCAAAAAAAAAAATGGCTCTGAGCACTATGGGACTTAACTTCTGAGGTCATCAGTCCCCTAGAACTTAGAACTACTTAAACCTAACTAACCTAAGGACATCACACACATCCATGCCCGAGGCAGGATTCGAACCTGCGACCGTAGCTGTCGCGCGGTTCCAGACTGTAGCGCCTAGAACCGCTCGACCACCAGGGCTGGCTTGTAGGCTTCGTATGATGTCTTCTTTTCTGCCTTTCACCTCGAAAGTAACCTGCCTCGACACCATTACGTCATCTGCGTAGACTCGTAATTCACACTACCCGTTTAATTCAAGCCGCAAACAAGAGTAACAGCAAAAAATATGACTACGTAAGGTTGGTATGTAAGAGCTACATGCAGGCAGACAGTTACAAATTCCTGCAAAAAATGGTGATAGTGTGAAAATGGGAGCTGAAGGTACTCACACAATAGTGAGTGATATGACATGCACGGAGAAACTTGCTTTCCTTGCTTGAAAGACACCTACGATCACGGAGTAAACCACCTTGTGCTAAACCGCACCGTACTGTCAGTTTGCCATTTCACAGAGCCAATCGTCGCTACGGACTCCTAGAGAAAGCTGAAAACAAGAGAAGTGAGCCCGGATTCCAGCGGTCGTAATAGGTGCGGCAATTCGCACGCAAATCGCTCCTCGGATACTCGGAGCATGAACACTCCAGTTGGAACTACTTGAGTCTCCAGAATACTGCATGCGGATTGTAGAAGACGTGGAGGAGTACCACGACGCTGCATTAACATGGCAGTAAAGATGTGAAAATATGGAAGAAACCTGTTCTGCTTCCATGTCTTGTGAAAGACAAGACTCACTCAGCGGGGGTCTACGTTGCGACCTATCGAAACAGCACGTAACACACTTTCCTACAATTTGTTTGGAATTGAATACTATCATTCCTCCTAGAATAAACTATCTAAAATTAGCGAAGTAAAACACAATTTTCTAAAAACTACATATATCATTAGCTATGTATCTTTAATTTACAGTTAAAAATTTTTATGCTTCCGTTTTCACATGTTTCAGCATTTCTGACCGCATATCACAATGATGATTACTGTAAATAATGAATGGAATGCTATGTGATGCCTTCCTGTTTGAATTAAGTGTTAAGGTTTGTTGCTTCATATGACGTCAAATACCTAATTTCATTGAAATGAAACGCTTTTTAGTTGGAAATGTGAGGATACATTTTAATATACTCGTAACACTTTATCGGGCCTTCACGTTGTAGCTGAACCATTCGGTTGGATTTATGTACTGGTTGTAGATGTGCTGTAACTGTTCATTGCAAATTTTTGACATGGTTTTCACATCTTCGGAAATACCATTTTTGACCACTTTACTATGATTTGAAAAAGGGGTTTCGGCCCAAAACTAGTCAACGAATGAATAAAAAAGTAAAATTTGCAAATTTGGAGTAGTTTTTCATTGTACCAATTTAAGGTTGTGTACTGCTTTGAAAGATCACCAGTTCTTATATGAATTTAATTTCGTTTGTAATAAAAGATATTTTTGAAATATATATGATTTGAATCATGAAAAACTGCACCAGTTTCGAATTTTTTCGTGTTTCCAAGGAGATCGTGCGAACTTCCGCTCGCCGGTTTGCTTCATACTGACAGGCTGTGTGGGGTCCGACTAGGACTTCAGTATATGTAAATATCAAGAAGCAGCTCACAACCGTTTTCTAGAAAATCGACTTCGAACATTTTAAGCGTGCTCACATATTTCGAATGGTCGTTAACAGCTAAGGATTCCGCAGCCATGCAAGTAAGCGCGTAGTTTCATAAGCGCGAGGTCTGTGGATCGAATCTCGATCCATGTACACTTCTTTTTATTTCATTCTCACGCAACCCTAACAACAGATATCTGTGGTTTGGTGCGAAATTATATGATAATCGACAACCCGTTACGAATGTAACACAATTTTCGATTTGCAATAAACACAATGAAATAACTATGCACACCCAAAAATTCGGTTTTCATTACAAGTGCTGTATCTCGCAATAATTGCAAATAAATGACTCATTCAATAATGACAGACTGAACAGTCATAATGTTTACGTGGGACGAAAAACACGAGTGCAGCAAGGGTTATGCGAGCCACTGAACTCGCACCCCCGAACCTATCCGCTTAACGTGGTCGGATGCGGACCTCGCCCCATACAAAATGTATAAATGCACGTAAAATTTTCAAAATCGAGTTTATCGAAAACTTTGGAGAGTTGCGTCTTCCTGTTTCCACATGTTGAAGTCGTAATCGTGTTCTACACATTCTTTCAATATAAATCAATACGTGAGGAGTCCGCCCCCCGGTAGCTGAATGGTCAGCGGGACGGATTGTCAATCCTCTGGGCCCTGGTTCGATTCCCAGCTGGGTCGGGGAATTTGCTCCGACCAGGGACTGGGTGTTTTGTGTTGTCCCCACCATCATCCTATCATCCTCATCGACTGCAGGTCGCCGAAGTGGCGTCAAATTGAAAGACCGGCACCCGGCGAACGGTCTGTCCGACGGGGGCCCTAAGCATACGATTAAATAAAATAAATAAATAATTAGTGAGGAGAAGTTCGTACGGTCTCCGTTGTTACCGTAAGACGTTTCGATAATTTATTTTCATTTTGAAGTGGGTTTGTTCACACAAACATTTTTTTGTGATGTATGTTTGTGTGATATTTTGCCTTCGTTGGACTGTTGTATTATTAAGGTTATACTGCAATGGGAAAATCGGGAAAAAATTAAACTTGGGATATTTTGTTGTATCCCGTAGCGATGTTGGAGCTCTAAAGGCAGGAAGTAGAGAATGAGAAACGCAACAACAGTTACGTAAAAATCATTTACTCGACTCAAAGAGATGCAGAACACGAATTCATTCAGGTCCGATCACAGTGTCCAGAGTGTCCAAGTCCGTAACGCACTAATCACCGAGAGGGAGGCTGAGGTACACGCAGGCACAGTGGTTTCTAGACTAAAGGAGGCTGATGATAGCTTACGGCGACCTTTTATAAACTTCGATCACATCCTTTAAATACACTCCTGGAAATAGAAATAAGAACACCGTGAATTCATTGTCCCAGGAAGGGGAAACTTTATTGACACATTCCTGGGGTCAGATACATCACATGATCACACTGACAGAACCACAGGCACATAGACACAGGCAACAGAGCATACACAATGTCGGCACTAGTACAGTGTATATCCACCTTTCGCAGCAATGCAGGTTGTTATTCTCCCATGGAGACGATCGTAGAGATGCTGGATGTAGTCCTGTGGAACGGCTTGCCATGCCATTTCCACCTGGCGCCTCAGTTGGACCAGCGTTCGTGCTGGACGTGCAGACCGCGTGAGACGACGCTTCATCCAGTCCCAAACATGCTCAATGGCGGACAGATCCGGAGATCTTGCTGGCCAGGGTAGTTGACTTACACCTTCTAGAGCACGTTGGGTGGCACGGGGTACATGCGGACGTGCATTGTCCTGTTGGAACAGCAAGTTCCCTTGCCGGTCTAGGAATGGTAGAACGATGGGTTCGATGACGGTTTGGATGTACCGTGCACTATTCAGTGTCCCCTCGACGATCACCAGTGGTGTACGGCCAGTGTAGGAGATCGCTCCCCACACCATGATGCCGGGTGTTGGCCCTGTGTGCCTCGGTCGTATGCAGTCCTGATTGTGGCGCTCACCTGCACGGCGCCAAACACGCATACGACCATCATTGGCACCAAGGCAGAAGCGACTCTCATCGCTGAAGACGACACGTCTCCATTCGTCCCTCCATTCACGCCTGTCGCGACACCACTGGAGGCGGGCTGCACGATGTTGGGGCGTGAGCGGAAGATGGCCTAACGGTGTGCGGGACCGTAGCCCAGCTTCATGGAGACGGTTGCGAATGGTCCTCGCCGATACCCCAGGAGCAACAGTGTCCCTAATTTGCTGGGAAGTGGCGGTGCGGTCCCCTACGGCACTGCGTAGGATCCTACGGTCTTGGCGTGCATCCGTGCGTCGCTGCGGTCCGGTCCCAGGTCGACGGGCACGTGCACCTTCCACCGACCACTGGCGACAACATCGATGTACTGTGGAGACCTCACGCCCCACGTGTTGAGCAATTCGGCGGTACGTCCACCCGGCCTCCCGCATGCCCACTATACGCCCTCGCTCAAAGTCCGTCAACTGCACATACGGTTCACGTCCACGCTGTCGCGGCATGCTACCAGTGTTAAAGACTGCGATGGAGCTCCGTATGCTACGGGAAACTGGCTGACACTGACGGCGGCGGTGCACAAATGCTGCGCAGCTAGCGCCATTCGACGGCCAACACCGCGGTTCCTGGTGTGTCCGCTGTGCCGTGCGTGTGATCATTGCTTGTACAGCCCTCTCGCAGTGTCCGGAGCAAGTATGGTGGGTCTGACACACCGGTGTCAATGTGTTCTTTTTTCCATTTCCAGGAGTGTATATCCTTGTGGCACGTAAAGCATACTTCAAAATATCCATCACGTCAGTTTGGATTTCATACACGTAATTTGCAGTCGATGTTTTTGGTTATAAAGCTAAGAGCCTCCACTATACAAATATATTTTCCTTATTTGGTAAAGATCTAAACTAAGGAAGGAAAGTCTGTTGCAGGTGCAACATGTGAAAAATATAAAAAGGTTTTACTGGAAGAATTAGTATATCGTTTGAAGACTAGAATACTGCAATTTGTATCCATATGTGCACACGTATCCCTCTAATATTCAAAAGTTTTGATGATCATCACAGTGTGTAAGTTAGTTAAAAGCAATACAAAATTAAACAGACAGAGGGCTGGAGTGTGGATGTAATTAATTTCCTGTTGACATCACGTACAAATGTTTTCAAATATACACATCGATGGTAGTCAATGAAAACATCGTAACAGGTGAAGCAAAACAGTTTGTTAAAAAAGGTATAAAATGAAAGCGTGTCCGTAGCGTTGCCGTGGTTGATGTGCAGCTGCCTCTGGAGGCAGTACTAGAAATGTGTGGTGCCATCCTGTGACTTACGAAATGTTAGGCTCGGCGTTGTGTCTGAGGCGAGCGACATCACATTTCTTGTAAACTAATGTTACAAATAGGTTCCTTGTCTGTCTAGTTACAGCCACCATGGCGGAGGCACAATAGTTGTACGTAGGCAGACAAAAATTCTACTTCCAACAATGGCATGTAAAAACATCCAAGATTCATTTTGTCTGATTTTCTGATTGCAGTATAACCTCAAGAAGACAAGTACAGTGCAAGAGAGGCAGAAAATCACACGTAAAAACATAACAAAAAATATTTATGTAAACAAATACTCATGAAAATGGGAATAAATTCTCGAATGTCGTTGTGTTAAGCATGAAATGCGCAGCTGGTGCAGTTTTTCACTATTTAAATGCTATCAAAATTGCTAGTCTCGACTTCCGCTGCACCGCTGTGGCACTTTGTAAACAGGCATCGTTTACACACTGTACGGTGTAATTTGTGAACCTGAATAAGTTTACCAAATATGAACCTCGTTTGCAATTCAAGAAAATTCATGCAGCCGTATGAATACTAAGCAAACTACTCCATTGCCCAATAGGGAGCCATCGCCATAACTTATGCGTGAATATGAATTCCTTCTGCAGCGAATTAACACACTTTCATGTTAATCCCACCCCTAAGTTGACCTACAAATAATTGCCAGTGCGATTCTGATCTGTTGTGGAAGGGACTCAAAAAATGTTCAAATGTGTATGAATTCTTATGGGACTTAACTGCAAATGTCATCAGTCCCTAAGCGTACACACTACTTAACCTAAATTATCCTAAGAACAAACACACACACCCATGCCCGAGGGAGGACTCGTACCTCCGCCAGGACCAGCCGCAGCGCCAGAGACCGCTCGGCTAATCCCGTGCGGCTGTGGAAGGGACTGATTTCTGATTAGTACAGGACATCACATAACTGAACGTCATAATCAAAATAAATAACCTGCAAAAGAATTTGGTAATGCTTTAAAAACATTGTAGCACAAACAAACAACTGATAAAAGCTTTAAACAACGAACACTTCAACCCTGATTTAGACGCCGAAAGAACAGAGAATGCAGCTGAATAGCTTCACTTAGAAAGCAGCAGAAAAAAAGATGCATACTCACTCACGCAACGACATAAAAACAAAATAGCTTTCGTTCGCTAACATGGGCATCACAGACCACAATCGAACAATATCAGATCAGTTATGGTTGTGCAGTGAGGTGTTTAAAGTTTTCAGTAGGTCGTTCAGTGAAATGCACCGTCATACAATTTTTAGACAGTTGGAAATCTTAAATATAACGATAATGCAGGTCAGTAACCCAAAATAAAGGTTCATGGATTTGCAGTTACCTCCACCGCTACTGCTCGTTACAACAGTTGCCGCAACAACACAGGAATTTACCCGCTAGGTCCCAAATTATTTTACACTTTCATTTTGCGCTATACACCAGTCAAGCTTCTGCTCTGAACTGATTTAACAAGACTTCATGACAATTCTTCCACTTCCTCTCTTCGAATAGAAACATGGGTCCTTCCCATTTGCGGACGATGACATTCGGCGTGAATAATTTTAGGTCTTAGAACAGTTCAACTTTTCCATCTCATTCAACTATTATGTCTAATATTGTTAAAACAGAGCTACTATAACGGACCAAAAAAGACTTTCCAATAAAGTTTGCAATCTAAGTAATTTCACTCACAGAAATGTTAGACTCATTAGCAAAATTAGTCTATATTTTGATATTGACTATGCCAAACTTTCAACAAATAAAATTAATGTTAGTGGTAGGGAAAGTGCTGTAATTGGAGGACAGTGTCCCAGAAACACATAATGTTTACTGGTCGGTGTTTCAGTTACATGAAAGAATGCGCAATAGAAACACCCATAAGAAGTTTCTGGCATTTTCTTCTTTTTTTTCTTGTTGTGAGATTGTGTTTTGTGCAGACTTTGTAAATATTACGAGTTATACACATTTAAGTGCCGTAAAATGTATTAAGGCTATCTGGAAGATATTGTTAATTCTTCAGTTACAGAGTTTCATGGTGACTAGAATTTAGTATACAGAGTGATTCAAAAAGAATACCACAACTTTAAAAATGTGTATTTAATGAAAGAAACATAATATAACCTTCTGTTATACATCATTACAAAGAGTATTTAAAAAGGTTTTTTTTTCACTCAAAAACAAGTTCAGAGATGTTCAATATGGCCCCCTCCAGACACACGAGCAATATCAACCCGATACTCCACCTTGTTCCACACTCTCTGTAGCATATCAGGCGTAACATTTTGGATAGCTGCTGTTATTTCTCGTTTCAAATCATCAATGGTGGCTGGGAGAGGTGGCCGAAACACCATATCCTTAACATACCCCCATAAGAAAAAATCGCAGGGGGTAAGATCAGGGCTTCTTGGAGGCCAGTGATGAAGTGCTCTGTCACGGGCTGCCTGGCGGCCGATCCATCGCCTCGGGTAGTTGACGTTCAGGTAGTTTCGGACAGATAAGTGCCAATGTGGTGGCGCTCCATCCTACTGATATATGAATTGTTGTGCTTCTTGTTCGAGCTGAGGGAACAGCCAATTCTCTAACATCTCCAGATACTGTAGTCCAGTTACAGTAGCACCTTCGAAGAAAAAGGGACCAAAAACTTTATTGGCTGAAATGGCACAGAAAACGTTCACCTTAGGCGAGTCACGTTCATACTGAGTTGTTTCCCGCGGATTCTCAGTGCCCCATATACAGACATTGTGACGGTTGACTTTCCCGTTAGTGTGAAAAGTTGCTTCATCACTAAACACAATCTTTGAAACGAAAGATTCATCTGTTTCCATTTGAGCAAGGATAAAATCACAGAAATCGATTCTTTTAATCTTATCAGCTGCAGACAGTGCTTGAACCAATTTCAGACGATAAGGTTTCATAACTAACCTTTTTCGTAGGACTCTCCATACAGTTGATTGTGGAATTTGCAGCTCTCTGCTAGCTCTGCGAGTCGATTTTCCTGGGCTGCGAACAAATGCTTGCTGGAAGCGTGCTACATTTTCATCACTCGTTCTCGGCCGTCCAGAACTTTTCCCTTTGCACAAACACCCATTCTCTGTAAACTGTTTATACCAACGTTTAATACACCACCTATCAGGAGGTTTAACACCATACTTCGTTCGAAATGCACGCTGAACAACTGTCGTCGATTCACTTCTGCCGTACTCAATAACACAAAAAGCTTTCTGTTGAGCGGTCGCCATCTTAGCATCAACTGACGCTGACGCGTAGTCAACAGCGCCTCAAGCGAACAAATGTACAACTAAATGAAACTTTATAGCTCCCTTAATTCGCCGACAGATAGTGCTTAGCTCTGCCTTTTGTCGTTGCAGAGTTTTAAATTTCTAAAGTTGTATTCTTTTTGAATCACCCTGTATTTTTGAAACAAGTTACATAGCTTAAGGACTGTGTCGGTGGTGCAGCATCTTGCACCTCGCACCGTAATATTTGCATATCAACTGATGCCTTAATGCAATAACAGTTTTCCCTGTCTTGCGATGCAATAACAGTTTTCCCTGTCTTGCGAATGGAAATTTCTGTTAAATGACGATGGATTCAATTTCGAAATGTTTTTAATTTGTAAACAGATTCTGATAACACTTCTTCTTAATTTGACTTCACTCACTGATTATTGGAGTGTAGCAGTTTTAATAACGCAACACACAGACTATTAAACGAAGTACTGGCAAGATTTCTCAATTGCAGCACTTGTAAACTTGAACAGAATATTTGTTCGTAGGTATATTCCATGTTGTTCCTTGGAACAGTTTCTGACATTTCATAAAACCTTACTTTTGCGGAGTAATTTTTGCAACCTCAGAAAAGATCTGCAGCAAACATAAACGGAATGCTATCGTTTCAAAATGGAATAAGAAAGTATGTTAAAGGGCTGGTTAAAGGCGAAAGTCTGACAAATTTTCCAACGTACAACACTCTTTCGTACAATATATGCGTGGTTTGGCTGTCCAGTGCTCCATTTGGTATGTTTATCTCGTGTCCATTCCCATCGTATCTTATTATTGGTAGTACATTCATTTTAGTTGTAACAGTGGATGTTGAAGGTCAAACTCGTGCATTGCGGTTATTTCGTTCTTTCTTCAAACAAGTGGCAGCTACCTGTCTTCTGCAGTGTTTCAGCGTTATGGAATTATTTCCATGTAAAAAGCTATGTGTATGTCTTGCTTCAGATTCCCTCGCATAACGTACCGTTTCCTCACAAATCATTTTATTAATATCATCTGCGAAAAAAATTCATTCATTTCAGAATTGTTGGATAAAAATTTATTTACTTCAAGGCCTCTAAATTTTGGTTTATTATCTCGTATAATGGTTCCAAGTAATAGGACACACTTCGACTGGCCCACTAAATCACCAGATCTTAACTCCATAGAAATGTGACTATTTTTGACAGTGGGAGGAACAGAGAAATCAATATGCCCACTGTTTGCTATCTCTACGGGGTTGGATCATCACTGCGTGCCATCAGCTTAATTTGGCATATCTGAAGAAACTTGCGGAGTCTTTTACAGGCCGAATTGAGACCGTTGTCAAGGATACCGGCAGTAAAACACGGCATTTGTGCTATTTCTCCTGCGGGTGGCTAATTTTTTTCTTCCACCTGATTAGTATCCTCCATTACACAGTTTGTCGGAAAACTATAATTTCAAAGTTTCTGGTATGCTCCTTAAATTATTGCAGTGCTCATATTGCTGAATGTTATTATTCGGTTTAGGCATGATATCTGTATTGCTGTAGAGTGGTTTATCTTGGTCAGTCTTGAACTGACCGAAGGAAATTTACCAGCGCCATATTCCTCTTCTCCCACCCACTCCCACGGGTTCATCCACAATAACACGAACACTCTGCGAGAGACCATCACAGCAATCTCCATGATGCAGACATGAATTCGACATTTTATATCGTTTGAAAAGAACAGCTTCAACGTAAAGGCCAGCGCCATATTCCTCTTTCCCCATACATTCCTACGAGTTCATCCACAATAACACGAACACTCCGTGAGAAACCATCACAGCAATCCCCATGATGCAAACGTGAGCTTGACAGTTTATATCGCTTGAAGAGAACAGCATCAACATATAGGCCGGGCTCTACGTGCTGGACACCATATTTGTGTGTAATGTTTAGAGAACCGGCATAAAGTCAAAGTTGCTACAATAAACTACTCTTTTCCTCATCTTTTGCTCTTTACGTAATCGCTATTTATGGAAATAAATATATCTACGTATTATGCATAATTTCACTCATTAATGTCATGCGAAATACGTTCCTGTGGCAATTCATCATTTAGAAAAATCCTGATCTCAAGAAAGTGAGTAGTGTCACATATGTGTCGTTAATCCATAATCATTTTCTAGGGCAGTGTTCAAGGAATTAGGCGTTCTAATTACATTTGAGAGGGCGTTCAATAAGTAATGCAACACATTTTTATGAAAACAGGTTGGTTTTATTGAGGAATCCAGTATAGCTTATTATTCCCCACTCTTTTGGCTGTAAACCCCATTTCTCAAAATAATCTCCGTTCAACTCGACGGTCTTACGCCACCTTACTGGAAGGGCCTGTATGCTTGCACAATACCAGTGTAAGGTCGTTGTAGGAGCCAACGTGTTCTAGCATCAATAACTCCGCATAATCCACACACTGCTTCAAATGGAGTGCATCCTTCATTGGGCCAAACTGGTTACTCTTTATGGTCTTCTTTTAGGCGGCGTCGAAACCAACGGGCACAAACCTTTGAGTACCCAAACTGCTGGGTGAGCGTCAGCAATACCAACAGAGACGTCCAGTTGTGCAGCGAGGTCACGTTTACGATTCGATCTAAACTTAACGCTTACAATGACAATAGTTTTGCGGCCGGAAGGCCACACAAACAAAACGATTTAATTGTTAATTTTCTTTTGTTATAATTGACAATATTTTGCGGTAAAGTATACCCAAATGTTAATATTAATTTTTGTAAGAGGAAGAAGAGGGATTTTTTCTATTCAAGTGCGATTTTATCTGAAATTTCGCTCGGTGCGCATGAGCTGTAGATTAGGTGGGGTATTTTAGGCAAATTTGAGGCTATTTCCTCGCTTCAAAAGTTACAAGTTTAATTCGTTAATTTATTCATCTACACTTCACCTATACCAATACGGTATGTTGTAAACAGTCACCCTTTATAGCCTATGAATTTAAGTGTATATTTGCAGATATTGTGAGCTTTGCTGCCTTAGTACGTAGACGCTTCACTGTGTTAGTAGTCTCCTCTCTGCGTCTTACGGTCTTCCCGCAGATACTTAGCATAATTTATTGCCTGGTGTTTTCTGAACGATAACTGCACCACTAAGTGGACTTCGCCTGTCTGTATACACTAACCGTTCTCCGTCCACACGTCCGCATTTCCAACACCTCAACTGCTGCCCAGAGGAAAGCAAGCGTTAATGGCTTGCTCCTGCCACATGTACTAACTAATTAAAATCATACTACTCCTAATAGCTATAGTCACCGATAGAGACATCTCCAATTATACCACTAATACCATGTATATACTGCGTGATTATGATTGGAGTTCCAGTTTCTGCAGAAGACGTGGCCACAGCGTTGCAGGAGAGGTAGAGTGGTGGTGTGTAGACATGCAGTGCGTGGGGAATTGCCCGAACGTAGGACATTCCTGCAAGCAACGGTGCATAAAATTCTACGAAACATCCTGTATTGCTTTCCATACAAAATTGTCATGTTCAGGAGCTGCTTCATGCTTACCTGCTAGTAAGATATACGTTTGGTCTAGAATTTCTTGCTCGCATGGAAGTGGACAATGAATGGCCGTGGAACATTCTGTGGACGGATTAGGCCCACCTCGATCTTCAAGGACATGTCAATACGGAGAATTGCATAATATGGGCACCGGAAAACCCGCTCAGGTGTCAACATATACCGCCTCATTCTGCAAAGGTAAAAGTGTGACAGGGGCTGACAGCATCGTTCCCCGTAGGTCTATATTTCTGCGAGTAGATGGGTCCTGTTACCTGTACAGTCACTGGTAAACGCTATGAGAGTCTTTTTGCATACCAACGTCATTACAGTCTTTCAACCGCTTGCATGTTTGGGAAGGATCACTTTAATGCAGAACAGCGCTCTTCCGCACATTGCACGGCCAGTGAAGTAGTTGCTACAGAGGCATTTTGGAAATGCTAGAATTGTCAGCCGGCATTACCCTACAGCCTGGCCATCCAGACCACCTGATCTTATTCTGTGTGACTTCTGTCTGAGAGGTTAGCTGAAAGATGCTGTGTTAGTGGTCCGATTATAAACGTAGCTGAACTGAAGGTACGCATTGCACAACGGATTCTGAATGTGACCCTGAGACAATCCGATCTGTTGTGAACCATTCTGTCTCTCGGTTTCAATTCTGACAGAAAACGGTGGGCAGCATACAGATCAAGTCTTGTACCAGTCACACGAGAATCGAAAAACAATGTTTCCCATCTGATGTGGTAGAACTTGGCGTGATGAATGGGCTTACCAAACTAACCGTTGAATGCCAAACATCTGCGGTCATGTACACTGCATAATACAGATGGTTTACTGTGTAACTCACACCGTAACAGTCGTAAAGTGATTCATCTGTCATTTGCTGCCTAAACCATTCACATCATGAGATATAGGGCGTCATCTACTGGGATAATTTTCATTATTTTTTTTTTTATTTTCATGACGTTTCCCCCTTCTTCGGTAATATTCCGTTCAAATTTGACGCCAATTTGAGGAGTAGCATTTTTTTTACAGTGTTTTGAAAGTGGAACTTTGATTATAGTCAACTTCTATACATGTGGGGATAGTGAAGAAAAAACCAAACACTCCCCACAACGGAGCCATGAAATGGTTCCCTCCAAAAGTAAGCACCACAAGCGTTGACGCATTTATCCCACCGAGTGACGAGACTATCAATTTCTGTTTCGTACAACTGACGTATACACAACCGCACCTACTCTTGCACTCTCTCGCCCAGCTGAAACTGATGTCCATGCATTTCTTTCTTCAGGCCGTCAAAAATGTGGAAATCACGCAGTGAAGGATCCGGCCTATTCAGAGGATGCCGCAGTGTTCCCCAGCCAAATCGCTGAAACGTGGCCTTCGTCCCATTGACAGCGTTGGAGAGGACGTTATCATGTAACAGGAGTATTCAATCCGACAGTATTCCGACAGCCCGAGGTCAAACGGCAAATCCAACAGTAGACATATCCCACATCTCTCCCCGCCAAAGCAATCCAAAGCTGTTTATACAACTTCCGGTAAGGTCCTGGTTGCCTTCTACTTCAACTGCAGGGACCTTCTGCCACTCGAGTTCCCCGAGCATGGAACCGTAATGAATGTGCAGCGCTACGCAGACACTTTGCAGAAACTGCGACCCACCAGAAAACGCCCAGGAATGCTGTCGGATGGAATTAGCCTGTTGCATGATAACGTCCGCCGCACGTGGTTATAGTTAAACTTTCCCTATTTAACACGTTATAACACGGGAACTAATTAACGTGCGAGGACCAAATTTGGTAGCATTATTGTCAAGGATATGGGGAAGACAAACAATGCAGAATCAATTCACCTGAAACACTGTTGGTTGGTTGGTTGGTTTGGGGAAGGAGACCAGACAGCGTGGTCATCGGTCTCATCGGATTAGGGAAGGATGGGGAAGGAAGTCGGCCGTGCCCTTTCAGAGGAACCATCCCGGCATTTACCTGGAGTGATTTAGGGAAATCACAGAAAACCTAAATCTGGATGGCCGGACGCGGGATTGAACCGTCGTCCTCCCGAATGCGAGTCCAGTGTCTAACCACTGCGCCACCTCGCTCGGTTGAAACACTGTTAATATGCTGCTACGGTACCTCATAACATAACATACCGGTACTGCTACAAAAAGGGCTCAGTATGGCGACCATCAGGGTCCAGAAGAGTCTGAAAGCGGAGGACTGCATTCTGCACAACAGAACGAAGCATGTCAGTAGGCATACGGGCTACCTCTCTTGATAAGCTGTGCCTCAGATCAACACATGTGTGAATGTTGCCCTGGTAAACCCTGTCCTTCACGTAAACCCACCACCAGAAATCACAGGGAGATAGATCAGGTGATCGTGCCGGCCAAGCATTTGGAAACGATCGGCTGATACTCGTAATTCGATCGTTTCCAAACGTGTTTCAGAGAAGCAGGCGAACTTCACCTGCGGTGGGGCCCCATCTTGTATGAAAACTTTTGAGTTCAATGTGTCTCTCTCCTGTAGTGTGGGTATGAAATGCTGGCGAAGCATATCGCAGTAGCGCTGGCCAGTCACACTGCACGGATTTGGTTCTTGAGCGCCAACCTGTTCAAAAAAGAATGGGCCAATGATGAACGTAGCTCTGAAGCCACATCATACGGTGACACGTTCACCATACAGTGGAACTTCATGCACAGTGACTGGAGGTGAATTCTGCGTGTTCACCTCGTCCATCAGAGAAAAATGAGCTCCGTCCGCCCATAGAATGTTCCAGGGCCAGCCCTCGTCAACTTCAACCCTTGCGAGAAAGTGGAGAGCGAAGTCGTTGTGCGTCGTGTGGTGCAGGCTGCTGTACGATATGGATCTTGTACGGATACCATTTGAGGATGATTCGAAGTACCTTCCGTACGGTGGGTCACGGCCTTGAAACAGCACGCGCACTGCTCCCAGCGTTGTCTACCTTAGCGGCAGCGATTTCATCAACCACTTGTGGTACAACCGGGCGTCGGCCTCTTCCCGGAGCGACGCCCAGTTCTCCAGTTCATTCGAACTTCTTCGTCAAGTTCCGCACAGCAGGCGAGGAAAGAGGACCCTTCCGTAATCATTTCAGTCGGCGATATTCTCGAATTGCAGCTGCAGCATTATTTTGGTTTCGGTAATAAAGCTTCACCAAAAATGCCCTGCTCCTTTTATCCGAGCTCATGTTGACACATCAACAAGAGCGCTGTGACTGGTCAGATGTGTGAGACCATAAATCACGATGACTGATCACGGCACCTGCTGGCCATAGTTGGAACTGGACGGCGGCGCTGTAGTGCACGGAAATCATTCACCACATACTCTAGACATTAATGCTACCATGTTTTGTACATGTATGGTAATTAGTTTCCGTGTTATAACGTGTTAAACAGGGAAAGTTTAATTACAACAGCCCAGTATATATAAGCATCACTGAAATGGAAACTAGCAACCGCCACAACAGTATAATACATATACACATATGAGCACTCCTTTATCTTCGATACTGTGAAACAAATCTCTTCTGCTCCGAGCTCTATGCTTGCATATTGTGAGAGTAGGTAGTATGGATTATAACAAGAAAAATGGATGGAAAACATGAGTTCCAAAAGCACACCTTAAGAGCTTTTAATTCTTATTCAGAAGAAGAGCTGTGTGCCATAGTAGCAAAGATGAACAATTGCTCATAGCTCTTAAGGTATGCTTTTTGGGGCCCATGTTTACTACACGTTTTTTTCTTTGTTTTGGTCCACACCCCTACCTCTGAAAGCTTATCTTTAGAGTTCTGATTCACCGTATTTGTCCTATGGATAGTGACTTCTGAATAAAATTTCGGAATCAAGTTTCAGAGTAGTAAAGACTACCAGGTTCATCAACATAGTGAAAACTGTGAGTATATCAGAAAATAGCTTAAAAAGCAGATACAAAAATCTCTTACCGTTCACCAATAGCCTGAATTTTACCTGACAGGAAGTAAAGTCGATTAATATCCATTTTAAAATCGTTTTTTCTTGACAACCCCTTCCAGCTCACAGACGAATACTGAATTACTCATTGGTAAAATGTGTGTAAAGTAAAAATAGTATATTTACTTTGTTGTTGAATCATTGTTTCACTTGAAACGTGAGTAGTGTCAAGCCATGTAGCTGTGCTACTATGTACAAAACAACGTGAAAAAACTGAATTCAAAGCCTGTAAACTGATTCATTTCGTGACATATGGATAGAGATCGAGCAAATGACGTGTGGAACATATAACCAACGTACGTCTAACCTCATCTAAGGCCTTTTAACAACCCATTTGGTTTCTATTTATAAATAATACAGAAAGCCATCCAAGTCACAGTGATCCTTCGAGAACCCGAACACCCACTTATTTGAAGAGCTATTCTGTAGCCGCTGAACCGAACGCGTTGCGTCCAATACTTACCAAACGGTTGGTGGAAATGTGCGTGTGTATTATCAGTGGGAATCGAATACTATGAAGAAATTTATTTCTTGTTTCAATTCAAATCGGTTCTATGCTGACCAAGAGGTTTTTAGATGTTATGTATTATGTCCTGTTGCTAGCTAACAGTACACTGAGTTCGTTGAAGACTTGTAAATATTTCTGGCATCCGGCGCGGGAATCGTGCAACGAACGCCTATAGCAGCGGTACAAAAGCTTCCGGAGAATTTCTGTAGATTTATACGGCCGACATGAGCACTAGGCGCATAAGGAAACGGAAATATATCTTCATTTGTTTTCTGCCGACTCGCAACTTCCATTTTTAGTTGTACGTGACATACACCGAACAGATGTTCGAAAACAGAATCTTAGTTGCTTGTCAGGTAAATATGTCAGGTATTTATCGATATAGTTTAATACTACTCCGTTCCAGTTTATTTATCTCTGTGTCTTAATAAGGCTTTAACCTCGGTAATAACCTTTGTAACACACGAGAAAGCAACACGTGTCTCATTCCTCTTCAGAAGTATTGAATCATCAGTCACACCTGTGTAATGCGTACCTTTTACAATCTACTAAAGTATGGTTACTAAAGTTTTCGAATGGGTAGGCTAGTCGTCCAAAAGTGTCTGTTTGTTAACAAAGAAAACGAAGAAAAAAGTCGCGACGTAGTTCTAAATACTGATTGTTCAATGTGTTGTTTGACCGTCTATCCTGAAACTCAGTACTCCTCTCAGTCATATAGTGCATACAGGCTATTTTATCGCCAGGAAGTTGCACAGTCTATGTGACGAAAAGCATCTTAATATTACCCGAGACTGTTTTGAAGTAACAATGATTTTATTTACCAAGTGAACCATTGACACCACCCAAGGATAAACCAGAATGTGCCGTTCTGCGCTCAATTTCAATGTAGTTCTGGCGATTTAACAGTACCGCAACCCTTCTAAAGAAATACAGTCATTTTTCCCAGGCTCATTGAAAATTACGTGAATGTCCCACATAATCTTGATCAGATATACCCGCCGAGTTGGTCATCAAACGTGTGTCAAGTGCTGAAGTCGATCACTTTGAAAACTACGTAACCATCAGTCGATGTCCAGATCGAGACATTTGTCATTGCCTCGGGGTCTATCGGGGACACGATTCTATAAAGAACACATTCTTTTGTTGCAAGTGAAAGCAGCTGTTAGCATGATGTACATCACGTACAAAATGATAAGTGTAGCGTCAACTTATAAAATTATTTTTATTTTTTAATTTCTGTCTTTTTGCTAGTCCTGAAGGCAGAGCGTCCAATGACTTTTGAGTTGTATTACATTTTGCTACTTTCTATTAAAATTTTTGGGCATTGCGTGCATCGAATCTTAATATACGACTTTATTTTTACGGTCATTTGTTTTCCTGGTTTGTTGAGTGCAGCTGGTGCCTCAGAATTAGGCGAGAACCGTGAAAAACGCTTATTTGAATGATATCACAGATAGATGATGGAACAACTATTAACTGTTTTTGGAAATGATTACTCACAACACACTAAAACAGAAATGTGATACACAGTCACTGACAATTTATTTGAAAGCTTCACTGGGAATATTTAGTTGATATCCGACAAACGCAGGACAATTATGGTTCAATCTCATTTACGTAATCATCCACGGTCTGAACAAACACAGCGTGTTTCACAATTCGTTTCACACACTTCTAGAGGTTGTAGAAGGCACTTATTAGGTCATTTTGAACATAGAAACCCATGTCCGGAAATGTCATCCAACAACGTTACAGATTACCAAACTTTCGGTGGCCGGCGCCTGTAAATGTATGTATATACAGTGAGCTTCCGTTATGATGTCACAAACTTTCAGGGATGATGGAGACGGATAAATGCATCAATTTGAGGTAAGGGTCCCTGGTTCGGAAACGAACCAGTCTAAAGTTATAAGCGACAACCATTCTGATATCTCTGACAGTGGTACACACGTGCCGGTAGTGATGTTGCTAAAAATGTAAGGTATGCAACATTCAGAGGTGGTAGTGTGGACAAAGACAAGAAAAAAATATTTGTTAAACATGGGCTCTAAAATGTATGCCTGAGGAGCTTTGAGCACTTGTTTGTCTTCGCTAGTGTGAAACACAAAAGCTCTTAAGGTACGCATTTTAGAGGCCATGTTTACTGGCCGATTTTCTTGATTTGGTCCACACTACCACATCTGAAAGTTTCCTCTCCTACAATCTTAGCAACAACAGTACCGGTACACGCATTCCATTGTCAGAGGTACTAGAACGGTTTTCGCTTATAAGTTTCGACTCGTTCGTTTCCAGTACAATGATGCTTAACTCAAATTGATACATTTATCCTTCTCCACATTATTTTATCCATATTATATTATCGTTAGGCAAACAGGTAGTTTCAAGGCAGTAGACGTGAGATCTTATAGAAGAGCCCAGGATCCTTAACTCAAATTGATAAATTTATCCTTCTCCATATTATTTTATCCATACAAATAACATAAATAAAACGAACCAGACTAAGAAAGATGAAAATTTACCTTTTAATATTGACAGCCTACAAGACGAAAGTATCAGAACACTCTTTGCGGCCAGGATGGAAAGGAAATTGGTTGAATCATTTGATGGAAGTACAGAGGAAATATATGACTATATAAAAACTAATGTGAAAATCAAAGCATCAGAGGTGTTGGGTAAAAAAGATAGCAACCACAACCATGCAGCAGAGTGCTGGTCAGAGTAAATAGAGGTCCTCGTTAGAGAAAAACGAAATGCATTCCTTCAGTGGATGAATGATAAATCAGAAGAAACAAGATCAATATACAAGGAAAAGAAGAATAAAGTGATGAAAAAAATAAAGATGGCAAAAAATGAAGCATGGGAAAGAACATGTGCCAAGGTGAATAGCAAAATAGGATTTGGGAGAGCAAAGGGAGCATGGTCAGTATTAAAAGGGCTTCGACAGGATACAAAAAGCAAAACCAATCTCCAACTCATAACACAAAAGGAATGGGAAGAGTATTTCCAACAATTATTAAATGAGGACAGAGAAGAATATCTAGAAGAAGGAAGAGTGGAAGAAAAAGGACATGAAGATGATGAGATTCAGATTTTAGAAAGTGAAGTACTTCAGGCATTGAGAACAGGAAAGAATGGTAAATCACCGGGACCAGGCAATATCAATCTGGAGTGCCTGAAATATGTTGGTGACAAAATTGTGAAACTGATAACACAGCTCTTCAACAAAATGATACATGGAGATTCAATACCCAACGAGATGAAGCTAGGTTACATTAATACCATATTAAATCGGATCGCAAAATTTGTTCAAACTATCGAGGAATTTGTGTTACAAACACATCAATGAGAATTTTGCCAAAGTAATTAAAAACAAACTGGAAAAAATTT
The DNA here is from genome assembly GCF_023898315.1 of Schistocerca nitens. NCBI lineage: Eukaryota > Metazoa > Arthropoda > Insecta > Orthoptera > Acrididae > Schistocerca > Schistocerca nitens. The sequence continues at coordinate 937,618,413 of NC_064615.1, forward strand.
TAGGACCCAAGGAGAACATAGTGGATTCACGGCTGGGAGATCATGTGTAGACCATATTTTCATATTACGGCAGATTTTGGAGAAACATAGGGAAAAATTAAAAAATATAGGATTAATTTTCATTGCTCTAGAAAAAGCGTATGATACTGTTCCAAGAAAATTACTTTGGAGAGCACTACATATGGTAAACATAAACCCTTCCTTGATTAAAATAATACAACAGATATATAAAGATAACATTTGTCAAGTGAAAGTTGGTAATAAAATTTCACAGAAATTTAGAACAAGCAAACGCTTTTTACAGAGCTGTCCCATGTCACCATCATTATTTAAAACCTATATAGATATTAGCCTTAGAACATGGTCTCGTAAATGTATATGTAATATTATGGGATTAGAAATAAGAGATGGAGTTTACCTACATCATTTATTGTTTACTGATGATCAAGTAGTCGTAGCACAAGATGGGGAGGATGTGTGCAATCAACTAGCAGTAGCATACAAAACTTGGTGTTTGAAGATTAATTACCAATAAACAGAATACTTGACTAATGATTCAGATGAGCTATACGTTGAAGGAAAGAATATAAAAAAGATAAACACTTTCTGTTATTTGGGATCCATTTTAGAAATCGAGGGAAAAACAGAGTCAGAAATCAATAAAAGAATTAGTAGCGGACGGAAGGTGTTAGAGGTGAGGTATGCGCTATATGCGCTGCCTGCAATAGGCAAGGCATAGGAGAGTCTCTGACCAGAGAACAGTATGTCGTTAGTTGTTGCTTGTCGCGAGTCTGCGCTTGTCTGCGCGTGTCGACAGTAGTCTTGAGTAGTCCGCGTAAGTCGGCGGTAGTCGGCGCGTGTCGGCTGTCTGCTCTGCTCGGGACTCTGGTCAGGACTCTGGAGGATGAGTATTGTTGTAGAAGGTAAAGAAGCAGCCTTGCGCATATCTAGTTATGTATATTAATTGTCATTTAATTTCTTTAAAAAGAATGCCCCAATAATAAATTTCATAATATAAAGTAATTTAAAAAAATAATTCATTTCAATTTAAAGATTTTATCCAATGAATAATTAATTCCTTTCACGAGTCATAAAGAAAAGGCCAGCATTGCACGGAGCTGTGCCGAAAATTTTTATGTAAGAGCAGATATATTTGCAGTTTTTATTGAGGTAAGAATTTTTGCCTTTTTTTAAATGCAGAATACAGGGCCGAGGCGCAGCGTGGCTGTCGTCATAAAATTTACCAGGTTACTAAATTTTTTTATTATTTTGGTGTTTAGCAATTTTTCTGTTTCGAACTTACAGGGTGTTTCAAAAATGACCGGTATATTTGAAACGGCAATAAAAACTAAACGAGCAGCGATAGAAATACACCGTTTGTTGCAATATGCTTGGGACAAAAGTACATTTTCAGGCGGACAAACTTTCGAAATTACAATAGTTACAATTTTCAACAACAGATGGCGCTGTAAGTGATGTGAAAGATATAGAAGACAACGCAGTCTGTGGGTACGCCATTCTGTACGTCGTCTTTCTGCTGTAAGCGTGTGCTGTTCACAACGTGCAAGCGTGCTGTGGACAACATGGTTTATTCCGTAGAACAGAGGATTTTTCTGGTGTTGGAATTCCACCGCCTAGAACACAGTGTTGTTGCAACAACACGAAGTTTTCAACGGAGGTTTAATGTAACCAAAGAACCGAAAAGCGATACAATAAGGGATCTGTTTGAAAAATTTCAACGGACTGGGAACGTGACGGATGAACGTGCTGGAAAGGTAGGGTGACCGCGTACGGCAACCACAGAGGGCAACGCGCAGCTAGTGCAGCAGGTGATCCAACAGCGGCCTCGGGTTTCCGTTAGCCGTGTTGCAGCTGCGGTCCAAATGACGCCAACGTCCACGTATCGTCTCATGCGCCAGAGTTTACACCTCTATCCATACAAAATTCAAACGCGGCAACCCCTCAGCGCCGCTACCATTGCTGCACGAGAGACATTCGCTAACGATATAGTGCACAGGATTGATGACGGCGATATGCATGTGGGCAGCATTTGGTTTACTGACGAAGCTTATTTTTACCTGGACGGCTTCGTCAATAAACAGAACTGGCGCATATGGGGAACCGAAAAGCCCCTTGTTGCAGTCCCATCGTCCCTGCATCCCCAAAAAGTACTGGTCTGGGCCGCCATTTCTTCCAAAGGAATCATTGGCCCATTTTTCAGATCCGAAACGATTACTGCATCACGCTATCTGGACATTATTCGTGAATTTGTGGCGGTACAAACTGCCTTAGACGACACTGCGAACACCTCGTGGTTTATGGAAGATGGTGCCCGGCCGACGTCTTTAATTTCCTGAATGAATATTTCGATGATCGTGTGATTGCTTTGAGCTATCCGAAACATACAAGAGGCGGCGTGGATTGGCCTCCCTATTCGCCAGACATGAACCCCTGTGACTTCTTTCTGTGGGGACACTTGAAAGACCAGGTGTACCGCCAGAATCCAGAAACAATTGAACAGCTGAAGCAGTACATCTCATCTGCATGTGAAGCCATTCCGCCAGACACGTTGTCAAAGGTTTCGGGTAATTTCATTCAGAGACTACGCCATATTATTGCTACGCATGGTGGATATGTGGAAAATATCGTACTATAGAGTTTCCCAGACCGCAGCGCCATCTGTTGTTGACAGTTGTAACTACTATAATTTCGAAAGTTTGTCTGCCTGAAAATGTACTGTTGTCCCAAGCATATTGCAACAAACGGTGTATTTCTATCGCTGCTCGTTTAGTTTTTATTACCGTTTCAAATATACCGGTCATTTTTGAAACACCCTGTATCATTAAATGAGAAAAGAATTTTGTGGGAACATTAAATGTGAATGCATTTCTGCACACAGATTATAAATGGGAGCCAATTTTGTTCAGAGGTTACAATATTAAAAAATTCATTTAATTATTATTTTTGTGAGAAGTTTACGCATGGTTCATTTTCATTTAATTATAATAATTTTGTTGGGAGGTTACATATGGTTCATTTTCATTTATATAATTTCTGTGGGAGGTTACACTTGGAACAATTACCATAATAATTATTGTGGGGAGGTTACAAAGGTCATTGGGATGCTTAACTCAGTTTTATGGAGCGGGAATGTAATGAACAGAACTAAAAAATTAATATACAAATTCATATTAGATAGTGTGGTTCCGTATGGAACGGAGACCTGGACAATCAACCTGAAGCACCTTAAAAAATTACAAGCTCGAGAGATGGACTTCTGGAGAAGATCGGCAAGAATCTCCAGGAAAGAAAAGATAAGGAACACCGAAATAATAAGGATAATGGAAATAAATGAAAGAATAATGGATAGGAAGAAATTACAGTGGTATGGGCATGTACGACGAATGGAGAAAACCAGAACATCAAAATTGATACTGGAGTGGGAACCGGCGGGGAGAAGAAGAAGAGGACGACCCACGACCACCTGGTTCCAAAATGTGCAGCACGAAATGAGGAGAATGGGCGCAGAGGAAGAGGACACACAAGATCGAAACACCTGGAGGAATATTTTGAAAATATAGTTTAAGAAGGTTTGTTCTTTGTATTGTAATTTCCGATTAAATTATTATGTTGGAGATAAGCCTCTGTAATGAGGAAAAGCTCAAAATAATAATAAATACTTCTCCACCATCTTTGAAAGCTTGTGACGACATCACGGAATAATCCGAGGCCCACGAGAAAGACAGGCTGCGGCCCGTACATCAAGAAGGTAGGCCGGAGCCCGCTCGCTCGCTTTGCTCAGCGGACAAAATGCTTTTCTAAACCTGTTATCTCGCAGCTGGGCGTGTACGTACTAATGACAATTACATCTTCTACTGGAATATACTATTACGAAGTCTTACTGATTACTAGTCGTTCAACAAAATTTAAAATCAATTCTCGACATAAATGGTGTAACGGCTTGTTTATAGCATTTAGTCCCTTCTGCGTAACAGTCCTCATTCACCAGAAGATGCGGTGCCTTATGCAACTGATAATCATTTTGGCATGATTTTAATTGTATTGTACCCCAGTACAGCCGTAACAAATTATTAGTAGGCCTGTGGACTTCCTATCACTGTAGGACGTAACAGTGAGATTCCATCATAGTGGATTCTGGTTGAAGATGCAATTCTCGTTTCTACGTACAAACCTAGTTACGAATTAACAGGTGTAGAAACGTAGTTCGTCTGCTGAGTTGAGCGAGCGAGCGAGAGCAGCCCTATCTTCGCGACGTACGCGCCGCGGCCTGTCTTTCTCGTAGACTTTGGGAATACTCAAGTATATACACACATTTAAAGATGCCGGTGCCAATAACTTTGACACTCTGCGCTGGATGAAGTTTTCGGACGTGAGTTCCTATATAAAACTTTATCTAAAAAAATGGCTCTGAGCACTATGGGACTTAACTTCTGAGCTCATCAGTCCCCTAGAACTTAGAACTACTTAAACCTAACTAACCTAAGGACATCCATGCCCGAGGCAGGATTCCAACCTGCGACCGTAGCGGTCGCGTGGTCCCAGACTGTAGTGCCTGAGCTCATCAGTCCCCTAGAACTTAGAACTACTTAAACCTAACTAACCTAAGGACATCCATGCCCGAGGCAGGATTCCAACCTGCGACCGTAGCGGTCGCGTGGTCCCAGACTGTAGTGCCTAGAACCGCTCGGCCACCCCGGCCAGCACTTTAAAAAGTCCCCTCTACAACCTCTAGAAGAGTGCAACATGAATTGTTAAACAACCTGTATATGTGAGGTAAAGAAATAAAAGACGCTAAAGAGACACCTTGATTTAATGACACCATTTGGAGAATGTTGCGGAAACTGAGATTACTACAGTCTCATTACACAGAATTGAGCAAGTAATCTGAAATAGAAATTTAACAACAGCTAATCGATGTCTAACAATATGCCTATAACAATCTCTACAGTCAGATCGTGGCGAAAAATTTGTCAGGATATCATCGGAAGTAGCGGTCATTTGTATAGTAAACAAACGCATGAGAATCTTCAAGTAAGTATCTAATGGGTCAATCTTGTGTGAAAATGAAGACAACAGAAAGGCGAAAAGCCGAAATGTTACTTTTAACGAAACGATTAAGGATATGAAGAAACAATCAATTCAATGTCTGACAGCCGCACGTACAACCTTGAAATAAATATTATTGTAATTAAAAATGAATAAAAACCACTGAAAAAGAATAAGGCTTGACGTCTTGATGGTTCTCAAACTACGATTTTTATTACATACACTGCAAAATTAGCTGTTTTCCTGGCTCATATCTATCGAGAATCTTTGGTGTAGCGAAGAGACCCATAAGACTGCATATGAGTGTAGATACTCCTGTTTCTAAAGAGGATGAAAGAACTACACAGAATTACTGTCCAATATCATTAATGTGCGCTTGGAATGTGGCCTAGGGTCCAGACACAAACATTATGACGTTCCTAAAGAACGAGAAGGTTCTCGCTGGAGAAAGTACTCGTCTGAAACTCAGCTTGTGTAACTGCAGGTCTTCGCGATACAAAGACTCAAACATTAAACCTCGGGCCTGCAACAGCATAACCCCAGTTCCTTCTAACGTCATGACTCAGTCTGCCAAGATGGTTCAGGGGCGTACTGCTGCAGTAGTAGGAGGATAAAAACGGCTTATGTTGCTGCACGCCTGAAAATGTAATGCTCTCAGCTTGCAGTATTCATTCACCGAAGGCATGCAGATTAAGAGGTAGATTCCGTTTTCTCGGATTACCGAAAGGTGTTCTGACTTGTATTACCTCGTCGGCTAGTAACCAATATACGATCGTAAGGAGTATCTTCATGGATATGCGATACGGTGATGAATGACTATCACGAAAGCTATTGTTTTTTCACTCTCAGATCGGTCACGAAATTAAAACCACAGTTAAAATTCGATGAAGCTTTGCACAGATGTATTGCGTAGTGTAACTAGTACGCCAATGTTTTGTGAAGCGTTGCACTTTGTGAGTTCTCAGCGCACGTTGAGTACGTAAAGATGCCTAGAACAATAGCGTCTCCTGACAAGTGTGAAGTGCCTTTCGAGGGATTTCGCCTGATTTCACGCCGGCCACATAATGCAACGTCATGCGTTTCCCTCTTTATCACAACTGTCGGCCGCATAGTTGAGGTGCGACCAAGGCGCTCCTGCATCGTTTTCGATGGGAAGTGGTTGATCGCCCATCATTCAGTCACACTTGTCTCCCTCTGACATTCGTCTCTTCGCTCACACGAAGAGCTGGCTATGCGGGCTACTCGGTGATGAAGAGGATGTCAATCACAATTTTTTTTGGCCGCACTAGCGGATACAATGTCACCCATTACAATGTCTGGTTGCCATAGGTTTACGTTTGCCGACATGTGGCACCGAACTGCTCTGCTTGAAACACTTGAGACTATAACGCCTTTTATATGATAATGTACATTACACTGACAAGGGAACCTCCCCATCGCACCCCCCTCAGATTTAGTTTTAAGTGGGCACAGTGGATAGGCCTTGAAAAACTGAACACAGATCAGTAGAGAAAACAGGAAAAAAATAAGCAAAATATAGAAACTGAGTAGTCCATGCGGACGATAGGCAACAACAAGGACAATGTGACGGCCGGCACGGTAACTCAGCGTGTTCGGTCAGAGGGTTAGTTGCCCTCTGTAATAAAAAAACTGAGATAATAGATCAACTACGAACTGAAACGGGTGTCTTGCGACGTCCGCACCGAGCAGATACAACGAACGAAAACGAACAAAATGAGATTAAAAAAAAAAAAGTTACCTGAGGAGCACCGTGGTCTCGTGGTTAGCGTGAGCACCTGTGGAACGAGAGGTCCTCGGTTCAACTCTACCCTCGAGTGAAAAGTTTAATTTTTTGTTTTCAGACAACTATCAAAGTTCAGGCACTCACACATCAATTTCGCTCTCCAAAATTCCAGGACATGTTCAGATTTGCTTGGACATATGCAGGATTTGACGGTCTACACAAGGAAAAATTTGAAAACGTTAAAAACCTATGTTTTGACAGAGCACAGGGAAAACTGTACGACTGTGAAACTGTTGCATTCATTTGTTGCAGTTTATGTGACAAACTCTTATGTTTTCATCACTTTTTTGGTAGTGATTATCACATCCACAAGAAAACCTAAATCGGGCAAGGTAGAAGAATCTTTTTACCCATTCGCCAAGTGTGCAAGTTAGGTGGGTCGGCAACATATTCCTGTCATGTGACGCATATGCCGTCACCAGTGTCGTATAGAATATATCAGACGTGTTTTCCTGTGGAGGAATCGGTTGACCTATCACCCTGCGATCAAATGTTTTCGGTTCCTATTGGAGAGGCACGTCCTTTTGTCTAGTAATCGCACGGTTCTGCGGTGCGCTCGCAAAACACAGACACTAAACTTATTACAGTGAACAGAAACGTCAATGAACGAACGGACAGATAATAACTTTGCGAAAATAAAGAAATTAAAATTTTCACTTGAGGGAGGACTTGAACCAAGTACCTCTCGTTTCGCAGCTGCTCACGCTGACCACGGGACCACGGTGCTCCTGAGCTAACAGTATCCTTAATGTTACCTATGTTGCGCATGGACTACTCAGTTTGTATATTTTGCTTTTTTTTTTCATAGTTCCACACAACTTCTTCCTGTTTTCTCGATTGATCTGTGTTCAGTTTTTCAAGGCCTATTTACTGTGCCAACTTATAACTAAATCTGAGGGGGGTGCGATGGGGAGGTTCCCTTGTGACGTGACAAAGGTCATGCAATACCTCTTAATATCGTATAGTATCTCTTTCTTCCCCGCATAGTGTAGGTGGCACGGACTCGAAAATCGTGGGAAGTTCCCTGCATAAAAATTGAGCAATGCTGCCTCTATAGCCGTCCGTAATTACGAAAGTGTTGACAGTGCAGGGTTTTGTGCCCGAAATTACCTCTTGATTACGTCCCATAAACATTCGATGTGATGAATTTGGGGTGACCTGGGTGACCATATCATCCGCTCGAAACCGTCTAGAATGTTCTTCAGACGAGTGCCCCGGTGACATAGTGCATTGTCACCCACAAAAATTCGATAGTTGTTCGGGAACATAAAGTCCATGAATGGCTGTAAATGGTCTCGTGGTAGGCGAACATAACCACTTACAGTCAATGACCGGTTCAGTTGGACAAGAGGACCCAGCCCATTCCATGTAAACTCAGCCCACACCGTTACTGAGTCACCACCAGCGTGCACAATGCCTTGTTCACAACTTGGATCCATGACTTCGTGGCCAGAACTCTACAATCATCTCCTATCAACTGAAATTGGGGCTCATCTGCCCAGACCACGGCTTTAGAGTCATCTGGGGTCCAACCGATATGGTCACGAGCCCAGGAGAGACGATGCAGGTGACTTCGTGCTGTCAGCAAATGTACTCGACTGGGTCGGCTGCTGCCATAGCACCCTAACGCTAAATGCCGCCTCACTGTCACAGCGCATACGTTCGACGTAATTCCCAAATTGACTTCTCAGTGTTGCTTGTCTCTTGTCGCTGACAACACTACACCAACGCAGCTGCTCTGGGTCGTTAAACGAAGGCCATCACCACTCCGTTGTCCATGTTGAGAGATAATGCCTGAAATCTGATATTCTCGCCACAGTCTTGCCATTGTGGATCTCGCAATACTGAATACCCTAACGATTTCCGAAATAGAATGTGCCACGCATCTAGCTCCGACTACCATTCAGCATTCAAAGTGTGGTAAATCCCGTCGTCCGGCTATAACAACGTCTGAAACCTTGAGTACAAATGACAGCTCTGCCAATTTATCGCCATTTTATAGCCGGTGTACGCGATACTATCGCCATATGTACACGGGCATCGCTATCCCAAGACTTCTGTTATCTCAGTGTGTATTCACTCGTATGATGATGGGTGTACGAGTTCTGTTCAGATGCGAAAATAAACAAAACAAAATGAGGAAAAAACGGTGAGTTCCTCCTAGATCTACATTTATATCTATATATCTACCTTGCAAGCCAACTTACGCGGTGCGCAGCGAAGGGTACTTCTGGTCTTTTTTTTTTTTTTTTTTTTTTTTTTTTTTTTTTTTTGAGTCATCAGTCTTGTAATTGATGCGGCCCCCCACAAATTCCTCTCCAGTACTAACGCCTTCATCTCAGAGAAGCTCTTGCAGCCTTTGTACTCAATTATTTCCTGGATGTATTCCAATCTCTGTCTTCCTCTTCAGTTTTTGCCCTCCACAGCTGCCTCTAGTACCATGGATGTCATTCCCTCATCTCTTAAAAGATGTCCCACCATCCTGTCCGTTATCCTTGCACAGAGCCTCATCATTCCTTAGCGTATCAGTCCACATAATTTTCAACATTCGTTTGTAGCACCACATCTCAAATGCTTCGATTCTCTTCTGTTCCGCTTTTCCCACAGTCCATGTTTCATTACCATACAATGCTGAGGTCCTAACGTACGTTCTCGGAAATTTCTTCCTCAAATTAAGGCCTATGTTTGATACTAGTGGAGTTCTCTTGGACGGGAACGCCCTTTTTGCCGGTGCTAGTCTGCTTCTGATGTCCTCCATGCTCCGTCCGTCATTGGTTGTTTTGCTGCCTAGGCGGTAGAATTTCTTAACTTCATCAACTTTGTGACCATTAGTCCTGATGTTAAGTTTCTCGCTGTTCTCATTTTTTGCTACTACAATGCTCTGTAAGACACCTAATTTCTCATTTCCTCGTCATGGTCATTTCGCGATACATGTAGTGGGGTCCAAAACTGAAGCAACAAACCGCTGTTTCCCCGTCTTGTGTCCAATTCACGGTATAATGATATAAACTGTCATCAGATGTCCGTACAACTTTGTTGTGCACGGAAGGTGGCATTTCATTCAACGGACACCCACGCCGAATACGTCAGGATATCTATCAAACGGGATAGTGTGTGCAGGCTAGTCCCGCATCCACAGTTTGTGTGACATACAGTCACAGACGGGATGGTGTGGCGCAAAGAAGATGCCTACCGGACTATCTGCGGTGGAGGGCCATGAGAAGAATGGAAGGAAGACAGTCTCAAACTGATGTGGCCCATTGGCTTAATGTGAATCGTTCTGTAGTCTCTGTTGTGGCGACAATTTATAGAGACCGAAACAAATGGCTCTGAGCACTATGGGACTTAACTGCTGTGGTCATCAGTCCCCTAGAACTTAGAACTACTTAACCCTAACATCACGAACATCCATGCCCGAGACAGGATTCGAACCTGCGACCGTAGCGGTCGCGCTGTTCCAGACTGTAGCGACTAGAACCGCTCGGCCACTACGGCCGGCAGACCGAAACAGTATCCGGAAGACCAGGGCACTGTGTGTGCTATCAGAAAGAGAGGAGTGTTATTTGGCTGCAAGGGCACGACGGTACCGCCTTTAGTACTGAACGGCAACTGGCGTTTGACATCACAGGATCCAGTGGACTTGTTGTATCGAGACAAACGGTGACAGGAGGCTTCGGCAGAGTGGCCTGTATTGTCGAAGGCCTGCTGTATGTGTACCTCTGATGCGTCTTCCCAGAATGGAACGTCTATAGTGGAGTCAGCGTGCCACCTGGACAGTCGAAGAGTGGGCCAATGTTCTTTTTACAGATGAGTCCCGATTTGGTCTGGAGAGTGATTCTCCAAGCACTCGCATCTGGAAGGACCGAGGAACACGATTTCGGGAACCAAGCATTATGGAAATAGACCGATTCAAGAAGGATCCCTAATGGTGCGGGCAGGGATTGTGTTGACCACTCGAACACCTCTTCATTACGGGTGAATCGGCAAGGTTTAACTGTTGTCAGGTATCGTGACGAGATCTTGGGACCTCATGTAGGGTCGTTGCGAGGTGGTGCGGACCCAGACTTCATATTGATGGACGATAATGCTCTACCTCATAGAGAACGGGTAGTTGATGTTTTCTTGGGAAACGGAAGCGTGTCTTGGATGCCCTAGGGATGCGCGTTGCGTCAAGTCAGCATCCACCAATCACTGTCCAGGACTTGCGAGCAGCTCTGCAGGGAGACTGGGCGTCGTTGCTTCAACATGAGATTGATGAGATCATTCACAGCATGCCCCGTCGTTGTCAAGTCAGTGTTGCTGCCAGTGGTGGTCACACCCCATACTGAGCACATTAACCAGTTGCAAATCCGTTAAGTTGGAGGAAACGGAGAAAATTTTTGTCTACTGTTACGCATATAGCAGTTATGTTCCGTATTCATTGCATTGCTTCCACTTTACTATCACCAGCTTACATTGTTTCGCGGGAAAATGAACACAACCTTGCAGAATTTCCCTTTATTGCTTTAATTTTGGACAACAGTGTATGTGGAAGGCAGTAATATGCCGCCTGAATGATCTTGGAACGAATGCTCTCTAAATTTCAACAGTCAATATCTCACTGATGCGCATCTGCTCTCATGTAGCGTTTTTCCATGAGGTTTGTTGAGCATCTACGAGTACGTAATGCTTTCCCGTCGAGTGAGGAAACGCGCAGAACTGTATTGGATCTTATGTGTCTCTTCCGTTTACCTTACTTGGCGAAAATCGCAAACTGGTAAACAATAATCACAGTCCGGTCGAAAGAGTATTCGGCAAGCCACTTGTCTCGTGAACGGAACACATTTTCTTAACACTCGTCACGATGAAAGTCTGTCATCTGCCTTTCCTACTATTGCTTCCGTATGGGTATTCCACTTTTGGTCACTCCGTATGGTTGCTTCTAAATACTTCACCTGTGAAACTCTTCGCCTATTTACGCGCATTACGTTGTATATACACTCCTGGAAATTGAAATAAGAACACCGTGAATTCATTGTCCCAGGAAGGGGAAACTTTATTGACACATTCCTGGGGTCAGATACATCACATGATCACACTGACAGAACCACAGGCACATAGACACAGGCAACAGAGCATGCACAATGTCGGCACTAGTACAGTGTATATCCACCATTCGCAGCAATGCAGGCTGCTATTCTCCCATGGAGACGATCGTAGAGATGCTGGATGTAGTCCTGTGGAACGGCTTGCCATGCCATTTCCACCTGGCGCCTCAGTTGGACCAGCTTTCGTGCTGGACGTGCAGACCGCGTGAGACGACGCTTCATCCAGTCCCAAACATGCTCAATGGGGGACAGCTCCGGAGATCTTGCTGGCCAGGGTAGTTGACTTACACCTTCTAGAGCACGTTGGGTGGCACGGGATATATGCGGACGTGCATTGTCCTGTTGGAACAGCAAGTTCCCTTGCCGGTCTAGGAATGGTAGAACGATGGGTTCGATGACGGTTTGGATGTACCGTGCACTATTCAGTGTCCCCTCGACGATCACCAGTGGTGTACGGCCAGTGTAGGAGATCGCTCCCCACACCATGATGCCGGGTGTTGGCCCTGTGTGCCTCGGTCGTATGCAGTCCTGATTGTGGCGCTCACCTGCACGGCGCCAAACACGCATACGACCATCATTGGCACCAAGGCAGAAGCGACTCTCATCGCTGAAGACGACACGTCTCCATTCGTCCCTCCATTCACGCCTGTCGCGACACCACTGGAGGCGGGCTGCACGATGTTGGGGCGTGAGCGGAAGACGGCCTAACGGTGTGCGGGACCGTAGCCCAGCTTCATGGAGACGGTTGCGAATGGTCCTCGCCGATACCCCAGGAGCAACAGTGTCCCTAATTTGCTGGGAAGTGGCGGTGCGGTCCCCTACGGCACTGCGTAGGATCCTACGGTCTTGGCGTGCATCCGTGCGTCGCTGCGGTCCGGTCCCAGGTCGACGGGCACGTGCACCTTCCGCCGACCACTGGCGACAACATCGATGTACTGTGGAGACCTCACGCCCCACGTGTTGAGCAATTCGGCGGTACGTCCACCCGGCCTCCCGCATGCCCACTATACGCCCTCGCTCAAAGTCCGTCAACTGCACATACGGTTCACGTCCACGCTGTCGCGGCATGCTACCAGTGTTAAAGACTGCGATGGAGCTCCGTATGCCACGGCAAACTGGCTGACACTGACGGCGGCGGTGCACAAATGCTGCGCAGCTAGCGCCATTCGACGGCCAACACCGCGGTTCCTGGTGTGTCCGCTGTGCCGTGCGTGTGATCATTGCTTGTACAGCCCTCTCGCAGTGTCCGGAGCAAGTATGGTGGGTCTGACACACCGGTGTCAATGTGTTCTTTTTTCCATTTCCAGGAGTGTATTTACGTTCTGAGTCAGCTGCAAGTACCAGCAACAGTCGAGTATCCTCTGCAGGTCTTCCTGCATTTCGTTTCACTCTTCTGCCGTTGCAGTCTTGCTACAGAGAACAGCATCGTCCGCGAATAGCTTAACGGAGCAAGAAACGTTATCCACCTGGTCATGAATATACACTGAAGAGCCAAAGAACTGGCACTCCTGCCTAATATCGTGTAAGACCCTCGCGAGCACGCAGAAGTGCCGCAATACGACGTGGCATCGACTCCACTATTGCCTGAAGTAGAGCTGGAGGGAACTGACATCATGAATCCTGCAGGACTGTCCATAGATCCGTAAGAGTACGAGGAGGCGGAGATCTCTTCTTAATAGCACATTGAAAGGCATCCCAGATATGCTCAATAACGTCCATGTCTGAGGGGTTTGGTGGACAGCAGAGGTGTTTAAACTCAGAAGAGTGTTCCTGGATCCACTCTGTAGCAATTGTCGACATTGAGATGTCGCATTTTCCTGCTGGAATTGCCCAAGTCCGTCAGAATGCACAATGGACATGAATGGATGCAGGTTATCGGACAGGATGCTTATGTACGTGTCGCCTGTCGCAGCCGTATCTAGACGTATCAGGGGTTCCCCACTGCACACGCCCCACACCACTACAGAGCCTCCACCAGCTTGAACAGTCACCTGTTAATACAGGTATACAGAGTCCATGGATTCATGAGGTTGTCTCCATACCCATACACGTCCATCCGCTAGATACAATTTGAAGCGAGACTCGTCCGTCCAAGTTACATGTTTCCAACCATCGGTTGGAAACATATGGACGCAGGAGAGGCGTAAGGCTTTGTGTCCTGCAGTCGTAAAGGATACACGACTGCGCCTACGGCTCCGAAATGGAAGGACGAACAGATCAAACTGAGTGTCGAAAGATCTCGGTTTGAGGAATCCGTCTTCGGTTTTATACAGGAGATTTTTACTCTCCAAAAACGTCGTAATGCATGAAAATGAAACATACTCCATCACCGTTCAGTATACTGGCATCAGCTGTATCATTCCCACTACTTAGTGGAGAACTATATCGATGGCAGAGGCAGGCGGCCATTGACATTTGGACCAACTGTAAATATAGAAAGGTCTTGATAGCACAATTCTTTATTAAGCATCTTTTGCGTTTCAAAATTTTATCAGCAGACTGAAGCTGCCTAAGAAAGTATACAAAAATATTAACGACAGCAAATATGTGCATACTAACATAATATGCATGTTAGTGATCCGAAAAGAATTTTCAGTTAATCTCGTACTCACATTTCAAAAATGATTCAAATGGCTCTAAGCACTATGGGACTGAATGTCAGAGGTCACCAGTCCCCTAGACTTAGAACTACTTAAAATTAACTAACTGAACGACATCACACACAACCATGCCCGAGGCAGAATTCGAACCTGCAACCGTAGCAGTCGAATGGTTCCAGACTGAAGCGCGTAGAACCGCTCGGCCACAGCGGCCGGCGTACTTACATTTAAATCGAACTTTAGTAAAAAGCTCACGAGGGGGAGAACAAAGAGTGAATACAATATAGATCTCGTCTCATACAGGCTTTTTTGACACAGCTTTTGTGTATTCGAAGTAAACGTTTACTTATCACATGGCTTAATCGCCAGTCAGTTTGGCACTGGTCCTCTTCTAATAGACAATAGCATTGTCAGATATCAATATATGAGATGAGACCTGCATTATATTCAGACTGTAATCAGCTCCGTTCGCCTTTCAATAGGTGTAAGTACAATATTAACTGAAAATTCTGAATATGGATCACTAAGATGTTATCATATTTTATGTCAGTATTTACACATTTTCTATCTTTAATTTCTTTGTAGAGTTTATTCCTCTACTTCTGTCTCATGATGAAACTTTGATACGGTAACGCTAAATAGAGAATTGTGCGCTCATGACCTTTCTATATTTCAAACTTAAGTGATATAGCCGGCATCTGTGGCCGAGAGGTTCTAGCAGCTTCAGTCTGGAATCGCGCGACCGCTACGGTCGCAGGCTCGAATCCTGCCTCGGGCATGGCTGTGTGTGATGTCCTTAGGCTAGTTAGGTTTAAGTAGTTCTACGCTCTATGGGAATGATGACCTCACATGTTAAGTCCCATAGTGCTCAGAGCCATTTGAAAGATTTTTAAGTGATATAGGTCTCCAGTTATGTGTGTCAGTCCGACGGCGTTTCTTAGAAACGGAAATGAGCTGCGCTTTTTCCCAACCACTAGATATTCTTCATTGCTCCAGCGACCTGCGATCAAAGACTACTGAAGAGGAGCAACTGCCTTCGCAAAACCCGGTCGGGTATCTCGTCCGGTCTAGTTACTCTTCCACTGTATAGCAGTTTTAGTTGATTTTCTGTTTCGCGATCGCTTATTTCAGTGTCTTCCATGTCGGCGTTCGTGCAGTGATTGAAACGAAGAATGGTATGAAGGCCTTCGGCGGTGACTCAATTTCCTAAATTCAATATTTCGGTTTTGTCACCTTCAGTTTCGGTCCCAGAATGGTCACTGAGAGCTTGACGAGATGATATCGATTCCTCGCTGCAATGAGTCCTTGTACGGAGTGATGAGTTCTATCTGGATTATTCGAGGCAACCGTCACTGAAATGACCAACAGTGTCATCGATAGACGTAACTTGCCCAAATACACTACTGGCCATTAAAATTGCTACACCAAGAAGAAATGCAGATGATAAACGGGTATTCATTTGACAAATATATTATACTAGAACTGACATGTGATTACATTTTCACGCAATTTGGGTGCATAGATCATGAGAAATCAATACCCAGAACAACCACCTCTGGCCGTAGTAACGGCCTTGATAGGCCTGGGCATTGAGTGAAACAGAGCCTGGATGGCGTGTGCAGGTACAGCTGCCCATGCAGCTTCAACACGATACCACAGTTCCTCAAGGGCAGTGACTTGCGTATTGTGACGAGCCAGTAGCTCGTCCACCATTGACCAGACTTTTCAACTGGGGAGAGATCTGGAGAATGTGCTGGCCAGGGCAGCAGTCGAACATTTTGTGTATACAGAATGGCCCATACAGGACCTGCAACATGAGATCGTGCATTATCCTGCTGAAATGTAGGGTGCGCAGGGATCGAATTAAAGGTAGAGCCACGAGTTGTAACACATCTGAAAATGTAACGTTCACTGTTCAAAGTGCCGTCAATGCGAACAAGAGGTGACCGAGACGTGTAGCCAATGGCACCCCATACCATGACGCCAGGTAATATGCCAGTATGGCGATGACGAATACACGCTTCCAATGTGCGTTCACCGCGATGTCGCCAAACACGGATGCGACCATAGTGGTACAGTAAATAGAACCTGTATTCAGCCGGAAAAACGGCGTTTTGCCGTTCGTGCACGCTGGTTCGTCGTTGAGTACACCATCGCAGGCGCTCCTGTCTGTGATGCAGCGTCAAGGGTAACCGCAGCCATGTTCTCCGAGCTGATAGTCCATGCTGCTGCAAACGTCGTCGAACTGCCCGTGTAGATGGTTGTTGTCTTGCAAACATCCCTATTTGTTGACTCAGGGATCGAGACGTGGCTTCATGATCCGTTACAGCCATGCGGATAAGATGCCTGTCATCTCGACTCCTAGTGATACGAGGCCGTTGGGATCCAGCACGGCTTTCGTTATTGCCCTCCTGAACACACCGATTCCATATTCTACTAACAGTCATTGGATCTCGACCATCGCGAGCAGCAATGTCGCGATGCGATAAACCGCAGTCGCGATAGGCTACAATCCGACCTTTATCAAGGTCGGAAACGTGATAGTACGCATTAGTCCTCCTTACACGAGGCATCACAACAACGTTTCACCAGGCAACGCCGGTCAACTGCTGTTTGTGTATGAGAAATCGGTTGGAACCTTTCCTCATGTCAGCACATTGTAGGTGTCGTCACCGGCGCAAATCTTTTGTGAATCCTCTGAAAAGCTAATCATTTGCATATCACAGCATCTTCTTCCTGTCGGTTAAATTTCGCGTCTGTAGCACGTCATCGTCGTGGTGTAGCAGTTTTAATGGCCAGTAGTGTAGCTAGTGATGTCAGATAATATCACGCTAGCAAGAGCACCCTGACACGTGCTGTTTCTTGTCCTCGAGTGAAGTACATAGGGAGACACCGAAAAAGACGCCGCTGGCGGTGGCGGCAGCGTCGGCGGCGGCTCGACGGTGGCGCTCCACGCGGCTGAGTGCTCGCACCAGGAATGCGCGCCGGTCCTCGGTCGCGCCCCGCGGCAATTACTGAAATATCTAGACGTCTAATGAGTCCGCCCGGGGTAATTGAAACCCTTTGATCTCCGCCGCCTCTCTGAATATTCCAGGAATCCTCGATCGGAGCCTCCGCGGAGGCGAAGAGGAGAGACCGAGCGTCCTTTTTGCCTGTCGGGAGCTCTCGGCAGAGAGCAGAGGTTGCGCAAATCTCGGCCATAATCCCTGGGCTGCCTCCGCGGACGTTTCGCCGGACCCGCGCTACAAGGGCGAAAAATCTGCCGCTCTGCCGCGAGGCCGGGTTTTTTTGCGGCGCAATATATCACCGGCGCTCGCCGCCGACTCCCTTGTCCAAATGCCCGACAAGGCTCGGAATTCCTGCTTAACAACTCTTCGGCGTAAGAATATACCGTGCGCGCAGCAGGTCTTGCTGCTGAACTTGTTTGGTTCGATGTACTTGAGGGAAAAGATGACGGCTCTGGCTGCGCTACAATTATACGCTTCTCGGTAACAAAGCAAGGTCGTCCGGTGTAAAGTAATGTCTGTGGCCTCTTATTTGTTCAGCTCGTGTTTGTTTTTGCATTTAAATAGCCGCTGGCGTGACCTGAAAGCTGGGCTCCGCGAGAATCAGAGACTATTAACTTGTGCAGGCAATTTCGTACATACTTCAGCGCAATGTTAAGCTAACCTCTCTCTCTGAGAAGCGCAGTGAGCGGTGGCGCATGGGGTGGGCTATCGACAAGCGATGCGTAGCATCTATAAAATCATTCTGTCAGCTGCCGATATTTGAACGTATCGTGAAGAATCGTACCGTATTGCAGGAACAGGAGGTTCGCAAGAAGATGGCAAACGCAGTCGATGACAAAGGTTGGGGCAAGAGGAAGATCTGTGAGGAATTTGTGGTGCACAGATCCTGAGTCAGATTTCACTCGTGTCAGGTCCTTATTTTCCGCAAAGAATCGTTCTAAAAGGAGATGGTGAGTTCTAGTTGAAGAAGTGCTATTTTCAATCGTTAGTTGGAACTAGCTTCTTTTTTTCTGGCTCTTACGCCTTTTTCACTTTTGGCTATGATTCGTGTACGTGAAAAAATACGAAGTTGTACAATCATCCAAAATGCCTAGCTATAGATCTCCCTAAAAACTGGTTGAGTAGACAAGTTGAAAAAGGCAAGGACATACAACCTTCAAAAGGACCATCTCTAAAAAGAAACACTGCGGTGTTCAAAGGAACTTCGTTTGCAACGGGCGAAAATACACTTGGAGATACAATGGACGGGTCTTTACATTGTTCTAGGAGGAATCGGAGTGGATACTATAACACATAAAATGTAAGTTCAGATGGTTCAAATGACTCTAAGCACTATGGGACTTAACATCTGAAGTCATCAGTCGCCTAGACTTAGAACTAATTAAACCTAACTAAACCTATGACATCACACACATTAATGCCCGAGGCCGGATTCGAACGTGCGACCGTAGCCGCATCGCGGTTCCGGACTGAAGCGCCTAGCACCACTCGGCCACAGTAGCCGGCCTAAAATATAAGTCACTTTATTATAACATTGGTAATAGGAATTACTTAACTTCGTAGAATCCAATTCCACAGGAATGTAATGAATATTCGGAGCTGTCTCTGGCCATTAACGTATCACTTGTTACAGTCATAATATACAGGGTGACAACTAATGAACTATATGAAAAAAACCTAAATTATTTACAAACTACGGCGTGCACACGCTTTATTCAACATGTAAACGTCACTACAGATATTCGGATTTAGATTATGACATGTTCGATATCCCTGCCATCATTGCCGAAGATGTGGAGCAGACGAAAAGCGAAGTGATGCTGTCGATGACCTCCTGAATGCCTATTTTCAGCGCGGCAGTGGTGTTATTACTGTACACCTTGTCTTTAATGCGTCCCCACAAAAACGGGTCGCATGTCTTTAGATCCGGAGAATATGGCGGCCAATCGAGGCCCACGCCAATGGCCTCTGGGTAGCAAATAACCAGAATGCTTTCCCCAAAGTGCTCCTCCAGGACGTCAAACACTCTACTGCTTGGAAGGGGTCGAGCTGCGTCTTG
The DNA here is from genome assembly GCF_023898315.1 of Schistocerca nitens. Taxonomy (NCBI): domain Eukaryota; kingdom Metazoa; phylum Arthropoda; class Insecta; order Orthoptera; family Acrididae; genus Schistocerca; species Schistocerca nitens. Next base: position 937,638,038 of record NC_064615.1, read on the forward strand.
CATCAATCACATCTTGTCGAAATCAGAATCACTTTTGGATAAGGGGGATGAAATCGTCTTCGAAAACCTTCACGTACCGTTCGGTAGTCACCGTGCCATCAAGGAATATCGCAGCGCTTATTCCGTGACTGAACACTGCACACAGCACAGTCACCCTTTGAGAGCGAAGAGACATGTCGATCGCGATTCTGAATCACCCAAATGCGCCAATTTTTCTTATTTGCCCGTCCAAATGAAAGTAGGTTTCCTCGCTAAATCAAACCGTGTATGCGTATACTAATGGCTCTGAGCACTATGGGACTTAACTGCTGAAGTCATCAGTCTCCTAGAACTTAGAACTACTTAAACATAACTAACCTAAGGACATCACACACATCCATGCCCGAGGCAGGATTCGAACCTGCGACCGCAGCAGTCCCGCGGTTCCGGACTGCAGCGCCTAGAACCGCACGACCACTGGGGCCGGCTGTATGCGTATACTAATTCCCATCATGCCCCGCGGCCAACCGTGCAGTTTGAACGTCTTAACGCAAAACGTTCAGAAATTATGACGATTTTATTTCCTCAATAATTGTCTCTCACTAAGCATACATTTAACAGTAACTTTAATGTTGAGTTCTGCCTAAAACATTGATCACACAGGGGTCCTACTACAAGACGATTTTGTCGTCTTAGTTGAAGATCTCTACATCTACATCTACATGGATACTCTGCAAATGACATTTAAGTGCCTGGCAGAGGGTTCATCGAACCACCTATATCTTTCCGTACGGGCTCTGATTTCCCTTATTTTATCGTGGTGATCGTTCCGCCCTATGTAGGTCGGTGTCAACAAAATATTTTCGCATTCGAAGGAGAAAGTTGATGATTGGAATTTCGTGAGAAGATTCCGTCCCAAAGAAAAACGCGTTTCTTCTAATGATTTCCAGCCCAAATCTTGTATCATTTCTGTGACACTCTCCCCCATATTTCGCGGTAATACAAAACGTGCTGCCTTTCTTTGAACTTTTTCGATGTACTCCGTCAGTCCTACCTGGTAAGGATCCCACACGGCGCAGCAGTATTCTAAAAGAGGACGGACAAGCGTAGTGTAGGCAGTCTCCTTAGTAGGTCTGTTACATTTTCTAAGTGTCCTGCCAATAAAACGCAGCCTTTGGTTAGCCTTCCCCACAACATTATCTATGAGTTCTTTCCAATTTAAGTTGTTCGTAATTGTAATACCTAGGTATTTAAGAATTTACGTCTTTTAGATTAGGCTGATTTATCGTGTAACCGAAGTAACCGTTCTGGACTGAGCTGTACTGCACTCGGCTGTAAGTATAAGAACAGTTGCGGCAGCGTAGCGAAACTTTCCTGCGCGTGGCTACGCCGATATCGCTGATTCGTCGACGCGGCTAGATGCGACAGTGACTGTGGTTGAATTGCGAGGTATCAGTCTTACTTTGGCACCTCGCTCTTCGAACGACACCATAATTTTTGATCTTGCAAACATTACAGTAGAGTGTACGTTTAGAAAATCTCCTACAGTGTCTACTACAACTATTAGACTTTTTTCCGGAACCGTTTCCCTTGATATGACAACTGGTTGACAGCCATTAGTCAAACTACCATGCCCGAACCCGTACTAGCGCCGTATAAGGTGATTCAAAGAAGATCAGCGTGACGATGATACGTCACCTAAGTCTTCACTCGCCTGAATCACCTCCCCACAGACATACAGAACAAATTCCAAAATCTCCTTGACACTCTCCAACAGTTTTACAGACGTTCTACATATAATGTGCAATAGACATTACTTTGAAAAAGAAAACAGCTATTTCGTTTGTTTCCATCTACATTATTTCGTTAACCACCCTACAATTTGTGGCGTATGCGAAGGCGGGACAACGTGTCCACAAAGGAAACTTGAATGCTAGAGAATCATTTTCGTAACTTGAAGTTTCAGGCGACACTCCGAGCGAAACACCCTACTTTATTGGACGTGTCGGTCCTGTGTGCCCTTTCACGTTCCCTCTACTGCACGTCTACTTCTGCCGTTAACGTCCTCTAACGAGGGATCAGGGACAGGATAGTTAAGACACAGCGTTGAGTGTATGACCCGTGCGGTCTACCAGAAGACTTCGTCTTGCCCTTAGTGCGTCAGAGGGGAATCGGAAGCTAGTGAAGCACACGTAGATGCGCTGCAGACATCACAGACGACACACTCAGCGTTACCCGTTTGTTTGAAGTCGTTGTGTCTCGTACCAACGGCGTTGCACTAATCGCGCTAGAGAGCTCTACCTCCCTACACTTGACGAGTCAGCGCAAGGATACTTGAGTTGATCTCTGTCTCCCACGCTGAAAAGAATGTACTCACATGACAGATGGGGTACTCCAAGATACAATTTAGGACGATCGCTGCCAGTCCACCCAGTGGCGTCACTGTGGTCAAGGTGAATCTGACCATACTTCCATGTAAAACATGGCAGACACCTCCAACGACGGCGTCGGCGTCTTCAGCTATGCTGTAACGTTCACGAGTATTGCGCGGGAGGTATGCCCACGCCTACGAACCCAAGTTTGTCTCACTTAACCGTCAATGTTATTTCGGAAGGTTCAAGTTGTAGAAATTAATATTTTGCTTACCTTGTCTAGAAATATACACTCTCCGAATTTTAAGAGTAAAACTCTGTGATGTACGAACCCTGTCTTGTCGAAGCCTGTCACTGGAGTTGGTCGAGTGGCCCTGAGATGTTCGCGCTTACCAAACTGATCCATCAAGAAAGGCACTGCTTATCTTTGGATCTTCGCCATTAATCCAATCTGGTAAAGGCCCCAGATTTAGGAGATGCGTTTATTTTTATTTTTATGGTGTTCATCGCTTGTATTCGCTAACAGAAACTATGTAATCTCCCAGTGTCATTTCCACCAATGACTTCAAAAGTTGTTGTACGGAAGTCCAATTGGTATGTCTGTGATTCTTAGGGCTAACACCAAAATCATTGCAACGAGTTGATTTAAGTCGCGGAGAAGGACTAAGGTGCCTCGCATATAAACAGTGCTAGGCCAGCAATGGGACCAAGATCCTTGACTTTCTCGAGCAATGCTCTTATCGACTGAGCTATCCAAGAACGACCCACGACCGACCGTCACAGATTTAATTCCGTCAGTTCCTCTCTCCTATTTTTCGGATTTCGCATATCCTGTCCCGTATTCCTTGCTGAAATTCTGAGGAGCTGCCTGACCATTTACGTCATTGTAAAAGAAGCCAAGCTGCAAAGCAACATAGGGGACACTGCTGCGGATGATGCTGTAGTAGACAGTGAAGTTGCAGCATTAGAAAATTCCAGAATGAGATTTTCACTCTGCAGCGGAGTGTGCGCTGATATGAAACTTCCTGGCAGATTAAAACTGTGTGCCCGACCGAGACTCGAACTCGGGACCTTTGCCTTTCGCGGGCAAGTGCTCTGTTGGTAGAGCACTTGCCCGCGAAAGGCAAAGGTCCCGAGTTCGAGTCTCGGTCGGGCACACAGTTTTAATCTGCCAGGAAGTTTCATTAGAAAATTGTAGCGAAATGCTGGAAGATCTGCAGCGGATAGAAAATGGCTCTGAGCACTATGGGACTCAACTGCTGAGGTTATTAGTCCCATAGAACTTAGAACTAGTTAAACCTAACTAACCTAAGGACATCACAAACATCCATGCCCGAGGCAGGATTCGAACCTGCGACCGTAGCGGTCTTGCGGTTCCAGACTGCAGCGCCTTTAACCGCACGGCCACTTCGGCGCAGCGGATAGGCACTTGGTGCAAGGAGTGGCAACTGACCCTTAACATAGACAAATGTAATGCATTGCGAATACATAGAAAGAAGGATCCTTTATTGAAGGATTATATGATAGCAGAACAAACACTGGTAGCAGTTACTTCTGTAAAATATCTGGGAGTATGCGTACGGAACGATTTGAAGTGGGAAAATTAATTGTTAGTAAGGCGGGTGCCAGGTTGAGATTCATTGGGAGAGTCCTTAGAAAATGTAGTCCATCAACAAAGGAGGTGGCTTACAAAACACTCGTTTGACCTATACTTGAGTATTGCTCAACAGTGTGGGATCCGTACCAGATCGGGTTGACGGAGGAGATAGAGAAGATCCAAAGAAGAGCGGCGCGTTTCGTCACAGGGTTATTTGGTAACCGTGATAGCGTTACGGAGATGTTTAGCAAACTCAAGTGGCAGACTCTGCAAGAGAGGCGCTCTGCATCGCGGTGTAGCTTGCTGTCCAGGTTTCGAGAGGGTGCGTTTCTGTATGAGGTATCGAATATATTGCTTCCTCCTACTTATACCTCCCGAGGAGATCACGAATGTAAAATTAGAGAGATTCGAGCGCGCGCACGGAGGGTTTCCGGCAGTCGTTCTTCCCGCGGACCATACGCGACTGTAATAGGAAAGGGAGGTAATGACAGTGACACGTAAAGTTCCCTCCGCCCCACACCGTTGGGTGGCTTGCGGAGTGGAGTATAAATGTAGATGTAGATGTAGAAAAGATGCAGATTGGAATGACATCTTCATTTTTTAATATTTGCTTATGCTCCGCACACTGTTTTGTTAGTTGTGCTGTTTGTGTGAAATCAGAATGACGATTGCGGAACTAATTTTATGTTACATCCATGTATAGTACATATATTTTTATCTTGTAATTTGGTAGTGTGTTTTTATATGCTACGTAGTAAAGATTGTTGATTAGTATAGTAAGTACCAAATGCTTATAAAGGAATAAAACAGAAAAGTTGTGCTGTTGACATTTGTTAGCAATGTATTACTCGTACGGAGCCACGTAGATGGTCGTTTTCGCCTCGCTCCATTTGCGAGTGGAACATAGAATGACTACTAGTGGTGCCCGGTACCCTACAACACGGCGGGTTACGGCTTATGTATGTAGATGTTGATTGTATATTGCCGTACATATCTTGGGATCCCTCTTAATATCGTGTCAGACCTCCTTTTGCCAAGCGTAGTAAAGGAACTCGACGTGGCATGGACAAAAAAATGGTTCAAATGGCTCTGAGCACTATGGGACTTAACATCTGAGGTCTTCAGTCGCCTAGAACTTAGAACTACTTAAACCTAACTACCCTAAGGACACTTAGAACTACTTAAACCTAACTAACCTAAGGACACCACACACATCCATGCCCGAGGCAGGATTCGAACCTGCGACCGTAGCTGTCGCACGGTTCCAGACTGAAGCGCCTAGAACCTCTCGGCCACACCGGCCGGCTGACATGGACAAGTCGTTGGAATTTCCCAGCATAAGTAGTGAGCCGTGATTATTAGGGAAGCGTTGACGATGCAGGATTCCGTGCACGAACTGACCTATCTATTGTGTCCCACAAATGTTCGATGGGAATCATGCCGAGTTATATGGATGACCTAATCATTCACTCGAAACGTCCAGAGTGTCCCCCAAACCAGTAGGGAACAAATTTGGTCAGGTGACATGGCGCATTGTCATCCATAAAAGTCCATCGTTGTTTGGTAACATGAAGCCCACAAACGGCTACAAATGGTCTCCACGTAGCCAAACACAACCATTCCAAGTCAATGATCGGTTCAGTTGGACCACAGGACCTAGTCCATTCCACGTAAACGCATTCCACACCATGATAGAGCCACCATCAGTGTCCACAGTTCATTGATGACAACTTGTATCCGTGGCATCGTGATGTCTGCGTCACATTCGAAACCTACCATCAGCTCTTACCAACTGAAATCGGGACTCACTGAACAGGTCACGGTTTTCCGGACGTCTAGGCTCCAAGAGACTGAAACGTCCCCTTTCGGGCCGGCCGGTGTGGCCGTGCGGTTAAAGGCGCTTCAGTCTGGAACCGCGTGACCGCTACGGTCGCAGGTTCGAATCCTGCCTGGGGCATGGATGTGTGTGATGTCCTTAGGTTAGTTAGGTTTAATTAGTTCTAAGTTCTAGGCGACTGATGACCTCAGCAGTTAAGTCGCATAGTGCTCAGAGCCATTTGAACCCGTCCCCTTTCAATAATTTTACACGACTGTCCTTAAACTGACACACAATATTTTTAGCGCAACGCAATCTGACTTTAAATAATCTCTACAAGAGAATGGCCCTGACTAACATTAACCTGTACTTTTCACAAATCACTTACCTCACAAAAATCTTGGTTACTCCCACTACTGCAATACAGCTAGCGCCACTACTGCCAGCTAAATAAAAGATTCAAACTATGGAAGGCACTAACTACTGATAGGGATAGTTAGCAAATGAAAGATATTAATAGAGAACAAACGTTGTATTTACCTTAATAGTCATCATATATATATATAGCAGTTCATGACAAATTTCAAAACTCCGCCATCTCTCTCCCCACATCCACCACTGCTGGCGGCTCACCTCCAACTGAGCAACGCTACGCGCTGTTCACAGCCAGCTGCCTAACACTACAATGGCGAGTATTACAACAATGCAAAGCAGCCACAGACTGCACACAGCACAGCCAGTGATTTTCATACAGAGGTGGCGTTACCAATAAAACCTAAACAGCCTACTTACATAGCCCCCATGCTCCCCACAAAAAATTTTACAAATTGGTTTGGGCAGTGGCCAATACAGATTTAAAAAAATTTTTTCATAATTACAATAACAAAGAAATCAAATGCACACACTTATTGATACAATGTTGGTCAAAAGCTAAACTTGCTCACAGTCCATAAAGACAGTCCTAATCGTTCATCGTAAAACTGCCGTTTCTTTTCTCAAAGTCTGGGCAGTAAAAGAAAAATGCACACGGAAGTAGTGGATTTCCATGCAGTCTTGAAGAAGTAGTGTTGTCCTTCCAACGGAAAGACAGTGCTGACTCTTGACATGCAGACAGGTAATGGGCCACAACAGAGCAAACCCACAGCAGAGTCAGTCGAAGTTGAAGAATATTGGTACGTAGGTCAACACAGAGCAGACCCACAGTAGTCCTGGTAGAGATTATAGGATTGGTAGGCCATCAAAGATGCAGACCCGCTGTAGTCCTGGTAGAGATTATGGGATTGGTAGGCCATCAAAGGCGCAGACCCAGTGCAGTCCTTGTAGAAATAATGGTATTGGTGGGTCATCAAAGGTGCAGACCCACTGTAGTCCTTGTAGAGACGGCCAGCAGCCATCTGTTGCAAATGTGCAGGTGCACAATCACCATCGAAGAGTCTTGCGGACAATATAGCAAGTCCATAAACCACCACTTGTGCACTCACAAAGTTTTTGGAATTGTCCTTAGAACCAGCAATGCTGTTATCCAGTCCCTTGCTGAATTATTAACACACGTGCAAACACTAACAGTCCCTACTTTTCACATATTGTCCATATACTATGACCAACAGAAACGTGTGCAATGAAATGTAACTTACAAGTTACTTAATTTGATGACCTGGTGTCAATTACAATTTTATAACATGAGAATACAATTACAAAGGTACAAAATACATCATTAAAGAACATAACAATACAGATAACATTTGTAGTAAAACAGGCGTTACAAAAGAATAGAAATAGACATATACGTCAGTGTTACAGGAATTATGACATGAGTACCTACATAAAAGATCAGAATAATTATTGAAACATCGACTTCACACACGAGCATTAAAACAAAACAGAATAAATAATGTCTAAGCATCTTTACAAAGTAAATAACATATTATCAATGCAAATTATATTTGAGGATAACAGTATTCCTCATCATAGTGAATGTAACTTAGTATTAGAAGAGAAAAAAGTTCTATGAAACAGTACACAGAGACAGGAAGAAAACAAATACACAAGGGTGCACAAACACATAGGGGGATAACATAATGGAAAGGACAGGGTTCGTTTTCAGTGTAACTTTTGGTACTGCAGTATTTTGCGAACAAAACCTTTTTTGTTCTTGGAGATCTCCCTTCGTTCATCATTATTTCCAAAAAGTCCTATCAATACCTGCTTTCTCTACTCTGTTCATATTTCTTTCAAAATAATTACGGATCATTGTACAATACTCATTTTGGCCCAAAACGTTTTCATATACCTTCAATGCATTTCTTTCCATTCATCACAACTAGTTTCTTATATAGTCTACCCCCTCTTAAGCTAACTTAAATCTACTGAGCTCAGATGCTAAACTAAGGGACGAGGCAATGCAGCAGCACATAAAACAATTAACGCAAACAGCAATGACAAAAAAGTGCAGATTTGCAAAGGAAGCAGCATTTTAGAAATTAGCGAAGCAATTGCAATATTACGACTAATATAAGGCAATGTGCAGCAAACAAGAAAAATAAATCTGGCTTAGCAGAGTAACACAAATTAAAATTCAGTAGCACTATGCCTGGCAAACAGCATAACTTATACCTAAACATGACAAAGTTCAAGCAGAAGAAGTATTACACTAAAAATGGCCATGTCTAATACCTATGTCACATCTTAACACTAGAGTGATGCATCACAATTTATTCTACAAAAGAAATTAACAAGTACTTGAAAAGAAAACTATGATTGCAGTTCCTGTGAAGGTAGATGTCTTTTTGTGCTCCCTCATTTTTTTTTGAAAAAATTATTATTTACTCGATCTTGATATCATCATATATAAATATAGTAGTTCATGACAAATTTCAAAACTCCGCCATCTCTCTCCCCACATCCACCACTGCTGGCGGCTCACCTCCAACTGAGCAACGCTACGCGCTGTTCACAGCCAGCTGCCTAACACTACAATGGCGAGTATTACAAAATGCAAAGCAGCCACAGACTACACACAGCACAGCCAGTGATTTTCATACAGAGGTGGCGTTACCAATAAAACCTAAACAGCCTACTTACAAGACTTGTTCACGAGCCCTGGAAAGGAGCTCCCGGCAATGTGCTGCTTTTAGCAAAGGCACTCGCATCGGTCGTCTGCTGCCATAGCCTATTAACGCAAAATTTCGCCGCACTGTCTTAACGGATACGTTCGTCGTAAATCCCACACTGACTTCTGTGGTTATGTCATGCAGTGTCGCCTGTCTGTTAGCACTGACAATGCAAACGCCGCTGTTCAGGGTCGCTAAGTGAAGGCCGTCGACCACTGTGTTGTTCGTCGAAAGAGCTAATGCCTGAAACTTGGTATTCTCGGCGCACTCGTAATATTGTATTCCCTAACGATTTCCGAAATGTAATATCCCAGGCGTTTAGCTCCAGATACCATTCCCCGTTCAGAATCTGTTAATTCCCGTCGTGCGATTATGATCACGTCAGAATCTTTTCCACATCAAAGACCTGAGTACAAATAACAGTTCCGCCAAAGCACTGCCCTTTTATACCTTGTGTACGCGATACTACTACCATCTGTATATGATGCTGGTTATCGCTATTCCATGGCTCTTGTCACATCAGTGGAATTAATGCACTGCTGCCAACAAAAATTGCAACATTAGGAAGGGTAGCAAGCAACGAAATTTCAGTTATTGTGCGTATAGCGTATAGCAGAAAGAATACATGATTAAATTTGTAGACGTTTTGGAGGTATAGTACACAGTACCACTTCTGGGACCAGCAATGGCTTTAATTCCGCTGATAATAATAAAGAACTCATTTTTTCTGACATACATTGGTACTTTATTCCAGACTGCTTAAACTCTGTGCTGGATTTCACCAATGGTAGATGCTGGCGACAGGTGGAGCGCCAGCCTCTTGACAACCCATGACCAGATGATTTCAGTGGGCGATAGATTTGGAAATCGCGCTGTATATGACAACATTCAAACATCCTCTGTTTTAACGTACAACACGGCAACACATACAAAACGTGGTCTTGTGTTATCTTGCCGATCTATAACTCCACAGAGATCTCTCGAAAATAGGACAAAGTCCTCGGCCTCTATACGTCAGAGAAGTATCACCTGCTGTCCAAATTACCGGCTATACGAACCAGAGGTTAACGGCTTGTGCACACAATGGCACCCCATACCATTACGCCAGGTACTGGGCATGACGATGAAGATGTAGTCTAGTAGCCTTCGCTCTTCTTGCCGCATCCACTCATGGATATCTCCATCGTAATGTTTTTTACACAGTACCTGGACTAATCTGAAAAGACAACGTGTTGCCACTCCTCCGTCCAGTGCTGTTGTTGGTTACACAGCTGTTGGCATGTCTTTCCCTACCGCCACGCCAACAGAAGCTGCATCAGTGGTCACCATACAGACCGTTTTTGGTGTTCTGTCGTCGCATTGTGTGTGTGCATACAAGCCCAGTTTCCAAGGCACGTGTTGTGACTACGTTCCTGCTATGCCAAGGGAACGGTGTGTCTCTCCTCTCAGGTGCTAGTCACATGGAGCGGTTTAAATGCCTCGTGGCAATGAGTGTGGCTATCGTGAATACATCGGTGCTGTGATACTGTCCAGAGATAGTGTCACAGCAAAGTCAGTAGCACACATCAATAACATGGGCGTTAACGACGTCTCGCTGCAATCCGTAATGAGGAACAGGAGAGGCTGAAGAAGACATGCTCTCTCAGCACAACAGTGCCCTCACACAGAGGTCAATATAGAGCCAAGTGTGGAAGCACTCTGCCCAGTTGGTGACCTCAGCTGAAACAGTCAACCTCGTCGACGAAGACTACTGAATTATTCAGGTACCAGATACAAATGTACTTTTGTATATGTTGAAATTTGTACTTCCAGAGAACAGTTTGTTAATAGTGCATCATGTGATAATCTGCCAATGAGAGCTGTAAATTGTCAAGCTCCCTTGTGGCAAAGGATTGTGTCAAGTTAAGTAAATCTTTTTATTCATTCGTGTAATAAGTGGACTAATATTTCATAAGCTGTACTTCTAATGAGCCATCTCCAGAGCAATCAAAGAAGCAACACTTCCAGCTGGACGATGGTCGTTTCGTCAGGTCATAAGAGATTCCACATTCGCGTATCGTGGGATCCCGAACAAGGGGTACGTTAAACCGTAGTCTCGACAGACTACGACCCTGCCACTGTCGAATTAAGACGTGTTTTGATAGGCGGACATTTGCAAGGTTAGGATAGCAAGAACAGCAGCCACTATGGCCAGGCTTAGCTGTTTGCTGTCGGAAAACACCTTACTTCGGGTGTAACGGGCCTGTGTGGCAAGCTGTTAAAGACAGTGAAGAAATGGTTCAAATGGCTCTGAGCACTATAGGACTTAACATCTGAGGTCATCAGTTCCCTAGAACTTAGAACTACGTAAACCTAACTAACCTAAGGACATAACACACATTCAATGCCCGAGGCGCCGGCCGGAGTGGCCGAGCGGTTCTAGGAGCTTCAGTCTGGAACCGCGCGATCGCTATGGTTGCACGTTCGAATCCTGCCTCGGGCATGGATGTGTGTGATGTCCATAGGTTAGTTAGGTTTAAAGTAGTTTTAAGTCCCAGGGGACTGATGACCTCAGAAGTTAAGTCCCATAGTGCTCAGAGCCATTTGAACCATGTCCGGGGCAGGATACGAACGTGGGACCGTAGAGGTCGCTCGGTTCCAGACTGAAACGCCTAGAACCGCTCGGCCACCCCGGCCGGCAAAGACAGGGAAATTTGGACGATCTTCGGGATGGAAGAACACATGCAACGACATATTTTCAGCTCCTTTGTCTCAATATCTCTAACCAGGTCTCTAGATGAGGCAGAGTTCTAACTACGAAAGATCTCCAGTGAGTAGATATGCTTAACACTTACAGCGAACTCATTCAGTGATGACTTCGATGGCTGATCCATATCAAACTCACGAGTCTTGTGCGAATGTCTAAGGCGTTTAGGAAAGATTTCTGAGGATATGCAGTCAAACTGAAAATTTTATCTCTGCTTGACAGGTATGCCTAAAAGAGATTTGAGAAAAAAAAGAATAAAATTACCGTCGAAGAAGTCGCATGGTCACAAAGTGTGAAATGCTATTTGGCTAAAAAGAGCTATCCGAAAAGAGGCAGCAGTTTCAAAGTGCCTTGAAACCTCATTTGTGAGAGCTGATGGACTACCACTCCGCGGTAGACATAACTAGCCGCTCTTTGGAATACAAGAATCAAATCCATGCCCTACTCCATTGTCGTTAAAGGATGTGTGCATGACTAGGTTAGGCTACCATAAAACTATTTTGTCATGCACGTTAATTAAATGCTCTATTTGATAAACAGAAACAAAGAGCTTAGGTTCACCCGTAAAAAGCCTTTGTAAGACTGTCATCTGTGAATATTTCCTGAAATGTTTGATACCTGGAGCATTAAGAAACGCACACATGTCTGATTGAGCAGAAATAAAAGAGGTTTTCACGAAAAATACGACTTCTTTTCGCGCAGTGTTCCGGGCATTGTTTGACGACACTATCTGTGCCTGCCGGTAGGCCCCGCAAACCTCACAAATGTACACAAATCGTGGGACGGCCGTTCCGGCTAGGGTTACGGATCCTTTGCAAGATTTGCACGCTTTATGCAGTGCCCGCGGCACTACTTCTGCACATTGACAGCATGTGTAACTTAACACTGTGCAATGGAGGCCAAAGCAGCCCACGCCGGAGGGACCGCCTGCTTGAATTTCAACACTGATTGCGCGCAGTGATAAGTCATCCCGACACCACGCAGCGACTGCCACTTTCGAAATTCTAAGCCGTCTGCCTATCCTCTTTCTTCAAAAATATCGCATATTTCTCGACTCAGTAACACACACTGGTGGGTACAGAGTGGTGCATGTTTGTTTTTTTCCTAAATTCTTTTACGGTTCTACAGAGAGCAACATAATGATATACAAGGGGCGTTCAGTAAGTGTAAGAAATGTTTTTCTCGGCCAGTTTCATGTGAAAAATATGGAATTTGCTGCAGAACATTGTAGAATATTCCTTCTTCAGCCCCTATTGGTTCACGAAGTTCCAATAGTTGGCAGCGCTACACGCCTTCAAAATGGCGTCTGTAACGAGGTGCGTTCCAAGTTAAGAGCTGTCATTTAGTTTCTTTTGCGGAAAACCAGAGTTTCGCAGACATTCAGTGGCGGATACCTGGCAGTGATAGAAATCACGGTGAGTCGTGTCATCACCGAAGCAAGGTCCCGCAAACCTGTCCTATCTCCTGCAATGTTGGAACGTGCGGACACTCTCATTAGAGGTGTTCCACTGATCACAATCAAACACCTCCCTGTACAACTGGACGTCGTTGTTGGTAGCGTTGACACACTCAAGAGGAGCTCACAAAACTTCATTGGATGATTCTTCTTCATCTATCCTACAGCCCGGATCTCGCACCTTTCGACTGCCATATGTCTGGCCCAATGAAGGATGCACTCCGTGGGAAGCAGTACGTGGATGAGGAAGAGGTTATTGATGCAGCAAGACTCTGGTTCCGACGTCGACGACTGGTACCAAACAGGCATGAAGCCCCCTCCCCCCTCCCCCTCCCCCAACCCAGTAAGGTGCCGCAAGGCCGTCGCATTGAACTCAGATTAAGTTGAAAAACAGGGTTTTGCAGCCAACGTTATTTCAGAAAAAAATATGTTGCATTACTTACTGAACGCACCTCGTACTTCACTACATCTTCGTGTCTGGGACTAACGTGTGGATTACACTTATTTCATTGCCACATCTCCTCAACATCAGCTCAAAATCCAACATGCGCTGCATATTATCTCATCATAGTCATGAGCACGTAATACAATATGTGCTGTGTAATACTTCCATGTTCCTCAAGATTCAGTGGATTCCCCTGAAGATTGATGCTCCATGGTGTAATGAGTAAGAAACACTGAGAGTTCGATTCAGTATACTAAATAAAGATGTCTTCTCTTTCAGTACTTGACTTGTCCGTCAAATGTTTGTGTTTGGTCTCAAATGCAATTTTCAGAGTAGGCAACTCTAATTAATTAATGCAGATGGCGGTGCTGCTTTTGCATAGTTGATGTCGGTGAGAGAGAGAATGAAGGGCTGAAGAAGTAAAATTAGAGTTGGCGCATCCTCGTCGTCAGGGCGGTCATTACAGACGGAGTCCAAACTCAGATTACGAATGGATGTGGAGGGAAATCGGCAATGTCCTTTTCAACGGGACTATCCCTTCATTTGCCTGGAGCGATTTAGGGAAACCGAAAACCTAAATCTTGGTAGCCGGACGGGGATCCGAACCATCGTCCTCCGAAACGCGAGTACATTGTGCTGACCACCAAGGCAACTCGCTCGGTCAGAGAAGGAAGAGAGAGGTTGAAACACGATGCCAGAGCGTGTACAAATACAATACTGGCCATTAAAATTGCTACACCAAGAAGAAATGCAGATGATAAACGGGTATTCATTTGACAAATATATTATACTAGAACTGACATGTGATTACATTTTCAGGCAATTTGGGTGTATAGATCCTAAATCAATACCCAGAACAACCTCCGTTGGCCGTAATAACGGCCTTGGTACGCCTGGGCATTGAGTCAAACAGAGCTTGGATGGGGTGTACAGGTACAGCTGCCCATGCGGCTTCAACACGATACCACAGTTCATCACGAGTAGTGACTGGCGTATTGTGACGGCCACCATTGACCAGACGTTTTCAATTGGTGAGAGATCTGCAGAATGTGCTGGCCAGGGCAGCAGTCGAACATTTTCTGAATACAGAAAGGCCCGCACAGGACCTGTAACATGCGGTCGTGCATTATCCTGCTGAAATGTAGGGTTTCGCAGGGATCGAATGAAGGGTAGAGCCACGGGTCGTAACACATCTGAAATGTAACGTCCACTGTTCAATGTACCGCAGTGCTAACAAGAGGTGATCGAGACGTGTAACCAATGGCACCCCATACCATCATGCCGGGTGATACGCCAGTATGGCGATGACGAATACACTCTTCCAATCTGCGTTCACCGCGATGTCGCCAAACACGGATGCGACCATCATGATGCTGTAAACAGAGCCTGGATTCATCCGAAAAAGTGACATTTTGCCTTTCGTGCACCCAGATTCGTCATTGAGTACACCATCGCAGGCGCTCCTGTCTGTGATGCAGCGTCAAGGGTAACCGCAGCCATGGTCTCCGAGCTGATGGCGCATGCTGCTGCACACGTCGTCGAACTGTTCATGCAAATGATTGTTGTCTTTCAAACGTCCCCATGTGTTGACTCAGGGATCGAGACGTGGCTGCGCGATCCGTTACAGTCATGCGGATAAGCTGCCTGTCATCTCGGCTGCTAGTGATACGAGGCCGTTGGGATCCAGCACGTCGTTTCGTATTACCATCCTGAACCCACCGATTCCATATTCTGCTAACAGTCATTGGATCTCGACCAACGCGAGCAGCAATGTCGCCATACGATAAACCGCAATCGCGATAGACTACAATCGGACCTTTATCAAAGTCGGAAACGTGATGGTACGCATTTCTCCTCCTTACACGAGGCATCACAACAACGTTTCACCAGGCAACGCCGGTCAGCTACTGTTTGTGTATGAGAAATCGGTTGGAAACTTTCCTCATGTCGGCACGTTGTAGATGTCGCCACTGGCGCCAACCTTGTGTGAATGGTCAGAAAAGCAAATCATTTGCATATCACAGCATCTTCTTCCTGTCGGTTAAATTTCACGTCTGTAGCACGTCATCTTCGTTGTGTAGCAATTTTAATGGTCAGTACAGTATTTATTTTAGTTATGGACCACAATATTTGGCACGAGATAATTAATTTCTTTCTATCAAGAACATCTTCAGGACCTCAGTACAAAAAAACTTTCCAGTGACATCGAGCCAATGTATGGTACAGTCAGGAAGTAATAGGCCAAAACAGCTAGGTCGTTTTATCTAAAATGAATAAAATAAAGAAACTCTTTTCGATTCTTACTTCCTGGTTGTACCTTGTTTTCATACTTGGGCTCTATGTTATTAAAAAAATTGTATTTGAGCCTGCAGTCACAGAAATACCTCAACGACAGACAGCTCATAGGGACCCAGGTCATGTGTGAACGAGCATTGTCCTGCTCGAAACTGGCACCATCCTACGGTTGAATGAGAAGTAATGTAGGAGGATACAGGATGTCTGTGATACATCATCGCGCCGTCAGACTTCTCTCAGTCACTATCAGTTGTGACTTGAAGTTGTACCTGATGGCTCCCCATGATATGAACACTGAGGATGAATGGGTTCCCTCGATAGGTCAGCACTGTACTTGGATAGGTGGAAAGAGAACATTGAAGGCCACTGGGCCACGCGGGAGGAGAGGGGGGGGGGGGAGACTTGTTGATGTGATAGGAGAAGAAACAGGAGTCGATAGTATTAGAATCAGAACTGAAAAGAGCCTTGCATGACTTAAGATCAAATAAGGTAGAAAGGATAGGTGTCGTTCTATCAGAGTTTCTAAGATCATTGGGGTAATTGCAACAAAAGACTATTCACTTTGGTGTGTAGAATCCGTGAGTCTAGCGATATACCATCTGACTTTCGGAAAAGTATCATCCACACAATTCCAAAGAAATGAAGTGCTGACAAGTGAAGAAGAGTTACAAGTTCTGCTGAATGGAAAGAACAGTCTACTGCGTCAGAATATGGATTGAGAATAAATCGAAGAAAGACGAAAGTAATGAGAAGTAGCAGAGATGAGAACAGTGAAGAACATTAAGACTGACGGTTACGAAGTAGAAGAGGTTAACGAATTCTGCTACCTAGGCAGTAAAATTACCCATGACGGACGGGGAAAGGAGTACATCAAAGGCAGAGTAGCACTGGAAAAAAGATCATTCCTGGGTAAGAGCACCAAACATAGGTCTTTATTTGAGGATGAAATTTATGAGAATGTACGTTTGGAACACAGCAATGTATGGTAGTGAAACATGGACTATGGAAAAACCGGAACAGAAAAGAATCGAAGCATTTGGGATGTGGTACTACAGTTGAGCGTTGAAAATTGGGTGGACTGATGAGATAAGGAATGGGTAGGTTCTGCGCAGAATTTGAGAGGAAAGGAATATGTGGAAAACATTGACAAGGAGGAGGGTCAGCATGATTCTGTTAAGACATCGAGGAATGACTTCATGACCTCCATGGTACTGGAGGGAGACATAGAGGACAAAAATTGTAGAGGAAGACAGAGATTGGAATACAACCAGCAATTAATGAGGAAGAAGGTTGCAAGCGCTTCTCTGAGATGAAGAGGATAGCAGAGGAACTCATGGCGGGCCGCACCAAACCAGTCAGAAGACTGACGAAACGTAAGGAAAAGAAGGGAGCAGTTGATCCCCAATCAAACAGAAAATACCCTTACAAAGACATAAGCGCATCCACAAAAGATAATGTTACGCATCTGGTGGAACAGCGACGGTGTGGTGTACTACTAATCGTTTCCCGGAAGTGTAACCATCACTTCTGACATACATATTCAACATCTGAGACGGCTTGCAGATGCAATCCAAGAACAACGACCAATAACATTGTGTGAAGTGGTGCTACTCCACGACAATGCCAGCCCGCATTCTGCTGGACTGACAAAAAACGCTGCACAAGATTTGGGTTGGGATCTGCGCCCTCATATTTTTACCTTTTCTGCTCTCGATCGAACAACCTTCAAAGAAATTCCTTTGCGGATGAAAATCTGCTGCGAACGTGGCTCGATTTGTTCTTCGCCTGAAAACCAAGTAACTTCTAAAGTGGCAGACTCGAAAAGTAACTTCAGCGTTGTGGCAGATTGTTGTGAATGGTGAAGGAGAATATATTATCGATGACTAAAATCTCTGTTTCGTGTATCTGTTGTGTTTATTTTACATATGAGAAAACGCTACGAGCTTATGCACCAATCTAATACACTGAGTGAAAGCAGTTTTCTTGTAGTTGTTAATAATTATTATTTGCAACAAATTCAGGTCTGTAACATAGAACAAAAACCTCAGCTACATGATACCACAAAACGATATTCATAGATCCCAGTGAGTTTTATATAACAAGTAAATTATGGATCTTTAAATAAAAGAGTGTACTGCTGTGTATTGCTCGTCGTATTAGTACTGTTCGTCAGTAAGGTCATTTAATGAAACACCCAGTGGTTGAGTAACAATACCACTTGTCTGAGCAACTTCACTAAGCGGTGCAATAGGTGTGTCAGTGGTGGATCGGGGAACAATACTGACGAGTGCGGTGAGGCCGAATACAGTTCATTATCATCTACAGTAGGCGACCTAGAGCCACGCTGATGCTGTTGGTTTATTATTTACACCACTTACGATTCAGAAAACTCAAATCTAGGCCTGCAGAACAGGATATGGCCGAAAGTTTTCGCAGTCATAGCTATGGTGTAAGGTGTCAGGCAAATCAAACACCTTCCATGTAAACCCTGACATGATAAGCAAATCCAGTAGTATGACACATAGCTCCGAATAAATCGTGACATTAAATTAACCAAAGTAATACTAGTAACGAGTGAGCAAATGGAATACCACAGACTAACACAACAATGCCTAAATGCTTGTCATACCTTCCCACTGTGGGACAGACGCAGTTCTGAGGGGAGAAACGAGAACAGAAGCCGAGAGCAGAACCGTGTTAAGCTGGAAGGCCGTACGATAAGGGACGGACGGACACCCACGTCGCCAGCTAACCGCTAGGACCACACCACCCGCAAGTTTTAGCGTGAGACTTTTTCGCGTCTCTGTTACGTCAAGACCACCCTCCAGCCAATGTTAAAAGCTAGAGCCCTCCAGAAGAACAGTATAGATCTTACGATAACACAAAAAGGGCTACACCACCCGCAAGTTTTAGCGTGAGACTTTTTCGCCTCTCTGTTACGTTAGGACCACCCCCAGCCCATGTTAAAAGATAGAGCCCTCCAAAAGAACAGCATAGATGTTACGATAACATTAAAGGACCACACCAGCTGCAAGTTTTAGCGTGAGACTTTTTCGCGTCTCTGTTACGTTGCAAACTTTAAAAACATTGCCCCACCACGAAAAGTATAATGTTTCTCACTGATAGACAGAATTTTTGTAGGCGGAGCTTAAGGTTAACATTGAGACCATGATTGGTCAGATGAAAAGACAGCCAGATAGTTTTTTTTTAAACCAATTTCGGTAAATTGTAGTAAGGAGAAGTTAGGAGAGAGTTGCTTCCGAGATGGCGAGGTGAGCGGAGCTGTGCTGCCCGCCGCCGCCTGACGAACACCGACAAGGTAATGAACGCACGCGATGCCGCATAACAGCGCATAAGGCTTCATTCAGAACTGCAGAGGTCTCATGTGTTACACCCCCTTTTTGCGTAATGCTAGTGTCGATCGTCAATTAAAGCTCATGGTGTTCACATTTGCCACTTGAAGTAAAAATCTGAAACGCAATGATTTTTCTGTTATATAGTTATTGAGAAGCCACATCAGCCACTGTAATTTAAGACATGTTAGATAAGTAATTAAAGATAATTGAGGGTCACTGTAGACCATTTTGATAGTTTTCTCTTTTGTGAAACTTAATTTAAACCTAGATTATAGATGTGATATGGCATAGGTCATCCTTCGATCCAATGTAGAACTTGGAAACCCATTCAGGGAATATTCGTTCACATTTTTGTTGAACGCAGTAGAATAAAATTTCCAATGGTAAACTTAACTGCTTTTTCGACGTTATTTTACTAGCTAACTAAAAATAGGAAAGCCTTGAACCCCTTCCACTAAATTTAGTTAGTATTAAGATTCTTTTACAGGGAGTGCAGTGGAGCTGACGCTGAAATCATTAAGTATTTCGTTATATCATCGCTAGTCTCACTGAACTCCTCTGAATTCTACATGTCATGTGTGGTCTGGCGTCTCCTTACCAGCAACAGGTCCCAGGTTCAAACTAGTCAATTCCCTAAAAAACACGCTCAGAGCGTCGTTGCGCGAAAGTGGTAGGGAGACACGATATAGAACAAACAGACACCACGCAGAATGTTAGAATGGCTTTGAATAACGAGTTTATTTCGTCCTCGTGTGCTGTAGTAGGTTCGACACCATTTCCAGACAGTTTTTAAAGTGGAGTCTGTCTTCTTTGTTCTCATTTCAGTATTTGAGAAGGGCATCACGTTCCTTTTTCTTCTTCGTCGGCATGTGGCTAAAAGGGGTGGTTCTGATTTTTGCTCTGATTCGGTGAAAAGTAGTGCACATTCAGTTGTTTTTGCACGGTTATCGTCAGCGTTGCTGCAGAGGCTTCTGTTGGTTTCCGCCAACACGCTAGGGCCTTTTTCCATATCCTCAGTATGCGACATAATATTTGAAAAAGTGTTTCTTTCGTCTTCCAGACATGACAGAAATCTCAGCCTGTCCCACTGGCTGGCTATTTGCTTTTAGGCGGCAGGTCCTGTTATTCCTTTGACCATTTTGACCCACTATTAAAGCTGTCAGTGGCTTAGAGAGAAGTTTAACATGCAGCAATTAAAATTTTTGATCATTTTTCGTGATAACATAAAATGTCTGACAGGTAACGAGGCAAGTTTTAAATCTAATTTAAAATCATTTCTCCTGAAGAGCTTCTTCTATTCCATTGAAGAATTTCTACTTAAAAACCGGTACACAGTAAATAAAAATAAAACGCTTGATTTAAATGTAGTTACACGATTAGTAATGATACTTGTAATGTATTTATTAATTTTGACAGTAATCATGTATACATATCTTCTAAACCATTCGATCCACATCACTTGGATAAAAGAAACATTCAAATGATCCATGTAAGTAACAAACTACCTTTTCTTCTTTTCTCTGTGATCTGTGGTGTTCACGTATACTTTTCAAGGTCTTTGGAACTCATTCACTAGAACGCAGCGTTCAACGCATCAGACCCGTCCTGAACATATCGGAAAACTCATTCAGCATTTTTTTGTCAGTGTTGGGTGGACTACGCAGTAAGCCGTGCGCCATCACGTAATATGGGGCGCAAAATTCCTGCTCCTAGAAATACCCGGGAATAATCAAAATTTTAGTTCGCGTTAACGGCATCAGATGATACTGTGCCTGATACAAAACCTGAAATTGGACGGCCGCACGTGAGCAGCAACCGCTACAAGATTCTCGTCACGTATACGAGCATCAGTTGAATCATGACCTCATCATTCGTTTCAATATTTCGCATACTTGCTCAGGCTCTTCTGCTCTGAATTACGGTTGTGTGATAAATATGCCACTCTCTAGTGCTATTTCACGTCGCAGAGCGGGGTAGCTCATACGCTGTTCCTGACAGGTTATCGTATTTACGAATGTGCTGAATAGCTAGTTTCCTTTCAGGACGTCCACGTTTCTACTTTCACGCTGCGTATTTTACCTTCGCGCTAAATGTGTGTCAGAAAATTCTGGATAATAATATATTAGCGAGAGCGCAACACGTTGATTCTAATACGAGTATTCGTTTCAGCTGTCATAAATCTAGACTGCGTGGACATGAAAACCTCGTAAATACCGCCCATTTGGGTAGGGATGTATTGCGCACATTTTCAGATGTTTGGACTGCGAGCGATAGGTAAAAATGTCACTGTCGTGGTACTGCTTAACAGCATTTCTTGCATCTAATAATTCTGCTACATCCCCGTTTCACAGCAATTTTAGTATGTTGTGTCACTGAGACCTGATAGTCAGGGGAAGGCAGGATTCGGTTACGATTGTGGATGGGGCCGTAATCAGTTACTTTGGTTGCCTTTTACAGTTACACACATTTATTTTTAAAACAGTAATTCCAGACTCAACAATAAATTAAAATACCACACGTTATCAATAAAGGAATAAACGACTGTGTAAATAATAGTGTTTTCAGTGAGTTACAATTTAGTTCAAATGGCTCTGAGCACTATGGGACTTAACATCTGTGGTCATCAGTCCCCTAGAACTTAGAACTACTTAAACCTAACTAACCTAAGGACATCACACACATCCACGCCCGAGGCAGGATTCGAACCTGCGACCGTAGCAGTCTCGCGGTTCCGGACAGTGCGCCTAGAACCGCCAGACCACCGCGGCCTATAATTTAGTAAAACACCATAAAATACAGATACAGATAATCTTAAAAAAAAAAAAAAAAAAAAAAAAAACAAGCCACTGTGATCACGGCTGAAGGCCTTACACTCCAGGAACGGCAATTAATAAAAAATTTAGAAACCTGCTGTAAAACAGCAAATACAAGCAAAGGTTAATTAAAAGAAACAAAGCAACTGACCACCAAACGGTGAAATAAGATCATGGTAACCTTGTAAGACAACCTTTACACTGATAGATTTATTCCAGAAGGCGACCGGTACTATTAACTAGACATACATAACCTGTAATGTAGGCATTACAAGGTACGGTAATAAAAATACGATAACAAAACACAAGGGCCAGTCACAGACGGTGCTCGAGGAATTGACCTCTGAGAATGTCTGGCAACAAACACTTTCGCGAGCGATGAGACAGGCAACCATGAGTTGCATTCACTTTACAAGATGGTAACTCAGAGTAGTCGCAGTCTAATGAATGACTAATAATAATCTTGCTGAAGCTACCTGACGTCCGATAAACCAAATGCAACAATGGAACAAGATGCACAACGTCCCCAGAATACTGTGTTTAGAGCGCCCGGAACGTGAAAAGAATAACTACCACCAGAGTAGAAAAATCACCAACCGACCTACAATCAAGAAAGCTGTCAAAACTACACGCCTCATTGCACAGCAGCGGCAAGGCGAGGAAACGTACAATGCCGCTACATACACTAACCCCCGGGGCAGGTAACTAGGCCATTAGCTGCCACCAGGCAGGAAAAATACCACTGGTTGAACTTAACAAATTGTAACAAACTGAAGTTATTTAATCGACGAAAGCTAATCAGATCCGCCTTCCTCAAGTGCTCCACTCTCTGCTCTTCGCCTCGGCGACAGTATAAGCAGCAACACGACTCAAGTGACTGGAATGTCACGAGATATCACAATGGTGGAGGTTTCTCTACTTGAATTCAAGTGCACTCATCAAGCTTGCCGGATCCGGTTTACGACGAGGTCGTGCACCCTCGTGACCACAGCCCTTCGATCTGGCAGTCCATGTGCGCCGCCAGCTGTCCTGGCGTGTTCTCACACTGCGTGGACCTGGCTCCTCCTGAGTCCCCAACCGAAATGGCGCACTCACACGACCCGGAAGAACAACGACGTCGCGCCAAAGATAGGGAAACAGTTACTACAAATCGATAACCGCCGCTGCTGCCACTAGCGGAAAGGCAACGCTTGCGAAACGGAGTGGCACCAGTCAGCAAGAGAAGAAGAGAAACAACCGCAGCCATGCCAACTAAATGATACGGTCTGGCCTTCAACATAGGGCGGAAACCTACAAGCAGCCCCAACGCGAGCTGCAGCATGGCTCAGTCACTGTGTCGTGTTCATGGCATCGGGAAGATGAGAGCAAATAGTGTGATAGTCCATTGGCCTCGAGACTGTAAAGGACCTATGAGTATTACGAGAGAAAATGAACAGAAAAAATGAATAGAGAAAATATTAGATCAGAAATGACAGGCATCAAGCGCTCAATAAAGATCATTTGAATGGCGATGTCTGGTCATAGAGGAACGGGTAATTTCTACTTTACTTTGAAGTGAAGTCTATTGTTGCCTCTCATAATTCGCTCTCGTTGTTAACTGGATCTTTTGTGTTATTACCAAATGTGTCGTATAACTTGTCATATCTCTAACTTTTTTTATCCCCTGAAATGTTCACTTTTTTGCCCACCATTCTTATTTACTAGAACCGCTAGTATTTGCGCATTATGGATGATGAGGACCCGATACATGTAAATAAACTTTGTTTTGTTTCCATGTATTCAGTGGCTACAATCAGCATTCATTTTTCTGCATGTAACTGAAAGAATTCTCCAGCTTAAGATGACACAAATGGTAAGACAATGAGGTCGTATTTTGAAGAAAATCACACATCCTACACATATCGTCTGTCCCCAATCCGAAATTGCTTCGTTTCTCGGATGGTACTAACTTCGTAATGGTATTGCTCTCCATAGGTATCCGGAACGGGAATGGGTCGGAGGGGGGAGGGGGGAGGGGGGGGGGGGGAGCGGCAAGAGGTATCAAAATGCCTCCTCTTAGAATCTGGATACAGGCTCTCTATTCCTAATGGAATTCTCACGAACTTCTAGCAATGATTATCTGCAAATCTACTGAACTGGATGTTTATACTGACGAGCGCAACGAGAAATGTAGCATTCATCTTGGATCTGTTTGATTGTAACTGTTCTCGGGATGTTACGCCGATTCCTTGAAGCTGCGACGGTTTTGGAGCTGTCCTGCTGTCAGAATGGATGTGATCTTTCACAGAACAGTGCCGAAACAGAGTTGTCAATCTTTTCTCTGTCGATCTCTCCTACAGCCCTTACCAAGCTGAAGAAAGGGACCAATCCAACAAACTGACATGCGGGCTACCATCACAACACACGTGCACCATAAATGCCCTTCCGTCTGCCCACAAAAGCGACCATCCCTTTGCTCTACAAACAGCAGTTTACCGTCTGTCTGTAGATGAAGACACGACATGGCTCGCTAATTCTACTTTCACATTTACGCCGCAGAGCTAGTGTAATAGATAATGTAGAATTTGGTCATATACATATGTCCATCAGTACTTAATCAATAGTCCAAATGCAACAGTAGAAAAGAGAAAATACAACACACATCAAAAAATGTTTTGCATCACCCCGGTTTCCAGAACTCCTGAAGTTAGACGTTGACTGTGGATATTGTATCACAGACCCAGTCCCTTTGACTGTTCAAAGATGTCACTAAACCCGCCCAAAGTTGTAAACAACCATGTATGCGCAGCGCCTATTAGACGGAGGGATCCGACAGCCGATCAGTTCTAGTCATTCCACCAGGAAGGAGGTACACGACTCGTGTTGTCTGTAGTTCAACCATGCCTAGACGGTCAATACCGCGGTTCGATCGCGTCCGCTTTGTTACTTTGTACCAGGAAGGGCTCTCAACAAGGGAAGTGTACTGGCGTCTTGGAGTGAACGAAAGCGATGTTGTTCGGACATGGAGGAGACACAGAGAGACAGGAACAGTCGATGACATGCCTCTCTCAGGCCCCCCAAGGGCTGCAACTGCAGTGGATGACCGCTACACACGGATTATGGCTCGGAGGAACCTTGACAGCAACGCCACCATTTTGGATAATGCTTTTCGTGCCGCCACATGACATCGTATTACGACTCAAACTGTGCGCAATAGGCTGCATGATGCGCAACTTCAGTCCCGACGTCCATGGCGAGGTCCATCTTTGCAACCACAACAGCATGCAGCGCGGTACAGATGGGCCCAGTAACATGTCGAATGGACCGCTCAGGATTGGCATCACGTTCTCTTCACCGATGAGTGTCGCATATGCCTTCAACCAGACAATCGTCTGAGACGTGTTTCGAGGCAACCCAGTCAAGCTGAACGCCACAGACACACTGTCCAACGAGTGCAGCAAGGTGGAGGTTCTCTGCTGTTTTGGGGTGGCATTATGTGGTGCCGACGTACGCCGCTGGTGGTCATGGAAGGCGCCGTAACGGCTGTACGATACGTGAATGCCATTCTCCGACTGATAGTGCAACCACATGGGCAGCATATTGGCCAGGTACTCGTCTTCATGGACGACAATTCGTGCCCCCATCGTGCACATCTTGTGAATGACTTCCTTCAGGAAAACGACATCGCTCGACTAGACATACATGAACGCTATCGAACATGCCTGGGATAGATTTGAAAGGGCTGTTTATGGACGACGTGACCCACAAACCATTCTGAGGGATCTACGCCGTGTCGCCGTTGATGAGTGGGACAATCTGGAGCAACAGTGCCTTGATGAACTTGTGGATAGTTCGCCACGACGAATACAGGCATGCATCAATGCAAGAGGACGTGCTACTGGGTATCAGAGGTACCGGCGTGTACAGCAATCGGGACCACCACCTCTGAAGATCTACACAACATGCAATGTGTGGTTTTCATGAGCAATAAAAAAGGACGGAAATGATGCTTATGTCGATCTCTATTCCAATTTTCTGTACAGGTTCCGAATCTCTCTGAACCGAGGTGATGCAAAACTTCTTTTGATGTGTGTATTTTCTGCGCTACAAGAGAGACAGAGAAACAGTATGGAATCTCAAGACTGAAAACATCTATAAAAGAGACAGAGAAAGAGTGTGGAGTTTCAAAATTGGAAACAGTTCCGCCTCAAAAATTATAAGCTTCACAAATCAAGATTAAATGGACCTTTGTTAAAATTTGTTCACTTCTTATCGACCTCAAGCAGTAATAGTGTGGAATTTTTTGTTGGTTATTTAGTGGATATCCAGTGGAATTTTCTCAGTCATCTAGAATTTTTTTTCTATTTCTAGTTTACAGTTTACAGTTTCAAATTAACTTCGCAAGAATATGAATTAATATATTGCGAATATTTTCTAATTGTATTTCATGACATATTAGACACCCTGAATTTAGTCGTATGAATATTTTACTTCAGATCGTAGAATCAAAAAAGGTGGCATCCCTTTCAACAACATAAAAAGATGTACTTTGTGTGTTCTTCTGAAATATGTTAAAATGTTTAGCTGTCAAAAGAGTCAACCTTAAAAATATTAAGCGGATGATTATCGTTCTTGGAGAAACAAAATGTGTTGTATACATCATGTCAAATTTAATACAGTGGGAAAGACACATTTTCAAAGTCACCAAATCAGTATATTTAAACTGCGAAATACAGAATCTTGTTGGATCTTAGAAAAATTTCTGCGGACGTCCATGTTGTTCTCTGCTACTTTCTTACATGTTCCTGTCACTTCAAAACTTTGTCGTGTAGTACTTGTGTGCTACCTCACATGCGCCACGAAAGAGACTCATGACACTCGTTCTTAGCCATGAAAATCTTCAATCGAACCGCCCTTTGAATTAACAAAAACCTGGATAGGATAGAGTGGCATATGAACCAGTATTCTACAAATGCAAGCTTTATGGTTCTGTTTTACCATAAGCAGTGAAGAACATGGAGATTTAAATTGGAGATTCTTTCGTATTTTTCTAGAACTTGCGGAAGTATGATTAAGGTTAGTGAAATCATCGTACTGTGGCATAGTTGATTTGAAGCCTGTGTATATTCAAGCTCACACTTTTCTTAAGTAATCTCGCGCTTTGTACGTGTAAAAAATGGCTCTGAGCACTATGGGACTTAACATCTATGGTCATCAGTCCCCTAGAACTTAAACTACTTAAATCTAACTAACCTAAGGACAGCACACAACACCCAGCCATCACGAGGCAGAGAAAATCCCTGACCCCGCCGGGAATCGAACCCGGGAACCCGGGCGTGGGAAGCGAGAACGCTACCGCACGACCACGAGACGAAATGCGGGCCTTGTACGTGTAAAAACAGCTCCACGTTGAAGCTAACAATTCTACCACAATGCGTAGTAATGGAAAACAGAACGTGGTTTAGTCACAAATCCACTTCAGCACAAAAGCAATAATGTGATTCTTATAAAGATATAACCACAATACAAACAGTCCTTTAGTTAATCAAAATATCAACGGGTGTACTGCCGGTCTACAGTGTCCAACGGGCACAATATTTCGGCGATCATACATGTCGCCATCATCAGGTGAACTGACGGACTGAGCTCCTGTGAACGTGCCGGCACGGAGATCCGTACACTATGGCTGCTCAGGGGGAACTGGGTTCGGTCGCGGCCGCGGCCGATTTAAATACCCTCCGCCCGCGGCGCGCTCACTCCGCCGTCCGCGCCCCGCGCCACGGTCGCGCAGTGGAACAGATTGCGACGGCGTCTGAGATGACGTCGGTGTGATGTCTCTGTCCGCCGTGGTCGTCACAACTATACATTTGCTCGATTTACTCTTGATTAACCCAATCGCTGGTTCCCAAGCCTTGCTAAGATTATAGCCACAGTCACGGTTTATGAGGTCGTCATTGGTGCGAATTTCGATGGCCTCTCTAACAACGCTGTCCCAGTATCTCGACGTCTGTACCAGAATCCTCGTGCGTTCATACTCCATAGCGTGATTTTCCGACAAACAATGTTCAGCGACCGCCGACTTGCTCGGATACATCAGTCGAGTGTGCCTCTGGTGTTCACGGCATCGATCCTCGACGGTACGCATCGTCTGACCAATATACGACTTGCCACATTGACACGGAATCTGGTACACGCCGGCCTTCCTCAAACCGAGGTCATCTTTGGCGCTCCCCACCAGTGCACGAGTTTTATTCGGAGGGCAAAACACAGTTCCGATCCGGTGTTTCTTCAAAATGCGGGCGATTTTCCCCG
The DNA here is from genome assembly GCF_023898315.1 of Schistocerca nitens. Classification (NCBI taxonomy): domain Eukaryota; kingdom Metazoa; phylum Arthropoda; class Insecta; order Orthoptera; family Acrididae; genus Schistocerca; species Schistocerca nitens. The sequence continues at coordinate 937,666,314 of NC_064615.1, forward strand.
AGAGTGCGCCTGTATATGGGATAAACGCAGTGCCTACCTCCTCCCTCGTGATTTCATCTATCTCCACAGGTTGTGCTGTAGTGGGTGGACGTTGAATCTGCCACTCTGAGTACCCATTTTTTCGAAATACAGTTCTCAGATGTTCCAATTCCTGGGGTAGACTCTCTGCGTCAGAGATAGTGCGCGCCCTATGTACTAGAGTTTTAAGCACCCCATTCCTCTGTGAAGGGTGGTGGCAGCTGTCTGCGTGCAAATACAGATCAGTGTGCGGTCAGTGCGCGGGCGGAGGGTATTTAAATCGGCCGCCGCCGCGGCCGGATCCAGTTCCCCCTGAGCACGTGCCGGCACGTTCACAGGAGCTCAGTCCGTCAGTTCACCTGATGATGGCGACATGTATGATCGCCGAAATATTGTGCCCGTTGGACACTGTAGACCGGCAGTGCACCCGTGGATATTTTGATTATCAAATACGCCGGGAGAAACTCAAGAATCACAGTCCTTTAGTTATCAACTGTTAGGTTCTTCTGATCACAATTCCTTTGATCATAACAAAACTAGTAAACGTTCAATGATACCACGATTAGCACAATTAATTAGCAAAACGTATTCAGTGAACCACATAAACAAAACAGAAATATTTAGGATAAAAAGTCATACATAAATAAGTGTAAAAAAAAGAAAGTAGTAGACTGACAAAATACATATCGGACGAAAATGTATTTTTACCCTCAACAGATACGATACGGAAACATGGTTCACGAAATCTGCAACCAAAATTTCAGTTCCATGCTGTTTACAAGTATGGCTGTTGTGATTTTAGAAGGTAATGATTTTGATATACGAGGGCTATCCCCAAAGTACATTACGTTTTGGAATTAAAAATGAATAAAGCATTGGAAATTTTTTTTATTATATACAGATGAAAGCCACACTTAAATACTACTTTTCTACATAGTTGCCATTTAAATTAAGGCACTTATCGTAGCGATGGACGAGCTTGGAAATTCCTTCGTCGTAAAATTCGGCCGCCTGCGCCTTCAACCACGTGGTTACCTCTTCTTGAAGCTGTGCGTCGTCATCAAAACGCTGCATTGCCAACCACTTCTTCATTGCTGGGAATAAGTGGAAGTCGCTCGGTGCCAGGTCGGGACTGTACGGCGGATGAGGAAACAACTCCCTCTTAAAAGATTCGAGAACTTCACGAGTGGCATTTGCCGTGTGGGCCCGGGCCTTGTCGTGAATCAGCAAGATCTTTGAGACTAACTTTCCCCTGCGCTTGTTTTGTATTGCTCTTCTGAGATTGTGCAGAGTTTGGCAATACCTTTGAGAGTTTATTGCAGTGCCTCTTTCCAGGAAATCCACAAAAATCACACCTTTTCTGTCCCAAAAGACAGTCGTCATCACCTTCCTTGCCGACTTTGTCTGCATGTATTTTTTGGGTTTTTGGGGGGAATTTATGTGCCCCCACTGCATTGACTGCAATTTTGTCTCACAGTTCACATGCTTAACCCATGTTTCGTCACCAGTAACGATGCGATCGAGTAATGAGTCGCCATCTGTAAGTAGGATGTTTAGGTTTTTTTATTGGTAACGCCACCTCTGTATAAAAAATCACTGGCTGTGCTGTGTGCAGTCTGTGGCTGCTTTGCATTGTTGTAATACTCAACCATTGTAGTGTTAGGCAGCTGGCTGTGAACAGCGCGTAGCGTTGCGCAGTTGGAGGTGAGCCGCCAGCAGTGGTGGATGTGGGGAGAGAGATGGCGGAGTTTTGAAATTTGTCATGAACTGATATATTTATAAATGATGATATCAAGGTAAATACATTGTTTGTTCTCTATTAATATCTTTCATTTGCTAACTATCCCTATCAGTAGTTAGTGCCTTCCATAGTTTGAATCTTTTATTTAGCTGGCAGTAGTGGCGCTCGCTGTATTGCAGTAGTGGGAGTAACCAAGATTTTTGTGAGGTAAGTGATTTGTGAAAAGTACAGGTTAATGTTAGTCAGGGCCATTCTCTTGTAGAGATTATTGAAAGTCAGATTGCGTTGCGCTAAAAATATTGTGCGTCAGTTTAAGCACAGTCCTGTAAAATTGTTCAAAGGGGAAGTTTCATATGTCGACCCTTAGCCTAGGATACCTCACTGGAATCTTCTGTTTTTTTCTTGTAGTTTGTGTAATTAGTGTAGCTTTTGTTTATTGCTAGCGCGTAATTGTAGAGAAAATCTCCTTTGTAGTTGCAGTCTTTCATTGTTGTACAGTAAAACAGTTGTGGCATGCATGTAGATTTGCACCAAGTATTTCGCAGCTGCAATTAACTAGATATTATTTTCAGTGTTATGTTAATGTGTACTCTTATTTTTGCTCTTCAAATTGTGTTTTTCTGTGTTGTCGTGTGAAATACTGTGACAATAATGGCGTGTGAAAAACGTAACACTAGGCTCCAAAGCAAACTGAGAAATAATAGTGACGACGAGCGTAGCTTGCCAGCACCACTGTGTAATGAATTAACAGACGTTCAAAGTAGTAATTTGGTAACTGTGCATAGGGAAATGGAGCGGGCTGCAAACAATGGCGTAGGCAGTGAAACAATTAGTGAGCAGGGAAGCATTATCGATCGATCGGTCGGCAATAGCTCGGCTCAGGAATCCGAAATGACACGACACGATCTCGCAAATACTGTAGATTCAGGGTTTGGATCCTCACCGTTTTCTCAAATAAGTCAAGACACATTTTCTGCTTGTCAAAATGTGAATGTTTCCGGTGCAAATTCACTGCCGAAAAGCACTGAGGAACATGTTCCAGACACCAGTGCATTGTTATTACAATTAATACAACAAATGGGACAAACACAACAAAAGCTTCAAAAGTTAGACACAATGGAACAAAATCTTAAAAAGTTAGACGCAATGGAACAAAATCTTCAAAAGTTAGACTCATTGGAGCAAACTCTTGAACAAACACGTGAGGATTTAACTACTGAGTTACATCACATTGAATCGAAATGTCAAAAAGTCTGTAATGACGTAAAAACACTAATTTGTGAGCATTTCCAACCTATTTTTTCGCGTCATGAAAATGCACTACTGAATCACGAAGCAGCCATAAAAGAACTGCAAACTACTGTTCATTTAAATCATGAGACCTTGCAAGCTAAATTTGACTCAGTTGCATCTACCGATTCGGTTACGCAACTTGCAAAAACTCAGGAAAACTTGAAGGACACAGTAGATTCGATTTCAACACAAATGGACACACTGAAACTTGGTTCAGAAAAACACACTGAGGAAATGTGTTCACTATCGGAGAAAGTAGCCGAACTTTCGGATCAGGTCACTAACTTATCTACAAAGGTAGATGATGACTGACACAGAAGAGTATGAACAAATTAGAAAATTCAAACAAAATCAAAATCAAATCAATACACAGTACAAAAGAGAAATCCGCGAAGTACAAGATCAGCTGACACAGGTAATACAAGAATTACGTATTTCAGAGGACACTCGCGCCCCAATACGGGAAGAGGGACATAGAAATACGGAACACCCACAAGATAATAACACAGGACACTTCGGAAATTATGAAAGAAATTGGCAAGGCACACCGAATTTTGAGATGGAACCGCCGACACGACGTAAAGATGACCGATATGCGACTCGCCGACACGATGATTTTGACTATAAGCTGTTCATTAAAAAAAAAAAAAAAAAAAAAAAAAGGGGGAGCGGAGGCAGAATAACTTCAGACGCAACGGTCCAGCGCGCAGTTACGATTCAGGGAGAAATTCTCCACCACGAGACGGACAAGGAAGAAATTATGAAATCTACCGACATACCGACAGACCTGAATTTCATCAGAACTGGCGGGATTTAAACAGGGCTGGGCCCTCTGGGCAACGTGAATTTGTAGAAGCTAGGTCTCCAAATCCCAGTAACGACGCGCGGCAACAAAGAGACAGACAATGACTCGCACAGCAGGAAGCCGCGTGCGTCCGCTGGCTCCGAGAAAAATAACATAAGACGCTAGCCTTGAGAATAATTTTAGCATTCTTTACCTTCGTATACCGCATGATAATTACGTTCAAGTTGAAACTCAGAGTACTGTGAAGAGTAAAGGTTTACACCACATTTCACATGTAAAACCGTTTATAGAAACATAATCTGCTTTTTAACTTTGTCTTTGCCATATAACTTTTCACTTTACATTGCTAGTAAGCTTTGTCAGACTTAGAATCTGTTAACATACAACAATGTTTGAAGTTAAAAATCCAATCAAGAACCAAGAGAACTTATTTGAACAGAAATTACGAATGTATTGTTATTGTGAACAGACGACACAGTGTTATTGTGTGTGTGCATTCTTGCTTGTTTGTTGCACGATTATTTTACGACTATAAGGCTCACATTCTTAGAACGTTTACCAGTACTGCTAATGAATTTTAATGCAACATTTTGGTTTACTTGAAAATACATTCTGGTTTTAAAGTACTTTCTGTGAGATACCAGATGATACAGTGGTTAGTTTATGTGACAGCTACACGATTTTATCACGACGCTACTAATGAGTGACAGTTTACAATGTCGTTTTTGCGGTGTTTCTGTTTTATATCTGCACAGTTTTTCTGAATTCTTCTGAAAAGTGAAACAGGTTTTAGTAGTAACTTAGGTTTTAGTAGTAACTTTTGTGGTATAGTTACAATGAGACTGCCTTCTCCGTAGCACAACAGTACGTTACAGCACAGTACTTTCTTCATCACGGTAATAAGCGTAATAACTAAGATATCTATACACAAAGCATTTCACTTTTGTTTATCATGAGGTAAGTACATTGACTTCTGCAGAACTTAGGTTTCGGAGGACGATAACTACGAGACTTTCACAGAGGTTATCTTACAACATGACGCACAGTTTAGCGCTACAGTACACGTATTTGAGTGATTAATTTCGCACTTAAAACATTTATTTTTTTTAAGATATTTGAAGTACAATGATACAAGGGTTTTCCGTGATATATTTCATTCTATTGCTGTAATCTGTAACACCTGAGGGTATAATTACATTAATCCTCAGGGGGGTACATGCCTACTTTGTGTACCATGTGTTTGGCAAGCACAAGGAGCCCTAGCTATTATGGTATTTGCTTATACAACTTTACACATCGGTACCATATTTCTCTAACACATAAATTACACAGCTATCTGATTATTTAACAAAGAAACAAACATTTTTTTACTACCTCAGTGACAGATGTTTACGTAATTATACCGTTGGATAACTTCACACTTATGAAATTGCATTTTGTCAGTATTTTGTGAACTGTTCATATTTTTTCAGAACCATTGTGATACTATGAGAGCTTTGAATGATGTATTTGGTATGAGATCATGATTTTTAAGGTACGTTTGAGGTAGATGATACTATTGAAATGAGCAGAGAATATTTTTTAGGGTTTGAAATTATTGCAGAAAGCTACGTCGTTTTTGAGATTTGACTGAGGTGTTATGATGTTATTTTTACGACGACGATGTGTATTATGCTGTTGAGGTATGTTTATGATCAATAAGCTGATGCTATATAAGGAATGTGATTACGTGTTTATATGTATATGAATAATGAATGGAAGTTAGGGACTATGGTTTGTGAAAAAGGTTGTTGGAAACCAAGAATCGTACTTTAAGAGTTATGAAATGTGTGTATATGCGTGAATGTATCACAATGCTGGCGAAAATTTTTTGGACGCTGTTATATTTATAGGATTTTGTTTCTACAGATTTGTAACCCAAATTCTTGACCTGTGAAATATATTTATATGGGACTGTCACTGTAGCGGAAACTGGTGTCATAAATATTTCGGTAAGAAAGTTCAGTGACTACCTGCACGTAATGCGTCGTGGGCACCCAGCTGAGCGGCCAGGTGTGTCAGACGCCTGGAAAAAAAGCCATTATTGCGAGCCCTTTTCAGCGGCACAGGTAGAAAAAAAAAGGGAGGCCATTATCCTCGCTATTGACGTTTCTTTGTAGAGAGCATCGCAAAAACGACACGGTCGAACTTGAAAACATATGTTGACACTGTGGAGCTCTTAATTTATGATATTTACAGAAATGCCTAATGAAATGACGAGAAATATTTTTACATCTGCACACCTGATTCTGACAAGCGTCTTTCTACGAGAGTTGAGAGAATTTCTACTAACTTATGAAATGTCACATGACTATTGAATGATATTTTTATGCTTTGGTTTGCGTAATTGCTTATTTCATTTGATATCTGGTTTCCAGCTGTCTTTCAGCATTGGTTTCATAAAATAAAATTAAATGCATTTGCTAATGTGAACACTTTCTGTCAACAGATCTATTAAATAACTACTTTATGATCCACATTCTTCGAAAAAGGAGCTCTTGGAATGGAAAGAACAATAAGAAGGGACTAGTAACAGGAACTGCATACATAATTTTCTTTTCAACTACTTGGTAATTTTTTTTGGTAGAGTAAGTTATTGTGATGCATCACTCTAGTGTTAAGATGTGACATAGGTATTAGACATGGCCATTTTTAGTGTAATATTTTTTCTGCTTGAGCTATGTCATGTTTAGAGATAAGTTTTTTTTTTTTTTTTTTGCTGCTGCTGTTTGCCAGGCATAGTGCTACTGAATTTTAATTTGTGTTACTCTGTTAAGCCAGTTTTACTACTGATTTATTTTTCTTGTTTGCTGCTCATTGCCTTATATTAGTTATAATTTATGTTGCTTGCTTCGCCATTTGTATTTTTGATCATTGCTGTTTGTGTTAATTGTTTTGTGCTGCTGCATTGCCTCATCCCTTAGTTTAGCATCTGAGCTCAGTAGATTTAAGTTAGCTTAAGAGGGGGTAGACTATATAAGAGACTGTGTTGCGATGAATTGGAAGAAATGCATTGAGAAGTTATACAAAAAAAAAGTACAGAAAGCAGGTATAGATAGGACTTTTTGGAAATAATGAAGAACGAAGGGAGATCTCCGAGAAGTAAAGAAAGTTTTGTTTGCAAAATACTGCAGTAAAACAAACCCTGTCCTTCCCTAGTGTTATCCCACTATGTGTTTGTGTACCCTTGTGTATTTGTTTTCTTCCTGTCTCTGTGTAGTTTAATAGAATTTTTTTTCTTCTTCTAATACTAAGCTACATGAACTATGATGAGGAATACTGTTCTCCTCAAATATAATTTGCATTGATAATATGTTATTTACTTTGTAAAGATGCTTAGACATTATTTATTCTGTTTTGTTTTAATGCTCATGTGTGAAGTCGATGTTTCAATAATTATTCTGATCTTTTATGTATGTACTTATGTCAAAATTCCTATAACATTGATGTATATGTTTATTTCTATTCTGTTGTAAAGCCTGTAATACAAATGTTCTCTGTATTGTTATGTTCTTGAATGATGTATTTTGTACTTTGTTATTGTATTCTTATGTTATAAAATTGTAATTGACAGCAGTTCATCAAATTAAGTAACTTGTAAGTTCCATTTCACTGCACACGTTTCTGTTGGTCATACTATATGCACAGTATGTGAGCAGTTGGGACTGTTAGTGTTTGCACGTGTGTTAATAATTCAGCAAGGGACTGGATAACAGCATTGCTGGTTCTAAGGACAATTCCAAAAACTTTGTGAGCGCACAAGTGGTGGTTATGGACTTGCTATATTATCCGCAAGACTCTTCAATGGTGATTGTGCACCTGCACAGTCACAACAGATGGCTGCTGGCCATCTCTACAAGGACTACAGTGGGTCTGCATCTTTGATGACCCACCAATACCATTATTTCTACAAGGACTACAGTGGGTCTACACCTTTGATGACTCACCAGTACCATTTTTTCTACAAGGACTGCAGTGGGTCTGCGCCTCTGGTGGCCCACCAATACCGCAATCTCTACCAGGACTACAGTGGGTCTACACCTTTGATGACTCACCAGTACCATTTTTTCTACAAGGACTGCAGTGGGTCTGCGCCTCTGGTGGCCCACCAATACCGCAGTCTCTACCAGGACTACAGTGGGTCTGCTCTGTGATGACCTACCAAACGATATTCTTCAAAACTTCGATTGACTCCGCTGTGGGTTTGCTCTGTTGTGGCCCATTACCTGTCAGCATGTCAAGAGTCAGTACTGTCTTTCCGTTGGAAGGACAACGCTACTTCTTCAAGACTGCATGGAAATCCACTACTCCGTGAGCATTTTCTTTTACTGCTCAGACTTTGAGAAAAACACTGCAATGTGATGAATGATCAGGACTGTCTTTATGGACTGAGAGAAAATTTTAGCTTTTGACCAACATTGTATCAGTAAGTGTGTGCATTTGATTTCTTTGTTATTGTAATTACGATTATGAAAAATTTTAACAAATATGTATTGCCCAGTGCCCAAAACAATTTGTAAAATTTTTTGTGGGGAGCATGGGGGCTATGTAAGTAGGCTGTTTAGGTTTTTTTATTGGTAACGCCACCTCTGTATAAAAAATCACTGGCTGTGCTGTGTGCAGTCTGTGGCTGCTTTGCATTGTTGTAATACTCAACCATTGTAGTGTTAGGCAGCTGGTTGTGAACAGCGCGTAGCGTTGCGCAGTTGGAGGTGAGCCGCCAGCAGTGGTGGATGTGGGGAGAGAGATGGCGGAGTTTTGAAATTTGTCATGAACTGATATATTTATAAATGATGATATCAAGGTAAATACATTGTTTGTTCTCTATTAATATCTTTCATTTGCTAACTATCCCTATCAGTAGTTAGTGCCTTCCATAGTTTGAATCTTTTATTTAGCTGGCAGTAGTGGCGCTTGCTATATTGCAGTAGTGGGAGTAACCAAGATTTTTGTGAGGTAAGTGATTTGTGAAAAGTACAGGTTAATGTTAGTCAGGGCCATTCTCTTGTAGAGATTATTGAAAGTCAGATTGCGTTGCGCTAAAAATATTGTGCGTCAGTTTAAGCACAGTCCTGTAAAATTGTTCAAAGGGGACGTTTCACATCTTTCTCGTAAGCGTCCAAAAACGTTAACGCTGCAGCCATTCGCTGATTTTTGTGAATCTCTGTCAAGATTTTTGGTATCCATCTTGCACAAAACTTGTGGTAACCAAGCTTTTCGGTAATGATTTCGTGCAACAAACTTCGTGAAATTTGTGGAAAACTCATAGAGAGTTCCGTTATTGTGAAATTACGGTTTTCACGGACCGCGGCATCGACTTTTTCGACGAGTTCGGCAGTCACTTTGCTGAGTGTTCCACTTCGCTCTTCGTCGTGAACATTAGTTCGGCCATTTTTAAATTTTATGACCCATTGACGCACTCCACCTTCAGTGATTATATTGTCCCCATACACTTCACAAAGCTTCCGATAGATTTCTATAGGTGTACAGTTTTTTGCAATCAGAAACCTATTACAGCAAGCACTTCGCGGCATTTTCAATTAACGCTGACATTTCAAACTGTCACAGTACCTCAACGGAGTACAGCACGAACCTCTCACTAGCACGGCAGGATGCCGACTGAGCGGCGGAATGCCATGACACCAAGATGGCCGCGCTAGCCCTGCCCTAACGGACGCAAACGAAAACGTAATGTACTTTGTGGATAGCCCTCGTATAAAGGTAATTAAGCATTCTAGTACTCCAATTACCATTATCTTTAGTATTGTGTCTCTGTGTTCAACCATAATAAAAATCTTTTAAAAAGTTGTCGTATTAACTATTCACGGCATGTTATCATGCTTCTGGGTGATAGCGTATTCGAGAAATCTATTCATACGATTTTACAAGTTCCACCTATGTTACGAAATTCGTAACAAATCTCATATTTCCAACAGCAGCATCACATCTAAAAAGAAATCAGTATTAAAGTGCGACATAATACACTCTACGTATCAAACTGGTTTATGATCCTAGTCAGATTACAGATAAACTATGTGATCAGAAGTATCCGGACACCCCAATAACATACGTTTTTCATATTAGGTGCACTGTGCTGCCACCTACTGCCAGGAACTATATATCAGCGACCTCATTAGTCATTAGACATGGTGGGAGAGCAGAATGGGGTGTTCCGCAGAACTGACGGACTTCGAATGTGATGAGGTGATTTGGGGTCACTTGTGTGATACGTCTGTACGCGAGATTTCCACACTCCTAAACATCCCTAGGTCCACTGTTTCCGATGTGATAGTGAAGTGGAAACGTGAAGGTACCCGTACAGCACAAAAGAATACAGGCCGATCTCGTCTATTGACTGACAGAGACGACAGTTGAAGAGCGTCGTAATGTGTAATAGCCAGATATGCATACAGACCATCACACAGGAATTCCAAACTGCTTCAGGATCCACTGCAAGTACTATGAAAGTTAAGCGGGAGGTGAGAAAACTTGGATTTCATGGTCCAGCGGCTGCTCAATAAGCCTTACATCAAGCCCGCAAATGCCAAACGACACTTCGCTTGGTGTAAGAGCTTAAACATTGGACTATTGAACAGTGAAAAAAGCGTTGTGTGGAGTGACGAATCACGGTACACAATGTGGCGATCTGATAGCAGGGTATGGGTACGGTGAATGCCCAGTGAAAGTCACCTGCCAGCGTCATAGTGTCATAGTGCCAACAGTAAAATTCGGAGGCGGTGGTGTTATGGTGTGGTCGTGTTTTTCATGGAGAGGGCTTGCACCCCTTATTGTTTTGCGTGGCACCGTCAGAGCACTGGACTACATTGACGTTTTAAGCACCTTCTTGCTTCCCACTGTTGACGAGCAATTCGGGGATGGCGATTGCATCCTTCAACACGATCGAGAACCTGTTCATAATGCACGGCCTGTGGAGGAGTGGTAACACGACAATGACATCCCTATAATGGACTGGCCTGCACAGCGTCCTGACCTGAATCCTATAGAACACCTTTATGATGTTTTGGAACGCCGACATCGTGCCATGCCTCACCGACCGATATCGATACTTCTCCTCAGTGCAGCACTCTGTGAGGAATGGGCTGCCATTCCCCAAGAAATCTTCCAGCATCTGATTGAACGTATTCCTGCGAGAGTGGAAGCTGTCGTCAAGGCTAAGGATGGGCCATCACCGTACTGAATTCCAACCTAACCGATGGAGGGCGCCACGAACTTGTAAGTCATTTTCAGACAGGTGTCCGGATACTTTTTGATCAATGGTGTACGTGTCTTTTACAAACAATATGACGTATTTTGCTACCACAGCTTACGGTTTCAACAATTCACACATTACATTAGCACCGACAATTAAACATGCCTTTACGGCATCTTCATACAGTTCAGACCTCAAAGGAGATAATTCAGTAATGTTCACTATCCCCTCATCTTTATTTGACTGAATCACTTCTTTCATCACAGCAGTTATTTACAATTATCGCCTCACTCCAGGTCAAATTATTGTGCAAATTTTGCAGCGCAATTAGTTTCGTTAGAGTCACTACAATAGGTCACCGTGCCTACCTCTCCCTCTGTTTCCCAGCCATCTCTCATTCTCTCTCTCCCTATCCCATTCCCCTCTGTCTCCCACTTTTTGCCTCGTCTCTCTTGTACGCGTAACAATTAGGCCTGTGAGTTGCTTGATTGAAATGGCTCTGACCACTATGGGACTTAACATCTGAGGTCATCAGTCCCCTGTTAGACATTTAGAAATAAAAAAATGAAATGAGAACAAGTGAATAGAGACGTCAGTTACGCAGTCTTACACTGTATCCTCTCCATTCTATCAGCCTTTTTGACTGGAAAATCATTTCAGTTGTTTCACTGTAAACACAGCTACTACCAGGGTCACAGTAAATTGCTATCGACCTTTCACCCAGCAGAAGCGGGAGAGGAGACCCACAGTTGTGCAAGTTATTTCCCGTAACGCTAAAGCGGTTCCTGTTCACATCTTTATCATACCATTTCATCTACACGTGCCACCAGTTTGTAAACAGAATTTAGAAGCTATCTACAAGCAGCTCAGTTAACTAACTGCAGCTGATCTCCACTCAGAGCAAATCATGTAAATAAACGCAGAAAAAAATACAGAAGCCCCATTTCTACTTCTACATACATACTCCACATTGTGGAGGGTACCCTTCACCACTACTCGCGAATAGTATGAGAGCAAAATGACTCATCTAAAAACCTCCATACGAGCCGTACTCTTGTTAATCTTCGTGGTCCTTGCGCGAAATGTACGTCGGCGGCAGTAGAACTGTTCTGCAGTCGCCCTCAAGTGCTGATTTTATACATCTGCGTAATAGTGCTTTGCCGAAAGAGCATCGTATTCCCTCTAGGGATTCCCATTTGAGCTAACGAAGAATCTCCGTAATACCTGCTGGTGATCGATCCTACCGGCAACGAATCTAGCAGCCCGCCTCTCAGCTGATTCGATGTCTTCTTTTAATCCGACCTGGAGGGTATCCCAACCGCTCGAACAGTACTCAAAACAGGGTCAAACTAGAGTTCTATACGCGTTATCCTTTATGGAGGAGCTACACTTTCCCAAAATTCCCCCAATAAAGCGAAGTCGAGCATTCGCCTTCAAGACTACTACACTGACGCTGTCACAACACTTCATGTCGCTTTGTAACGCTACACCTAGGTATTTAATCGATGTCTGTCAAGCTGCACCTTTCTAATGCTGTATTCGAACCTTACAAGACATTTTCTCCTGTTCATCCGCATTAACTTACTTTTTTACATTTGCTTACAATTTTCGGATAACTCAATCATTATTTACATCTCAACGGATATCAATCATACTTCGAAATACTATTTCTACATCTGGGGTGTAATGTACAGCAAAAATTACCTTGTTACAATTTGAATGAATAAAATGTAATGCCGTGCAGATTAGCTCTTTTTAAGGTGAACACTGAAATGGCCATCTTTGACAAATGGCATTAACATGCGAAAATATGGTGAACTGCTACATGCATTAGAAGTTTTGGAAACAGCATTTCTGTGGGGTATAAGAAAGGAAGGATGAGTGACTGGAGCCAAACTTCTGCGCAGTTGGTACACACACACACACAGATATATGAGCCGGCCGGAGTGGACGAGCGGTTCTAGGCGCTACAGTCTGGAACCGCGCGACCGCTACGGTCGCAGGTTCGAATCCTGCCTCGGGCATGGATGTGTGTGGTGTCCTTAGGTTAGTTAGGTTTAAGTAGTTGTAAGTTCTAGTGGACTGATGACCTCAGAAGTTAAGTCCCATAGTGCTCAGATCCATTTGAACCATTTTTTGAAGAGCCAATGAAACTAGTATACCTGCCTAATATCGTGTAGGGCCCCCGCGGTGTCGCAACAAGACGTGGCATAGACTCGACTAATGTCGGAAGTACTGCTGGAGGGAACTGACACCACTGATCCTGCAGGGCTGTCCATAAATCCGCAAGGGTACGAGGGAGTGGAGATCTCCACTGAATAGCGCGTTGCAAGGCATCCCAGATACGTTCATATCTGTGGAGTCTGATGACCAGCGCAAGTGAATGAACTCAGAATAGTGTTCCTGGGGCCACTCTGTAGCAATTCTGGACATGTGGGCTGTCACACTGTCCTGTTGGATTTGCCCAAGTCCGTCGGAAAGCACAATGGAGTTGAATGGATGCAGGTGATCAGAGAAGATGCCTACGCACGCTTCAACTGTCAGAGTCGTATCTAGACGTATCAGCATTCCCATATCACTGCAACAGCACACGCCCCACACCAATACAGTGTCTCTACCAGCTTGAACAGTCCAAGGGCTGACATGCAGGGTCCATGGAATCATGAGGTTGTCTCCATAGCCGTACACGTCCATCCGCTCTATACAGTTTGAAACGAGACTCGTCCGACCAGCCAACATGTTTTCAGTCATCTACTGTCCAACGTCCGGGTTGATGGGTCCAGGAAAGGTGTAAAGTTTTATGTCGTGCAGTCATCAAGAATACACGAGTGGGTCTTCGGCTCCGAAAGCCCATATCGATGATGTTTTGTTGAATTTTTCGCACACTGACATTTGTTGAAGGCCCAGCATTGAAATCTGCAGCAATTTGCGGAAGGATTGAACTTCTGTCACATTCAACGATTCTCTTCAATTTTCGTTGGTCCAGTTCTTGCAGGATCTTTTCCAGGCCGCAGCCATGTCGGATATTAGATGTTTTACCGTATTTCTGATAATCACAGTACATCCGTGAATTTGTCGTATATGAAAATCCCCATTTCATCACTACCTCGCAGTTGCTGTTTCCCATCGCTCGTGCGCCGACTATAACACGACTTTCAAACCCACTTCAGTCTTGATAACCTGCCTTAACAGCTGCGCCATTCATATGTCTTTAAAAAAATGTTCAAATGTGTGTGAAATCTTATGGGACTTAACTGCTAAGGTCATCAGTCCCTAAGCTTACGCACTACTTAACCTAACTTATCCCAAGGACAAACACACACACCCATGCCCGAGGGAGGACTCGAACCTCCGCCGGGACCAGCCGCAAAGTCCATGACTGCAGCGTCCTAAACCGCTCGGCTAATCCCGCGCGGCCATATGTCTTATATAGACGTTGCAGCGCCGTAGTGTGCCTGTTTACAAATCTCTGTATTTGAATACCCATGCTTATACCAGTTTTCTTGATGCTTTAATGTACATACAAACACACACACACACACACAGAGGTATTCCCGCTCCTGCACAATCACGCACGGGCAGCGCTTCAGTAAGAAAGCGATAGAACTCGAATCGCTCCTGTACTTGCGAACAGGGCGGTGCAGCGCATATTTATGGACTGGTGTCGGGCTAACACGCTGTACGCCGTGCCGGTACTAGCACAGCACAAATCACAGGCCCTTACGTACGGCCCACGCACACTTGCTCGACACGCTAGCTGAACCTGTTAGCTGCTAACTGTATGTCATCTGCCGCTAACGCAGCTCCACTGTAACACGGTTTTCCTCCTGTGGTTCACCGCAGATCGTTCTACAAACGTCGAATTCCACAAGGGCGCATTTAAAATACTGTACTTGGCTCGTGTGACAAAATTATATGAAATAAAAAATGAAATCGAATTAAGGTAAACAGTCTGACTTTTGAAGATGGTTTTACAATACCTTCAGAAATTCTGACAGTTACTCAAATAAATATTCTGGAAAGAACAGCGAATAAATTTAGCTTCAGAATTATAGCTGAAAAAACAAAATTCCTGATGAATATAAAAATGCACAAAATACATTAAAATGCAATTTAAAAATTTATATATCTTGGAGAAACTATATAGCAGAATAGGCGAGAAGAATTTGCAATAGATATAAGAGACAATAAAAGAAGAGACTATATTACTTTGCAAAAAACATCGATATACCGTATCACATTCGCAGACCAGAAAGTTTATATGAATGTGAAAGCTTAACAATGAACCTATGAAGGTTGTAACAGAGATACCTGAAACCGGGTTATTAGAGATATAATGGTGCAATACAAACTACAGGTGGTTGGAGAACGAGAAGTAGTGAGGAGATCTACGAAATTATTCAGAAAATGCCAGAAGTTATGGCAAAGGGAAGATAAATTGCCTTCGGTCTTCTATACTGAATGAATGAGATCTGGATAATGAAGAAAATACACCTGTATTTCTGGAAAAAAGAAATCGACAGTAGCATGGATTACATAAGCGATTATATATATGCACACCTGAATAATTGGTACAGTAATTCTATTCTTAGTTATAGCAACTGCATTTATAGGATACGTTTTACCAGGAGGTCAAATATCATTCTGAGGTGCAACAGTAATTACTAATTTACTATCAGCAAAAAATGGTTCAAATGGCTCTGAGGACTATGGGACTTAACATCTTAGGTCATCTGTCCCCTAGAACTTAGAACTACTTAAACCTAACTAACCTAAGGACATCACACACATCCATGCCCGAGGCAGGATTCGAACCTGCGACCGTAGCGGTCCCGCGGTTCCGGACTGCAGCGCCTAGAACCGCACGACCACCGCGGCCGGCTACTATCAGCAATTCCACACTTAGGAACAGTTTTAGTTCTAGAAAGAAATAACATCAAAGAATTGTAAAAAGCAGCAACTTATTTTTAAGAATAAAATAGTAAATATAGAAGGGATTCAGTGCAGAAGAAATAAGAGATCGTGAAAATGGACAGATTAAAGGGAAAGATAACATGCGGAGAAATGAAGGAAAACTGGAAAACAACAAAGCAAAAGAGGAATTGAAGTAGTTACGTGACCATAGTTGATCATTTCGAAGATAGAAAACTAAATACTGAAAATATTATAGCCCAAAAAGGGTGAATGATACACCTCATTATCAAATTTGGAAATTTGTGGTAAGGTCTTATGGGACCAAATTGCTGCGGTCATCGGTCCCTAGACTTACACACTACTGAATCTAACTTAAACTAACTTAACCCTATGGACAACACACATCCATGCACGAGGCAGGACTCGAACATCCGACGGGGAGAGCCGCACGAACCGTGACAAGGCGGTCATTATCAAGATACATCTCATTACCAACATATGTACGAAGATGCTGTCAGTATACTTTTCTTGAAAGCTTTTCAAGGTGATTGGGAGCAGCAAAGTTTACAATCATTTCCAGTGCAGAGATGATTTTCGTGTCTTGTAATTTAAACACAACATCTGCGAAACTAAAAGTGACAGTCAGACTTAACAAATACGTAAATGATTTATATAACTGAAATGTAAAGACCACATACAATATCGATTCCACAGCAAAAAGTACATAATAGTTATCAACACTATAGAACTCGCTAGCAGTTTCTACTGATATAGCAAAAAGTGTTTTGTGATGGGTCTGGTTACCAGTGAGCAAACATCCAACTGCAAACGTCCGAAATGGTTCAAATGGCTCTGAGCACTATGGGACTCAACTGCTGTGATCATAAGTCCCCTAGAACTTAGAACTACTTAAACCGAACTAACCTAAGGACATCACACACATATATGCCCGAGGCAGGATTCGAACCTGCGACCGTAGCGGTCGTGCGGTTCCAGACTGTAGCGCCTTTAACCGCTCGGCCACTCCGGCCGGCAAACGTCCGAAATATTCAGCTTTCAACGGATACAAGTACAGGTACATTACAAGCGTTTCACTGTTGTTCGCTGTTTCCACAGAAACAACGGTAAATAGGTTAACAAACGTAATAAATAACAATTACACTCTTATTCTGTAACGAGCCACCAGAGGCCGGTGGTGCCTTATACCAAAGTACAAAATATCCCTGGGCAGCGCTCAAAATTATGTCAGTAGGGTTTCGGTTCACCCTTACTTTGCTACAACGTAGGGGAGACTGGGTAGGGTGGTCACACGGGCCACCAGATGTCACACTGTACTGGAATGACTTTGTCAAGAGCGGCTGCATTATCAGCATCTGTTGTGTGAAGTTTCAGATGTTTCCGTCGAGTCCGGTGGCAGTTGTTCATTTTTTCTGTTACTAGTTCAGGTGAGTGAAATTTAAAACATTATTATTGTTCCATTTAACTAAAGAACTTTTTGTTGTAATGATGATCGGAGTCTAAGGTCACGTAGCGTATAGTTCACTACATCATGCGCGGTCTTTCTAAATCTCTATGAAACACACAGTGCTTAATACTAGCTAAAGTTTTCCAAGCGGCGCATCGGGTTTGCTTGTCACACAACCAACGGGGGCTGTCAAGCGGGACAAACGTCCCCGCGAAAGTACTTGCGTTTCAAATTCTAACGCAGTCCTGTGTTCCTGTTGTTTTCAGTGTCAAGATGCCTACAAATTTCGAAAGGAAAACAGATAAATGTCTAACACCCGCAGAGACAATGCTCGAATGGTGAAACCGAAAAACAAAACCATAAGCAGTTTTGACAAAGACAGAATATAAATTACCCTACATTTGCCTTTTACTACAATAAATTTTCTGATGTCGATATAAGAATTGATGTGACCTGCCCTTCACTACATAAGGGCTACTATTCTAATAGATTTATTCTGACAGTTGCTCTTGAAAATGAACTGGCAGATACATCAACGTTGCGTCTGATACATACTTCGGTCTCGGTCCAAAAGAAGTGCGCAAATTATGAGTTACCTATTTCTAATGGACCGAAAGTACCTACAAAATGGACTAAAACTCGACAAGCTGGGGTTGACTGGTTTTCTGGGTTCATGAAGAGACACAAAGATATGTCAATTAGGACTCCTGAAGCTACCAGATTAGCCCGAGTTTCAAGCTTCAATAAAACATATGTTAGCGCCTTCTTCGATAATCTGGTGATTGTAATGAAACGATAAAACTCTGAACTAAAAGATATTTTGAACATGTACGAGACTGGCATTAGAACAGTCCAAAACCCAAATCTGTGTCACGAAAAGGTTTCAAGCCAGTGGGGTCTATCACGACTGGAAAACGAGTTAGCCTAGTTACATTAGTTGCTGCTGTTTCTGCTATTTGGAACTCTATTCCAACATTCTTCATTTTTCCCCGGGTGCACTTCAAAGAACAATTTATTCATGATGTGCCAGTAGACTGCTGTGGAGCAAGTAACCCTTCTGCTGGATGAAGTAAGAACATTTCTGTGAATTTTTGAAATAATTTGTTGTTAACGCAGAGTGCCCTAAGCGTAGTTCTTGTGCTCTTCTCCTTGACAATCATAGTTTTCATCTATTGATTCATGGGATTAACTATGAGAAGGATAACGGCATTTTATATTGTCATTTCCTCCTCACTATTCCCACGGATTTCAACCATTAGATCGGACAGTGTACGGACCACTGAAGAAGTACTTGAATACTGCAAGTGATTCGTGAATGTTAAATCATCCGGGTTCCGCTATAACAACACAGGGTATTACCAAAATGCACTGCACAAATTGTAGGACACATTCCGCACACGCAGACGAAGAAATCGTGTTATATGAACATGAGTCTGAAAAAGTTTTCATGTTTCAGCTCATTTTCTCCAATTCATTACATGGGAAACACACAAGAACAGAACGTTAGTATCACGGGGAACATGCACTCTTGGTGACGTCTGATTACGTTGTGCACCAATAGTGTTTTGTTTTATATGTCCCTGTTGCCATGCGGCGTACTTCATTGCTTGTTTAGTGGTAGGCATTACCTGCTCCAGCGATCAGTACAACCGTTGCAAGCACACGGCTTACCACGTAACATTAATCGTAGACTTGGCTCGTGCAGTGGTAGTGTACATAAATACAGAGATGCCCATTTGATGTATGGATTAGCCGACGGCGATGGCGCTTGCGCTCAACGTTTGTACCGGGACGAAGGTGCCCTGACAGGAAAACAATGGAAGCGAATGATCGTCGTCTTAAGAAAAATCGGGCACTTAAACCTGTACTCGGAACCGGGGCAGGCCTAGAAGGACGAGGACACCGCAACAGGACGTGGCAATTTTTCATACAGTTGACGACGGCCCTGGTATCAGTGCAACACATATTGCTGCAACACTGAATGTTGACTGTCTGGCGAGTATTACACGAGGAAAAGCTGATCCATACCAACTGCAGCCTGTACAGGCACTATCAGCATCTGATTTTCCCGCACGGTTACTCTTCCGCGAATGGTTTATTCAACAAAGTGTTAATCCTAATTTTAGTGCAACGGTACTGATCAGAGATGAGGCGTCGTTTCAGCGAGATCAGTTGTAAGTTTTCACTTTCGACATGTATAGGCGGACGCCAGTCCTCATGCAAATGTTGAAGCAAGTCGTCAGCAAAGATTATCGATCAATGTTTGGGCCGGCATCGTTGGCGAATGACTCGTAGGGCCTCACTATCGCCCCCCGGGGTTCAACGGGGAAAGTCACTATAATTTCGCAGAGCATGTTCTACCTGCCGGCCGCAGTGGCCGAGTGGTTCTAGGGGCTTCAGTCTAGAACCGCGCGACGGCTACGGTCGCAGGTTCGAATCCTGCCTCGGGCATGGATGTGTGTGGCCTACATCTACATCTACATCTTTATCTGCATGGATACTCTGTAAATCACATTTAAGTGCCTGGCAGAGGGTTCATCGAACCACCTTCACAATTCTCTAGTATTCCCATCTCGTATAGCGCGCGGAAAGAATGAACACCTATATCTTTCCGTACGAGCTCTGATTTCCCTATTTTATCTTGTTGATCCTTCCTCCCTATGCAAGTAGGTGTCAACAAAATATTTTTGCATTTGGAGGAGAAAGATGGTGACTGGAATTTCGTGAGAAGATTCCGTCGCAACGAAAAACGCCTTTCTTTTTTTAAGTGTCGACGGGACGTTAAACACTAATCTCCTCCTCCTCCTCCTCCTTTTTCTTTTAATGATGTCCAGTCCAAATCCTGTATCATTTCTGTGGCACTCTCTCCCATATTTCGCGGTAATACAAAACGTGCTGCCTTTCTTTGAGCTTTTTCGATGTACTCCGTCAGTCCTATCCGGTAAGGATCCCACACCGCGCAGCAGTATTCTAAAAGACGACGCACAAGCGTAGGGTAGGCAGCCTCCTTAGTAGGTCTGTAACATTTTCTTAGTGTCCTACCAGTAAAACGCAGTCTTTGGTTAGTCTTCCCCACAACATTTTCTATGTGTTCCTTCCAGTTTAAGTTGTTCGTAATTGTAATGCCTAGGTATTTAGTTGAATTTGCGGCTTTTAGATTGGACTGATTTATCGTGTAACCAAAGTTTAGCGAGTACCTTTAAGCACTCATGTGAATGACCTCACGCTTTTCGTTTTTTGGGGTCAACTGCCACTTTTCGCACCATTCAGATTGTAACCTCCCCACAAAAATCTTAAAAGTCAATATAAGTGAAATTGTAACCTCCCAGCAAGAATATAAGAGTCAATAATAGTGAAATGTTGTCTTCCCACAAAACTGAATAATAAAAATGAGTCAAGCGTAACCTCCTTGTAAAATTAAAGAATAATAATTGCCCAAAATGTAAACTCCACACGAAAGTTAAAGAATGAAGATTGCTCATTAAACCCACAATAATAGTAATTAAATAATAAACCATGAACTGAATGTAACATCTCAACACAAATAATTAAACCTGATAAATCTTATAAGGGCAGCGACGCTGACCTTCGGCCCTGTGAAATAATTAAACCTGATACATTCTTACCTCAGTGAAACTGCATGTATATCAGCTCCGTGCAATGCTGGCCCATATTTAATTTCGATTCTTGGAAGGAATGCATGGGAAATATTGTTTAACTTGAAATGAATCTTTTTCTTTAAAACAGTTACTTTATAAGAAAATTATTATTGGGGCAATTCTTGAACAAATTAATTACAATTAACATATCTTATCAGCTGAGCGCAATGCTGCTTCATTACCTTCGATAACAATATACCTCGTCCTGAATCGTGACCAGAGATGCAAGGAGAGCACGCCGCCGACGCATGCCGACGCCCGCTCAGTACAACCGTCCACTCGCTACAACTACTGCCGACTGAGTTCAACTCGCAACTGAATACTCGCAACTGCCGACTCGCGACACACACTACTGAACTCTCGCGCGGTCAAGCGCAGACTAGCAACGATAAATAACTCTCTGGTCAGAGATTCTGTCATGCCTCGCCATCGCTGGCAATGAATACATATGAGACGTACGCGTTTCAAGATATTTTTTATAAATCGTTTTGCAGTTTATTTTGATCTTCTGATGACTTTATTAGTCGATAAACGACAGCGTCATCTGCAAACAACCGAAGACGGCTGCTGAGATTGTTTCCCAAATCGTTTATATAGATAAGGAACAGCAAAGGGCCTATAACACTACCTTGTGGGATGCCAGAAATCACTTCTGTTGACCTTAGGTTAGTTAGGTTTAAGTAGTTATAAATTCTAGGGGACTGATGACCTCAGATGTTAAGTCCCGTAGTGCTCAGAGCCATTTGAACCATTTTGTTCTACCTGATCTGTTAGCATATGTCACTGTAGCTTTGCGACAGAACATGTACTTCATGCACGTGACCACTTCCCCATTTTAGCCTTAGCGTCCGTCGGCTTCTAAATAACAGATTTGGTGACCGCTGGATAGGTAGTGATGGACCAATTGCCTGGCTTCCATACTCTTCGGACCTAAACCCGCTGGACGTTTCAAGTTGTGGAGGCATTTGGAAGCTCTTGTGTGTGGAACCCCAACACTAGATGTTCGGAGTCTCCGTGCCCGTATTACGGAAGGCTGTGGGACCATACGCAATACTCCGGAATACATCATCGCACCCTAGATTCACTGCTACGGTGGATTGATGCATGTATCAACGCCTACGGAAGGCATACTGAACATCTCCCGCGAGAAAGAGTTGTATGTTGTATGCCGGTGCGTTCTGTTCGTGTGTGTTTCCCATGAGTTATGGGTAGCAGAAAATGAGTCGTAACATGAAAACAAAGCTTTTCCTGACCAATGTTCATATAACATAATTTCTTCGTTTACGTGTAAAAAGTATGTGCTGCAGTTTATGCCGTACATTTTTGTTACACCCGTATATGACATTCCATGAACAGTGACTTCTGCATATCCTCTTGCGTTTACGCCATCCATGCACGATTCAAGGCTTGTGGCATTTGTACCTTCAGTAGAGACTGTTTGGCGACCATGAATTTGATTGTGCTTCGTAACAGATAAACGAAATGCCGATAGGCCGACTGCTCTGACACGATAGAAGAATATATGTCTGATTACTTTGCCACTAGCAGATAAGGGAAAATGTGGTTAAAATGTACAGGCTGCAAGAAATGGACAAACGAGAATTGTTCGTCAGGAGGTGACCAATTCGTTTGTCAAAATTGCCTGACAGATTTTTCAGATGACGGAACATACAGCTCGCAGCAACTGGTGACGACAACGTGGTCGGTCATGAAAATATTGTGTATTGAAGTTGAATCAACAACTCCGATGAAAAGTTAAAAGCATACCACTGCATTGCTGCAGAATGAGCCGATACATCGTACATCGTGAAGAAGTCCATCCCGTTGCATTCTGCCTGTGAGGCGTAACAACAGTTCTTAATACAATTCTTTATTTACTGTTGCATATGGAGACACGAATTCTTTGGGAGCTACTTCGTTACTAACGAAAAACAAAATCTACATAGTCTTCACCCTTAATTTTGTTTCCTTGTTTTGTCTTGCAGGTGGTTCAATGATCCATTTTGAAATGTTAAGCATCTCTGCATAATTTTCAGCAAAATGCACGGAAGTTTTCAGTTACGGCCAGTTATGAAGAACTAATGGTGATAAAACGCGATGTGATCGTCCATTTGCCTCGGTCTCAAAGCAAGCGGGACAAAGCTTGAATACAGTTTAAGCTTGTACAAATCTTTAATCAAAATACGCAAAACGACGCTTTTTTCTTTTTTTAGCGCCTGACATCCCACTTTTTTATCTTGTGTATCCAGTTCAGTGATACCTACTGTGCTACAGCTCGTCCCGGCTGTCGGGCTACTACTGCGATCACCCCCCTTCATTGTCCCTTGCCCCATATGGACATCTTTGTTCTCAAAAACGCCAATCCGACTCTGTGGTGACAGGTGAATGAGATACATTCTATTTATCTATGAAAACTCAATTTGGCAGCAATACTAATTTCCTGTCTTCTCTTCTACCTCCTGACGCATTTCCCAAATCTCTCTCTCTCTCTCTCTCTGACATGCACGGACACACATAAAAAACATACACACACACACACACACAGTAAGCAATACTAGACGTACACGCAGTTCAAAACAGCGACCAGACAGATTCCTATCAACATGACGGTCTGCTGTGGTTCACCAGTCGTCTGGCAGATGGAATCAGAAGGGTAGCAGCAAAAACATCAGTTCAGTTACAGTTAGGTACATGTTCCACTAACCTATATTTGTTCTTAAGCCCAGTACGTGCTCAGACTGCTTTCGTACGTTGCAGGAATATCTCTGTGCTAAACGTCAGTAGACTGAACAACAATGAAACTTACATCTGGAGCGTGTTGGGAAAATATTTCCAAGGAATTTCGACACTCATAGAAAATGGAAATATTAGACTCAGTTTTGCGTAACACTTCCATTACGGACGTGTCAGCGACGAATGATAGCTGTATGACGCCAACTAGCAATTACTGTACGATACTTGACGTAGAAATTATGCAGAGTATCACTGAACAGTAAAATTAATTGCAAATTTGCAAATTTTTCGTCACTGGTTGGACTTCTCCGCTCGAATCTTTGGTATCCCTATCATGTCGGGTTAAAGGAAGATGTGGAATTAGTTCATAGGCGGACTGCTGAATTTGGCCCGCATCTCGTGGTCGTGCGGTAGCGTTCTCGCTTCCCACACCCGGGTTCCCGGGTTCGATTCCCTGCGGGGTCAGGGATTTTCTCTGCCTCGTGATGGCTGGGTGTTGTGTGCTGTCCTTAGGTTAGTTAGGTTTAAGTAGTTCTAAGTGCTAGGGGACTTATGACCACAGCATTTGAGTCCCATAGTGCCCAGAGCCATTTTTTGCTGAACTAACTTTTGAACACCATTAAGGTAAATACATTGTTTGTTCTTTATCAAAATCTTTCATTTGCTAACTGCCTATCAGTAGTTAGTGCCTCAGTAGTTTGAATCTTTTATTTAGCTGGCAGTAGCGGCGCTCGCTGCATTGCAGTAGTTCGAGTAACGAAGATTTTTGTGAGGTATGTGATTTGTGAAAGGCATAGGTTAATGTTAGTCATGGCCATTCTTTTGTAGGGATTATTGAAAGTCAGATTGCGTTGCGCTAAGAATGTTGTGTGTCAGTTTAAGCACAGTCATATATAATTTTTCTAAGGGGACGTTTCATACTTTCAGTGCCCAAGCAGAGAAAATCTCCAACCCTGCGGGGAATCTAACCCGACCCCAGTGCATGGAAGGCAAGCACGTTACCACCCAGCTAAGCAGGCGGGCGAAAATAAGAGAAATTTGAGCTCACTCAGAGGCACATAGACAATCGTGTTTCCCTCGCTCTATTTACGACTGAAAAAGGAAAGGAAATATCTAGATTGATAAAAAGTATCGTCCGCCATGCATCATACGGCCTCTCTCGGAGTGTGTATATACTTGTAGATGTATCTCTGCTAGCGAGAAAGCAATGTCTGATCACTACTCTGCGGAAAGCAGCAACTAATTGTCTATCATTTGTCGTAGACTTCGAAATGTGACTCAATTACTAACATATTTTCAAAATATCTGGAGACTTTGGAATACGGTTCCATTCTTAGCTTTAAGGTGTCAAGAAGGTACAGGACATGTTACACTCCTGGAAATGGAAAAAAGAACACATTGACACCGGTGTGTCAGACCCACCATACTTGCTCCGGACACTGCAAGAGGGCTGTACAAGCAATGATCACACGCACGGCACAGCGGACACACCAGGAACCGCGGTGTTGGCCGTCGAATGGCGCTAGCTGCGCAGCATTTGTGCACCGCCGCCGTCAGTGTCAGCCAGTTTGCCGTGGCATACGGAGCTCCATCGCAGTCTTTAACACTGGTAGCATGCCGCGACAGCGTGGACGTGAACCGCACGTGCAGTTGACGGACTTTGAGCGAGGGCGTATAGTGGGCATGCGGGAGGCCGGGTGGACGTACCACCGAATTGCTCAACACGTGGGGCGTGAGGTCTCTACAGTACATCGATGTTGTCGCCAGTGGTCGGCGGAAGGTGCACGTGCCCGTCGACCTGGGACCGGACCGCAGCGACGCACGGATGCACGCCAAGACCGTAGGATCCTACGCAGTGCCGTAGGGGACCGCACCGCCACTTCCCAGCAAATTAGGGACACTGTTGCTCCTGGGGTATCGGCGAGGACCATTCGCAACCGTCTCCATGACGCTGGGCTACTGTCCGCACACCGTTAGGCCGTCTTCCGCTCACGCCCCAACATCGTGCAGCCCGCCTCCAGTGGTGTCGCGACAGGCGTGAATGGAGGGACGAATGGAGACGTGTCGTCTTCAGCGATGAGAGTCGCTTCTGCGTTGGTGCCAATGATGGTCGTATGCGTGTTTGGCGCCGTGCAGGTGAGCGCCACAATCAGGACTGCATACGACCGAGGCACACAGGGCCAACACCCGGCATCATGGTGTGGGGAGCGATCTCCTACACTGGCCGTACACCACTGGTGATCGTCGAGGGGACACTGAATAGTGCACGGTACATCCAAACCGTCATCGAACCCATCGTTCTACCATTCCTAGACCGGCAAGGGAACTTGCTGTTCCAACAGGACAATGCACGTCCGCATGTATCCCGTGCCACCCAACGTGCTCTAGAAGGTGTAAGTCAACTACCCTGGCCAGCAAGATCTCCGGATCTGTCCCCCATTGAGCATGTTTGGGACTGGATGAAGCGTCGTCTCACGCGGTCTGCACGTCCAGCACGAACGCTGGTCCAACTGAGGCGCCAGGTGGAAATGGCATGGCAAGCCGTTCCACAGGACTACATCCAGCATCTCTACGATCGTCTCCATGGGAGAATAGCAGCCTGCATTGCTGCGAAAGGTGGATATACACTGTACTAGTGCCGACATTGTGCATGCTCTGTTGCCTGTGTCTATGTGCCTGTGGTTCTGTCAGTGTGATCATGTGATGTATCTGACCCCAGGAATGTGTCAATAAAGTTTCCCCTTCCTGGGACAATGAATTCACGGTGTTCTTATTTCAATTTCCAGGAGTGTATTTTCATTTGTAGAAAGCTTAGAATCCACCAACTATTTGTCTTTTTCTTTGGCTTCTTTCTATATTGAAATTAAAGGAATGACTATTGACGTCGCTGAAGCCGAAATCTTTTTCGATTTAATGATCATAGACTGTGATTCAGACCTAAATACAGAATCGTCTCGTATCATGGCAGGGGTACAGTGAGTCGGAAGAACAGCTCTTGGCAAAGAATCGTGACACAGTGACACACAGCCTGAGCCGGCCAGTGTGGCCGAGCGGTTCTAGGCGCTTCAGTCTGGAACCGCGCGACCGCTACGGTCGCAGGTTCGAATCCGGCCTCGGGCATGGATGTGTGTGATGTCCTTAGGTTAGTTAGGTTTAAGTAGTTCTAAGTTCAAGGGGACTGATGACCTCAAATGTTAAATCCCATAGTACTCAGAGACATTTGGAACACATCTACTATGTGATTGAACCATTTTTGAACACAGCCTGAATATTTATCGATATTTTTTTATTCCTTCTAGTTTATGGTCTGTTACATAATGTTTAGCAAGAGACTATATTTTCTGTTAGAGATTTTATCTCTCCCTCTACATTAGTTTAGATAATAACGACGGGACGCTTAAAAATGAAGTACAAAGTGAATTACTATTTCGATGCTGACTAATACTACTCGTATAAACTTCCAGTATTATTATTCCAGAATGAAATTTTCGCTCTGCAGCGGAGTGTGCACTGATATGAAACTTCCCCGCAGATTGAAACTGTGTGCCGGACCGAGACAGGAACTCGGGACCTTTTTCTTTCGCGGGCAAGTGCTCTATCAACTGAGCTACCCAAGCACGACTCACGGCCCCTTCTCACAGCTTTAATTCCGCCAGTGCCTCGTCTCCCACCTTCCAAACTTCGCAGAAGCTCTCCTGCATGCCTTCCAGAACTAGCACTCCTGGAAGAAAGGATATTGCGGGGACATGGCTTAGCCACAGCCTAGGGGATGTTTCCAAAATGAAATTTTCACTCTGCTGCTAATTTTATGACAGATAACACACGTCTACTAATTTTGGAATTTTTAATTTAACTGTGAATAGAATAAGATTTCTACGTTTCCTAGCTACAGAGCTACAAAACGAAGCCCGGTGTTTTTGCAAAAAGTGTATCTTTAGTGGCATACACCCCCAAGCGCATAAGCCCAGCCACAAGATCACTGAAATTTTCTGCTCTGAAGTTTCTCAGAAAGTTATTCGAAAAGAACTGTGATGCAGTTTCTTTCTCCTTGCCTTCCAGCACTAACTGAAGCTGAGTTTCCTTAAGAGTTCCAGGGCTTTAATTTTTTTGAAGGGTAAGGAATATGTAAATAACAACCATTACAATTACGGTAACTTGCAGTTAAAATTGTGTACATTGGCGATTTTCATGCCTTTCTTGCTGAAGGTGTAATCAAACACTTTCTCCGATGAAATGTCACTTCACCGTACTTATAGCAGAAATTGTTTGCGTCGTTAACAAGTTTACGAGACAGTTTTGTACATGCTTGGTAATAATACATTGCCAGCTGTAAAAATATCACGACATACTTCTCACGAAATCGTACTGAGAAGCGTCAGAGCACTACCAGTTTGTTGTAACAATTATTGGGAACCTAAGACCATCATTTGCTCTCAACGCTACGGATCATAGGAGGAACGCTCATTTCTCTGGTAAATCGATACAATGGAGGTGTAATTACAACAGCTTGTACATAGGGCCCGATATTTATTTTGAAAGTGGTGATGGATGCAAGCCGAAAACTATAACTAATAAGAAAATTTTAAAGTCGATTGAGACTTTAGTGGTATCACATTTACAAATTTCAGCCATTTCATTTTCATAACGTTTTGCGTGTTTAACAGTGTAATCAGAGAAAATTGTCTGTCCAAACCGTGCTAAACTGGTGACTAATTTCTCTTTATTATGTTATGACCAGTTTAGTTTAGAAAAACTTCAGCAGATTACCTCTATAGAACAAGAATTAGGTTAAAAGCTGTCGTAACTTATCACATATAAATGATACGCAGCTGGCAGTGTCAACATTCATAACAAATTCCCACAGAGTTGTGTCAGAATCATGAATTACGAATTATAGTTATTTTGCGTCACATTAAACGCAAATTCTCGAACATGAAATCCATATAAACACTCTGTCAATTGCCTAGCGGAAGCACGGCCAGAAGTGAGTGCGGGTAGTTTGGTATGCTATCCTCGCGGTTCTAGGCGCTTCAGTCCGGAACGGCGCGACTGCTACGGTCGCACGTTCGAATCCTGCCTCGGGCATGGATGTCTGTGATGTCCTTAGGTTAGTTAGGTTTAAGTAATGCTAAGTTCTAGGGGACTGATGATCTCAGATGTTAAGTCCCATAGCGCTCAGAGACATTTGAACCAAGTGACTGATTATACGAAGCGATTGTAAAATATTTACATGCATTGTAACAGAACAGTAACAGTGATCACACAGAGCGATCTTCTGATGCAGTGTACTGATGTGGCGTGTGGACAGGGGTCCTTCAGAAAGTTGGTCAGCCTTTTTGACGGAGCCTGTACAATGAATCAGAACATACTCTGTCGGCAGCTAAACTGATCGAAAGTACAACTCGCTGGGCCATAAACATATCTAGTGGTTTCGCCAAGTAACGTATAGCAGTTGTGAGATTGTGTTATACCTTTACGCAAGCCGTTAAAATGTCTGTGGGTAGCGCGCCACATTTCACACAGCCTCTGTCCTTTACTGACTTGCGTTCCGGTGGGGTGCAACCTCTCACGTTACGCACGTCGGCCCCATTAAGTTCGCTCTCGGCAGCTCGTAAGTATAAAACCCCTCCCCCTCCCCTCCCCCGGCTATCTAGACCCACATTACCGGAGTTTTGGGCTGCCAACACTCTCCGGCGGTGTCCCCTAGCGACTACTTTCGCTCACGTCAGATCGGTGCACAGGTGCTTGATGAAGTCGCCGAATAAATCCCTCCTCGCCACATCGCGACTCCTTGTTACAGCACAGGGCAGCGACGTGAGGAAACGGCGACCCGCCCAGTAAATGTTAGTGGATGCGACGTACACATATGTGAGTAAGCAGTCGGGTCTATTTGATCTTAGAAGTATGATAAACAGGAACATCACACTAAAAGTGCCGTCTCAATAAAACTGTTGAATACGTTCATTGTTCTGCCTAACCTGCTTGAAATTAAGCAGTTAATACCAGCACAATATCGATCATATAGCAAAAGACACACGGAATTTTAAGCAGAGATGGTGTGCCACGGTGTTCCATATTGTGGCCTTTGTTGTTTCTAACACGCACTGGGGTGACAAAAGCCGTGGTGTATTTCCTAATATTGTGTCGGATCTCACTTCTCCGGCGTAGTGTAGCAGCTCGACTTGGCATGAACTCAACAAGTAGTTGAAAATTCCCTGAAGGAATGCCGCCTCTATAGCTGTCGATAATCGCGGTAATGTTGACGATGCAGGATTTTGTGCACGAACTGACCTATCGATTATGTCCCAGAAATGTTCGAAGAGACCCATGTCTGGTTATTTGGGTGGCCAAGCCATCTGTCCAGAATGTTCTTCAAACCAATCGCGAACAATATTGGACCCAATCCAAACCATGCAAACACAGCCCTGAGCTTTATGGGACCACCACCAGCTTGCTCAGTGCTTTGTTGACAACTTGGGCCCACAGCTTCGTGGGGTCTGCGCCGTACTCGAACCCTACCATCAGCTTTAAATAACTGAAATCGTGACGGTTTTCTAGCCGTCTAGGATCGAACTGATATGGTCACGAGCCCAGGAGAGGCACTGTAGGTGATATCGCGCTGTTAGCAAAGGCACTTGCGTCGGTCGTCTGCTGCCAGAGCCCATTAATGCCAAATTTCTCCGCTCTATCCTAACGGAAACGTTCGTCGTACGTCCGTCATCGATTTCTGTTGTTATTTCACTTACTGTTGCTTGTCTGTTAGCACCGACAATTTTACGCATACTCGGTTGTCCGTGGTGAGGGGTACTCTCAGCACACTCTTGACTCTATGGATTGCGGATTATTGAATTCCCTAACGATATCCGAAATGGGGTGCCCCATGCTTCTAGCTCCAACTACCATTCCGCGTTCGAAGTCTGTTAATTCCCGTCGTACGACCACAATTACATCGGAAAACTTTTCACATGACTCACCTATGTAGAAATGACAATGCAAGGCCCTCTTATACCTCGTTTTCGATATAGTACCACCATCTGCATACGTACATGTCGCTATCTCTTGACCTCAATGTATAAGGAGCAGTGAAATGAAAACGAGGTGGATGGAAAAAAAATCAGTAAACTGTTTATTATTTCAAAAGTAATCGGAGTCACTGTTGATACATTTATCACAGTGGACGCAAGACCTTCAGTGACTCCTCGGAAAAGTGTCTGCGGTTGCCTACGGAATCATGAGTGTACCCTGGTGTGAACCTCTTAGTCCGAAGCAAATCTACAGCCACGACTTTTTCAAGGTTCCAAAAATATGGAAATAGAATGGGGACAGATTGGGATTGCATGAAGGATGTGTAAGGGCTTGCCAGCGAAACTTTCGCAATCGTAGTCTAAACAACCTTGGCAGCCTGTGGACCCGCCGAGGTTTTTTAGAGGAAGTTGTTGACTCCTGGCTCATGCGCTTTTTGGTTGTCCAAGTTATTGAATGTGTTGACTCTATGCAGAAATGCCACCACTGAATAAAGACTGTGAAATTGAACTGACCATCGCGCATTGCGTCCCCGCGCAACAAAATAGCTGGAAAAATAACTTCGGTAAATGTCGATGTCTCTTCACAAGTGTGCTGAACTTGGGATTCTTTTTTGGCGGCTCACTCACAGGTAATCATTCCGCATGAATGGCCAGGATTTGTGCAGGTGCTCTCAAGGGGAACCGCTGGACCGTAGCGCATGGTGGCGGCGGTCATCTTGTACTCAGCAGGGACTGGGCAGTTCGCAGCATTAGGTAACGTCCCGGCTAAAGGTGGATATATACGAGATACTCGCCGAACTGTAAAGTTTTCCGGATGAGGTAGAAATGAGGAACAGAGCAGCAAGCAGGGCCTCTTTGAGAACATTTTTCTGCTCACGTGAGTAAACATTGCCCCCGCCCCACTCTCCCGTTCCCACCTCCTCTCCCACTTTCCTTTGCACACTTTCACCCGTGCCCATGTTTCTCTCCTAAATATGATACGCACTGTGTACAAATCTTGCACTTGGGTGTCCCTGGGGCCCGCCTCGGCTTGGAGCCCCAAGCGATCGCCAGTGATTGTAATACGTCCTGTACTGAAGTCAAAGAGTTGTGACGCCGTTGGCGCTCCTATCAGCTTGGTGTCCAAAGAGGAGGCTTGTGTCACTGTCCATGGTAGGAAGTGTAGGGGCAGAACAAACGCAGCATCAGTTCTCATCTTCTTACGATGAGGAATTTCCTGTTTTTTTTTCCCCCCTTGCTTTTGTGTTATTCACTTAGTCTACACTGACGGGAAAAAATGGCTGCACCAAAAAATAATTAAAGTAGAACAATGAGTTTTTTGGGGATGTATTGCTCTAGGTGCCATATTTAAGTGATTAATATTGCAAGATCACAGGTTAATGCAAGCGAAAGATAAGCCACTGCAAATGTTAAACGCAGGTACGTTAGTAACTGGCGTAACCACCAGAAAGTTGAATGCAAGCAGGCAAACTTGAAGGTATTGTGTTATACAGGTGTCGGACGTCAGTTTGTGAGAAGGAGTTGCGTGCCTGTTGCGCTTGATCGGGGACCGCGTGGTGTAGCCGCGCGGTCCACGGCGTCTTGTCACGAACCGCGTGGCTCCCCCAGTTGGTGGTTCGAGTCCTCCCTCGGGCGTGGGTGTGTGTGTGTCGTCCTTAGCGTAAGTTAGTTGGACTAAGTAGAGTGTAAGCTTAGGGACCGATGACCTCAGCAGTTTGGTCCCATAAGTACTTACCACAAATTTCCAAATTTGCACGTGATCGGTCGATACAGGGACGGTTAACGTTCAATGTTGATTGTAGATAACGCTGGAGATGTCATCTGACAATGTCCCATATGACTGGATTGGAGACAGATCTGGTGATCGAGCACGCCAGAACAACACGTAGACACTCTGCAGACCATGTCGGGTTACAAAAGCGGTATGTGGGCGACATTTATCCTGTTGGAAAATACCTCCTGGAATGCTGTCCACGAGAGGCAGCGCTACAGCTCGAATCACCAGATTTGCAAATTTGCACCACGAGAATGCTCCTGCTATCATACGAAATCGCACCACACAGCATAACTCCAGGTGCAGGTCCAAAGTATCTAGCACGACTCCCTCTAACCAACACACGTCCATCACTGGCACCGAGACGAAACCAGCTTTCAGCAGAAGGCACAACAGACCTCCACCCTGCCGTGTAATGATGAAAGTAGACTGTTCAGGTTTTTATGTTGGTATCGCTACGTAGCGCTCTCTATTAAAATCGCTGACTGCGCTGTGTGAGTCTGTGGCTGGTTGGACTCGTTGTTGGAAGTTATTTGCCAGTGTAGTGTTGGGCAGTTGGACGTGAACAGCCCGTTGTAAGAGGTCCATGACTTGCTAGCGTACTCGCGCAGATGTAACTTCGATGGATTGCTCACACGCTGCCTGCGATATGTAAGCTACAATAGAATCGCAGACCAGAGAGCAGTGTCGGCAGCAGTAGGGGTAGTAGCTCGCAGTCTGGCGGCTGGGTCAGGTCTCTCTTAGAGAGCAATTGTCGGGTTGTACAGCTCACAGGGAGCACTTGTGTCCTGTATGGAACTGCAGGTGCCGGTCGTGGAGAGCGATGGCGGTGCCTGAGCGATGTAGTATAAGGTAAAAGCAAAAATTACTATTTATAGCCGCGTGCATATGTAATTTGTAACAAATGATTTTGTACTATTGTTATATCAATTCCCATGTAAATGTTTTTAAAAATCTTTTAATGATAATCTTTCCTATAAAGATAACTTTTGACAATCATTCATCTGAATTTAAAGATTTTACTAATTTCTGCTATCCATGGTAATACCGATTATCGTAAAGAAAAATCAGTTGTTTCTTTTTGTACATAACAAATCTAGTGACCGGCATTGCAATGGGCTGTGCCAGAAAAATTTCTTATAGGAGCAGATATATACGCGTTATCCGGCGACTTCATTGAGGCAAGATTTTTCAGTTTATTCAGAATGACTTTTCAGGGCCATGACGCAGCATTGCTGACGTCTACATTTACCAGTTTAGATTCACAGTCAGTTAATTATTGGAAGGTTATGTATGAGTCATATTTTCATTGGGAGGTTAGTCAGGTTTTTATTCCGAGGTTACGGAATTAATCTGTTGGGAGGTTACACCGTAGCGTTGGACTGTTGGAGCTGGGCAGCCAGCACAGCAATGGTGGATGCGAGGAGAGAGATGCGAGAGTTCTGAGATGCTAATATGAGCAGACGATCTGGACGTGTGTCCATCAAAAAAAAAAAGAAATTTGTTAAACTGGATATATATATATATATATATATATATATATATATATATATATATAATGACTTTTGAGCACCATTAAGGTAAATATATTGTTTATTCTCTATCAAAATCTTCCATTTGCTAACTATATACCTATCAGTAGATAGTGCCTTCAGTAGTTGGAATCTTTTATTTATCTCGCAGTACTGCCGCTAGCTGTGTTGCAGTAGTTCGAGTAACGAAGATTTTTGTGAGGTAAGTGATTCATGAAGGGCATAGGTTGTTAGTCAGGGCTATTCTTTTGTAGGGATTATTGAAAGTCAGATTGCGTTGCGCTAAAATATAGTGTGTCAGTTTAGAAATGATCAGAACAAGTAAAGAGAAAACAGTCTCAGTACGTTCAGTTTCACTGTGGAGTTTGAAAATGAAGTAACGTAGAGATTTACCAGCACAGTCATTCTTTATATACAAAGTGGAAGTTTCAGTGAGCTCACGCTTGACACCACTGAAATCGCAAATGGCAGTGGTTTGGGGTCAGTGCCACAGGTCATCTGGTTCGGCACTATCTTTGAAGTTACAGATTTGCAACAGTTCGTTGTGTCATTGTGGTGAGAACTGCCGCTCAAGATGCAGCTAGAGATGCAGCAAGATGCACCAGAGGCATACGCCGAGCACGATGGTCTTCCCTCTCGGTAGTCCACACGACCACATGGAGTCCTTGCGACGATAGATTCTCGTGACTACCGCTGCCATCAATCATATACAGTGGCTACATTCCTACCAAGAGTTTCTGCACTGTCGCAGAAGGAAAATCCAGCTTCTCGTAGCCCCACTATACGACCTCGTCCAAATTCAGTGACGTCTTTGTCGACTTAAAGGAATTCTTGGCTAAAATCAACTCATCACGTCCAATCTCAAGGGTAACTAACTCTCATGAAAGTTACAGCGTGAATGTAAAGCAAACCTGATTTGGACGCTCATAGCAGCGCTAGTAACGCCACTTTTGTGCTAATGGCGCAATATTTGAACAGACATCATATTCCACTTATATAGAAATACGCCTACAAGTTTTTTTTTTTCTTAATGTCGTACAAATCCTTCTGGGTGCTGCTATTTTTTCAGTTATGTATCTTATATAACTCATCTAAATTTACGTATAAATTGTTCCACATGTATATTTTCTGGTGTATGACTCCTATGTTCAGAGGAGTTAATATATAGCGTGATCAAAAAGTCAGTATAAATTTGGAAACTGAATAAATCACGGAATAATGTAGATACAGAGGTAAAAATTGACACACATGCTTGGAATGACATGGGGTTTTATTAGAACCAAACAAATACAAAAGTTCACAAAATGTCCGACAGATGGCACTTCATCTGATCAGAATAGCAATAATCAGCATAACAAAGTAAGACAAAGCAAAGATGATGTTCTTTACAGGAAATGCTCAATATGTCCTCCATCATTCCTCAACAATAGCTGTAGTCGAGGAATAATGTTGTGAACAGCACTGTAAAGCACGTCCGGAGTTATGGTGAGGCATTGGCGTCGGATGTTGTCTTTCAGCATTCCTAGAGATGTCGGTCGATGACGATACACTTGCGACTTCAGGTAACCCCAAAGCCAATAATCGCACGGACTGAGGTCTGGCGACCTGGGAGGCCAAGCATAACGAAAGTGGCGGCTGACCACACGATCATCACTAAACGACGCGCGCAAGAGATCTGTCACCCGTCTAGCATTTTTTTTTTTTGTTCTAATAAAACCCCATGTCATTCCAAGCATGTGTGTCAATTTTTACCTCTCTATCTACATTATTCCGTGGTTTATTAAGTTTTCAAATTTATACTGACTTTTGGATCACCCGGTATATGTAGACTCAGACAGCAGGGAAATGAAACTGTGAAAGTTCATTGTAGATGACCGTCCGCTGGCTATTTTTACGTACAGTGCTACCGGTTTCGATCAGCAGACAATTTTTAAGCCGAAGTAAAGCGTAACCAGCTTGTCACTACACACTTTTGTGACAAGCTGGTTATGCTTTGCTTCACCTTGATAATGGGATACTGATAGAAACCGGTTGCACCGAGCATAAAAATAAAAAGCTGGTGGGCATTTACAATGAAGTTTCACAGTTATTTGACAGCTGCAAAGCCCCACCTCATCACAAACCGAAATGAGGACTGTTGAAAGACGTGTTCGAGGAATCGAGTAATGGCGTTAATTCGTCTGGTTGATTGCACAATGCACGAGAGACTCGCAAAGTTATACGACACTAAAAATAATTATCGATATGGAAGGCGGTATAAAGTGAGCGCAGACCGACGGAAGTCTATTGTTAATGGTTAAAAGGAGCTGCTATAGAACGTGTGCTCACGCATTTACAGGAGTAACTTGGAAGTTTCAGAGGACACTTACATACAGGGCGGTCAGCCTGCGTACACCTGTAGTCGGTTAAAAGGGTGTTGCATGGGAGGTTGTGTAGTGAAATAATTTTTAGGAAAAAATCGATGCTTTGCGCCGTTTCCGAATTATTTAGCATTGAAATTAGCCAAATCACGTCGTTGTGTGAGTAAATGCAAGCGCTTACGCCCGCAGATGACGCACAGGCATGTGGGGGTCAGTGTGTTACCACTTGTTGAAATGGTCATTACCGGTTAAAATACCTTTTTTCAGAAGTGTTAAATTTAAACTAGATGCGCTAAAGCTATGTTCGGTTTGAGGGTACCAAACGAAGAACAAGTTTGGCAACACTGTCTCTGGCGGGCTGCTTGTATTTGCGCGCGCGACGACCTGATTGGTTAACTTCTACATCTACATCTACATCTATACTCCGCGAGCCACCTTACGGTGTGTGGCGGAGGGTACTTATTGTACCACTATCTGATCCCCCCTTCCCTGTTCCATTCACGAATTGTGCGTGGGAAGAACGACTGCTTGTAAGTCTCCGTATTTGCTCTAATTTCTCGGATCTTTTCGTTGTGATCATTACGCGAGATATATGTGGGCGGTAGTAATATGTTGCCCATCTCTTCCCGGAATGTGCTCTCTCGTAATTTCGATAATAAACCTCTCCGTATTGCGTAACGCCTTTCTTGAAGTGTCCGCCACTGGAGCTTGTTCAGCATCTCCGTAACGCTCTCGCGCTGACTAAATGTCTCCATGACGAATCGCGCTGCTTTTCGCTGGATCATGTCTATCTCTTCTATTAATCCAACCTGGTAAGGGTCCCATGCTGATGAGCAATACTCAAGAATCGGACGAACAAGCGTTTTGTAAGCTACTTCTTTCGTCGATGAGTCACATTTTCTTAGAACTCTTCCTATGAATCTCAACCTGGCGCCTGCTTTTCCCACTATTTGTTTTATGTGATCATTCCACTTCAGATCGCTCCGGATAGTAACTCCTAAGTATTTTACGGTCGTTACCGCTTCCAATGATTTACCACCTATGGCATAATCGTACTGGAATGGATTTCTGCCCCTATGTATGCACATTATATTACATTTATCTACGTTTAGGGAAAGCTGCCAGCTGTCGCACTATTCATTAATCCTCTGCAGGTCTTCCTGGAGTACGTACGAGTCTTCTGATGTTGCTACTTTCTTGTAGACAACCGTGTCATCTGCAAATAGCCTCACGGAGCTACCGATGTTGTCAACTAAGTCATTTATGTATATTGTAAACAATAAAGGTCCTATCACGCTTCCTTGCGGTACTCCCGAAATTACCTCTACATCTGCAGATTTTGAACCGTTAAGAATGAGATGTTGTGTTCTTTCTTCTAGGAAATCCTGAATCCAGTCACAAACCTGGTCCGATATTCCATAAGCTCGTATTTTTTTCACTAAACGTAAGTGCGGAACCGTATCAAATGCCTTCCTGAAGTCCAGGAATACGGCATCAATCTGCTCGCCAGTGTCTACGGCACTGTGAATTTCTTGGACAAATAGGGCGAGCTGAGTTTCACATGATCTCTGTTTGCGGAATCCATGTTGGTTATGATGAAGGAGATTTGTATTATCTAAGAACGTCATAATACGAGAACATAAAACATGTTCCATTATTCTACAACAGATTGACGTAAGCGAAATAGGCCTATAATTATTCGCATCTGATTTATGACCCTTCTTGAAAATGGGAACGACCTGCGCTTTCTTCCAGTCGCTAGGTACTTTACGTTCTTCCAGAGATCTACGATAAATTGCTGATAGAAAGGGGGCAAGTTCTTTAGCATAATCACTGTAGAATCTTACGGGTATCTCGTCTGGTCCGGATGCTTTTCCGCTACTAAGTGATAGCAGTTGTTTTTCAATTCCGATATCGTTTATTTCAATATTTTCCATTTTGGCGTCCGTGCGACGGCTGAAGTCAGGGACCGTGTTACGATTTTCCGCAGTGAAACAGTTTCGGAACACTGAATTCAGTATTTCTGCCTTTCTTCGGTCGTCCTCTGTTTCGGTGCCATCGTGGTCAACGAGTGACTGAATAGGGGATTTAGATCCGCTTACCGATTTTACATATGACCAAAACTTTTTAGGGTTCTTGTTTAGATTGTTTGCCAATGTTTTATGTTCGAATTCGTTGAATGCTTCTCTCATTGCTCTCTTTACGCTCTTTTTCGCTTCGTTCAGCTTTTCCTTATCAGCTATGATTCGACTACTCTTAAACCTATGATGAAGCTTTCTTTGTTTCCGTAGTACCTTTCGTACATGATTGTTATACCACGGTGGATCTTTCCCCTCGCTTTGGACCTTAGTCGGTACGAACTTATCTAAGGCGTACTGGACGATGTTTCTGAATTTTTTCCATTTTTGTTCCACATCCTCTTCCTCAGAAATGAACGTTTGATGGTGGTCACTCAGATATTCTGCGATTTGTGCCCTATCACTCTTGTTAAGCAAATATATTTTCCTTCCTTTCTTGGCATTTCTTATTACACTTGTAGTCATTGATGCAACCACTGACTTATGATCACTGATACCCTCTTCTACATTCACGGAGTCGAAAAGTTCCGGTCTATTTGTTGCTATGAGGTCTAAAACGTTAGCTTCACGAGTTGGTTCTCTAACTATCTGCTCGAAGTAATTCTCGGACAAGGCAGTCAGGATAATGTCACAAGAGTCTCTGTCCCTGGCTCCAGTTCTGATTGTGTGACTATCCCATTCTATACCTGGTAGATTGAAGTCTCCCCCTATTACAATTGTATGATCACGAAACTTCTTCACGACGTTCTGCAGGTTCTCTCTGAGGCGCTCAACTACTACGGTTGCTGATGCAGGTGGTCTATAGAAGCATCCGACTATCATATCTGACCCACCTTTGATACTTAACTTAACCCAGATTATTTCACATTCGCATTCGCTAATAACTTCACTGGATATTATTGAATTCTTTACTGCTATAAATACTCCTCCACCATTGGCGTTTATCCTATCCTTGCGGTATATATTCCATTCTGTGTCTAGGATTTCGTTACTGTTCACTTCCGGTTTTAACCAACTTTCCGTTCCTAATACTATATGCGCACTATTTCCTTCAATAAGCGATACTAATTCAGGAACCTTGCCCTGGATACTCCTGCAGTTTACCAATATTACGTTAACTTTTCCTGTTTTTGGTCTCTGAGGACGGACGTTCTTTATCAACGATGCTGATGTTCTCTCTGGTAAGCCGTCAGGTATTTTATCGTTTCGCCCAAAGGGGGGGTCCCTCTAACCTAAAAAACCCCCGTGTGCACGCCACACGTACTCTGCTACCCTAGTAGCTGCTTCCGGTGTGTAGTGCACGCCTGACCTGTCTAGGGGGGCCCTACAGTTCTCCACCCAATAACGGAGGTCGATGAATTTGCAACCATTATAGTCGCAGAGTCGTCTGAGCCTCTGGTTTAGACCCTCCACACGGCTCCAAACCAGAGGACCGCAATCGACTCTGGGCACTATGCTGCAGATATTAAGCTCAGCTTGCACTCCGCGTGCGATGCTGGTTGTCTTCACCAAATCAGCCAGCCGCCGGAAGGAACCAAGGATGGCCTCAGAACCCAAGCGGCAGGCGTCATTCGTTCCGACATGTGCTACTATCTGCATCCGGTCACACCCAGTGCGTTCAATAGCTGCCGGAAGGGCCTCCTCCACATTACGGACGAGACCCCCCGGCAAGCACACCGAGTGCACACTGGCATTCTTCCCCGACCTACCCGCTATTTTCCTGAGGGGCTCCATAACCCGCCTAACGTTGGAGCTCCCTATAACTAATAGGCCCGCCCTCTGTGACTGTCGGGACCTTGCCGGAGAATCGGCCACTGGCCCAACAGGCGAGGCATCCTGTGGTGGCTCGGAAACGATGTCATCACCACTAGGAAGCACCCCGTACCTGTTGGAAAGGGGTAAGGCAGCTGCCACGCGGCCAGATCCCACCTTCGCCTTTCGGCCAGGCACACGCGAGCCCACCACTGTCCGCCATTCACCCTGGAGTGATGGCTGACCGGTAAGATGCTCACTGCCGGAAGACGCAGCGACATCAGGGGTTCCATGTGATTCCAAGGCCACCGAAGTAGGCATAGGTCTCACCACAGTTGCCCCAACGCCACTACGAGCCGACGCCTGCGCCTCGAGCTCGATGAGCCTAACAGACAAAGCCTCCACCTGCCCCCGAAGAGTGGCCAATTCTCCTTGCGTCCGCTCACAACAACCACAGTCCCTACACATGACTATGTTTACCCTACTCTATACAGTGACAAATTCCCAAGATAATCTTCTGATGAGCTACTCTGATAATCAAGAAACACTCACTGAAATACGAGACGCGAAAACTACGCTAGGTTTTCCCAGAAAAACTATTTAAAAGCTAAGCGCAGCAAATAAGTACAAAATAAATTTCTCTCCTAGCGATCAAGAACTGTTAGTTTCTATGCAGAGCAGATAAACACAAATAGAATCCCTTCCTTAGTGGAAGGTCGTAAACAAAATGCAAAATAAACGCTTTATACAAACAGTACTCGCTGCTGCTGGTGCTCTCGCTCTGGCTGTCACAAGACAACTGCTGATTCAAGTGACTAGTGGCTAACGGCCGCGAAACAAACAAAAGACGGTTTTTGGGCGCTTTCTGTTCTAAACGATCAAGAAAACACTAAGAAATCTAACACGAAAACTACGTAAAGTTTTATCAAGAACTGTTAGTTACTATGCAGAGCAGATAAACACTAATAGAATCCCTTCCTTAGTGGAAGGTCGTAAACAAAATGCAAAATAAACGCTTTATACAAACAGTACTCGCTGCTGCTGGTGCTCTCGCTCTGGCTGTCACAAGACAACTTGAATGCTAAATAGCTCGGAAACAGCGCCACGCATCGATTTTTTTTTTTTTTTTTTTTTTTTTTGTGAAAACCCATATAAGGTTTTGTGACTGTATCTCACCACTCTGTATATTGCTGAGGAAGGAAAAATACAGGGTGGTCCATTGTTCGCGCATGCACTGACAATGCGCTGACGCATGTTGTCAGGCGTTGTCGGTGGATCGCTATAGCAAATATTCTTCAACTTTCCCCACAGAAAGAAATCCGGGGACGTCAGATCCGGTGAACGTGCGGACCATGGTATGGTGCTTCGACGACCAAACCATCTGTCACGAAATATGCTACTCAGTACCGCCTCAACCCTACACGAGATATGTGCCGGACATCCATCATGCTGGAAGTACAGCGCCATTCTGTCATGCAGTGAAACATCTTGTAGTAACATCGGTAGAACATTACGTAGGAAATCAGCATATATTGCATCATTTAGATTGCCATCGGTAAAATGGGGGGCAAATTATCCTTCCTCCCATAATGCCGCACCATACATTAACCCGCCAAGGTCACTGATGTTCCACTTGTCGCAGCCATCGTGGATTTTCCGTTGCCCAATAGTGCATATTATGCCGGTTTACGTTACGGCTGTTGGTGAATGACGCTTCGTCGCTAAATAGAACGCGTGCAAAAAATCTGTCATCGTCCCGTAATTTCTCATGTGCCCAGTGGCAGAAGTGTACACGACGTTCAAAGTCGTCGCCATGCAGTTCCTGGTGCATAGAAATATGGTACGGGTTCAGTCGATTTTGATGTAGCATTCTCAACACCGACGTTTTTGAGATTCCCGATTCTCGCGCAGTTTGTCTGCTACTGATGTGCGGTTTAGCCGCGACAGCAGCCAAAACACCTACTTGGGGATCATCATTTGTTGCAGGTCGTGGTTGACGTTTCACATGTGGCTGAACACTTCTTGTTTCCTTAAATAACGTAACTATCCGGCGAACGATCCGAACACTTGGATGATGTCGTTCAGTATACCGAGCAGCAATGCCCGTTGGGCATTTTGATGACAATAGCCATATATCAACACGATATCGACCTTTTCCGCAATTGGTACACGGTCCATTTTAACACGGGTAATGTATCACGAAGCAAATACCGTCCGCACTGGCGGAATGTTACGTGATACCACGTCATTATACGTTTGTGAATATTACAGCGCCATCTATCACAAATTGAAAAAAGTGGTCCAACTAAAACATTCATATTTCCTTACGTACTACACGAATATGTAATAAAATGGGGGTTCCTATTTAAAAAAAACGCGTTTGATATCAGTTTGACCTAAGGCAGCGCCATCTAGCGAGCCAACCATAGCGCCATCTGGTTTCCCCCTTCAAGCTAGACGAGTTTCGTTCTTGTAGTTTTCTCGTTTGATGCTTATTTCCTGAGATATTTGGCCCTGTCACTATAAATGGACCACCCTGTATACGTATGTTTAAGTGAGAAATTAGCACACGGTATTTCTTGTGGTTAATAACCAATTTTATTATCATATATTTGTTCAAATATAATGGGTGTGCAATCTTACATGAATAAAACTGCTGTTTGTGTACGTTAAATATCCATTCCGTTGAACATTGCAAAACATTTGATTTTCAGAAACTACTATGTCACAGGAAGTCATCTGCCATCAATAATTAAAACATAGACTTTTGTTAGTTTCACGAAAGAAGAATTGTTATACTGGACGCAGCGAAGGCAGACGCCATTTAAGTTCGCACTGAGGTAGGAGCACCTAGTTTGCCAGTGATAAATATTAATAGCAAACAGAGTAGTAAATAAAATAAACCGTGACACACATAGCGTAGAAAGTAGTTATATTTCGAGTACACATGTCAGTATAAAGAGTTCATTCTTTTATCTGGTGGGACAAGTTGGTTATTTAGAAATATTCTCGCAGGCGAAATTTAAAGAGCAGTCCTCATATTTACTTGAACATGAATCATTCAAATGTACAAAATATTATTGAGAATTTCTTCGGCAGTCTTGATTGCAGTAAGGTTATTATTAATGTAGTTATGTTGTGCGTATGTGCATAAACAATCTGTAAATGTGACGCTTGAAACTGGGAGTCAGTGAGCGCAAGTATGTTGGGACACTGTCTTGGTTATCCCTTGCGGGACCATTTCGATATCCAACAGAAGGATCACTTTAGTGCAACTACCCTCAGAAGTACACGGTGGAAGTTTCACATTACAAGCGTCCTCTTGCTTAGGCAAATGAAACAAATCAGTTAATTCTTTCTGCATCTGATATGATCTATGATCAGGCTTAAGGAGGCATTTAGAAGAAAAAAACCAAAATGCTTCCCTTTACCCTTTTTCCGTACCAAAACTGAGCCGCGAATTCCCTGCTAAGCACAGAAAATGGCTGAAACTTTTACTATATATTCCTAAGATCCTGATACCAAACGACCCTGAAAATTTTCTTTTTATCGTTATCCGTTCCTGGGATTCAGAGGTCCAAAGTTACCCCAGTTCTACACAAACGCACGTAAAATCCGGTGTGAGGCGAAATCTAAATAATAAGTAAGAGCAGCAAACTGCTCAGGTTTTAACGGTATATTCTCTAAGCATTTACCTAGAAGTGCCATATTCCCTTTTTCAAAAATCTTTACCCATTATTGAGACTCACTCCAAAAGCATGGTTTTTGGGTACCAAAATCGGGCCGCAGTTCCAAGACGTTTATGGACGTAAATGGCTATAATTTTTACGGTACGTTCCTATGATCCGATCTCGAAAAACCTTGAAAATTTACTTGATATCTTTATCCGTTTCCAGGGTACGGAGGTTCAAAGTTACCATACATGTGTACCTAAAATCCGATGTGAGGAGAAAACGAATTTTATTAAGTAGTCCGAAGGCATACGCTGTAAAGTTCAAAAAATGGCTCTGAACAC
Organism: Schistocerca nitens; assembly: GCF_023898315.1. Classification (NCBI taxonomy): domain Eukaryota; kingdom Metazoa; phylum Arthropoda; class Insecta; order Orthoptera; family Acrididae; genus Schistocerca; species Schistocerca nitens. The sequence goes on from NC_064615.1 coordinate 937,710,727, forward strand.
TATGTGACGTAACTGCTGTGGTCATCAGTCCCCTAGAACTTAGAACTACTTAAACCTAACTAACCTAAGGACATCACACACATCCATGCCCGAGGCAGGATTCGAACCTGCGACCGTAGCGGTCGCGCGGTTGCAGACTGAAGCGCCTAGAACCACTCGGCCACCGCGGCCGGCCATTCCATTTGTTACTCACTTTTGTAACCTGAAAGATTTTAGCCTACCACCAGTACATCACAAAACAGTTCATCATATCTAATAATGGACTGGACATAGGCGAAATACACACATCGAGTATGTCACTTCTGGTACAGTTTTTTAATATTCTCGTCATGTAACAGGCTGTTATTATTTCTGTTTATTTTTTCTGCGTGTGTGTTGCATTGAAGATTCTACTCTATGTAAGGTCCCAGAAACGTTGTACAGTCTATCTTCATGATTGTTTGATTACGCAGTTCAGTGGGAGAGTTCTATTCAGATGTGTTGTTAATAATGAGTCGCTCCTCCACAAGTCCTTAAAACTGCAGTAACATATTTAGAAGTTGTCGAAATTGCCTGGAGAAACGAGATCCACGCACATTGCAGTAATACCTCCAACTGTTCAAGTGTAGTTGGTGCTGGGCTTACCGAGCGCACATGTATACACATAGCATCTCCTGAATATTTGACTGAGTTGAGATAGGGTGATGTGGGGGTCGTAAAGTCACTGGGGGAGGAGATTAGTGTTCGACCCGTCGACAACGAGGTCATTAGAGATGGAGCAGAAGCTCGGATTAGGGAAGGATGGGGAAAGAAATCGGCCATGCCCTTTCAAGGGAACCATTTGCCTGAAGCGGTTTACGGAAATCATGAGACACATAAATCAGGATGGCCAGACGCGGGTGTGAACCGTCGTCCTCTCGAATGCGACTCCAGTGTGCTAACCACTGCACCACCTCACTCGGTGTACATTCGTTGGAGCGTCCCATCAAGCCACCTACTTGCAACCAAAGACCTGAAACTTCGCACTGTCCGTTTGATACACAGGTCCCCATCAGTATACTCTGACACCAGAAAGAGATGCAACTGGCTAGAAATAACGTCCTCATAACGTGAAACGGTCATTTGTCCCTGCAGTGGGTTGATATGACCTAATTGCGACCGCGTGACACCCCAGGCTATTAATGAGCCGTCTCCTTGATGGGCGTAAACTTGTTAAGAGGCAGGATGTGGTGTCACAGCCAGACACCACACGTGCTAGGTGGTAGCTTAAATCGGCCGCGGTCCTGTAGTACATGTCGGACCCGCGTGTCGCCACTGTGTGATCGCAAACCTAGCGCCACCACAAGGCAGGTCTCGAGAGACTGACTCGAACTCAGCCCAGTTGTACGGACGACAGAGCTAGCGACTAGAAGTACTAAGCCTTTCTCTTTCATTAGCCGAGAGACAGAATAACCTTCAGCTAAGTTAATGGCTACGAACTAGCAAGGCGCCATTAGCCTTACAGTGATTGTAATTAGAGTCTCACTTGTATTCACCATAGAGATGTACAAGAAGACATTAAAGATAAGTATATGAGAAGCTCCGTTCTTTTCTTCATAGCATTAATTACGTATCCTGTTCCAGTACTTCACGCCCGTCTGCGTTAGTCTCGCGTGCCCTTTAAGCCACCTCTATCTACAAGGTGTTGGCCCAGCTGCCGACACATCACATGGCGACGAGTCTACAACGGCTCTTGTGTTTTACTTTGCCCTAATTTCTTTGTGTCATGGCTTCGCCACGATCTCCAGATGTACTGTCCGAATTTTATCGCTTGCAGAATCAGCAGACGCAGGCGTTATTGGATCCTGTTGGACAGTTCGTCCAGGGTCAACGTGCGCTGCACACCGATGCGGCCGCCGCCGCTTCATCGTTACCGCAGCCACAACATGCTGTTGCACCTCAATTCAGACCCTTTGATGCCACCCACGAGTCATGGCATGAGTGGTCCCGTCAGTTCGACTTTCACCTAGCAGCCTACACAATTCAAGGTAATGAGCGGCAGCCGTTTTTGCTTTCTTGTGTCGGTGTGTCCACCTACCGAGTGATAGTGAAGTTGTTTCCCCGGCGCGACGTAGCAACTCTGTCCTACGATGAAATTTTGTCTGCTTTATATGCCTATTTCAAGGAAACAGTAAATGTCGTTGCAAAAAGGTATACGTTCTTTCGTACAAAACGTACGGCCGGTCAGACTAATAGGGAGTGGGTTGCGACTTTGCAAGGACTTACTAGGGAGTGTGCGTTTGAATGCGAATGTGGACTTCCTTATTCAGATACTATGGTGCGTGATGCAATAGCACGGAACGTTTCTGATGTTCGCCTACGGGAACAGATTTTGAAACTAGTTAATCCCTCCCTTCAACAAGTGATAGACATATTGGACAGGCAAGACACCCTTGACTTTGCTCAGGCCTCGTTTGAAACTTCGCCAGCAGTGTGTCACATTAACCGGCCCGCCGGGCCCGCTGCACGGTACGCTCAGCGGCCCTCGCGCCCGTCAGCGCAGTGGCAGCCTAGCTCGCAAACACGTGCGCTGCGTAAGCAAGCTAATGCAGTGAAATCATGCCCGCGGTGTGCAACTAGACATTCGCGTGAAAATTGCCCGTCACGCCAAGCTATTTGCTTTTACTGTCATAGGAAAGGACATGTCCAAAGTGTTTGCCACGAAAAGCTCAGATCAGACACTCACACCAATTCCCGGCCCTTTACTTCGCGCCAGAATCGAACCAAGGGAACTCAGGCTCGTGAACCTTCGCCCATGGATATTCATGTCGTTCATTCCACCCTGTCCGGTGACAGTGTTCATTCCACAAAAAGTGTGCGTCGACGTCGACGGAAGTCCCGTCACGTCGCACGTGATTCTGTCCCAGTGTCTGTTCCAGTTGCACAACACAGTCGCTTTTGTCGTCAGCAGGACAATAAACTTTTTGTAGACTTAGACTTTGCAGGCAAAGTGATACCATTCCAGCTCGATACCGGAGCTGCAGTTTCATTGCTCAATCACGACACGTACAACCAACTGGGCAAACCTCCGTTGCGTGCCGCAAATGTTCAGCTCAATAGTTACTCAGGCCAGAAAATACCAGTGTTAGGACAGTGCAGCCTTCTTGCAACATACAAGGGACAAACAAAACTTGTGTCATTTTACGTTCTTCGTTCTTCTACTGCAGTGAACTTGTTTGGTTTAAATTTATTTCAGTTGTTTAATTTGTCTATAGTAAACCAGGTCCTCTCAGTGATTCAGACTGTGCCTTCCGCCAGTGTTTCTAGTCTATGTGAAGAAGTTGCAGACATTTTTGCACCGGGCCTTGGTTGCGCTAAGAACTATAAAGCACATTTGGAACTGAAGGCAAACGCGCAACCGAAGTTTTTCAGAGCGCGCAATGTTCCCCACGCATTGCGTGATGAGGTCGCAAGAACATTGCACGATTTAGAATCTCAAGGTGTCATTGAACGTGTGCAGGCTTCTCTCTGGGCCTCACCCTTAGTAATTTTGCCTAAACCTTCCGGAAAATTGAGACTTTGTGTGGACTTCAAGGCAACTGTGAATCCCCAACTTGTGACTGCAACTTTTCCTTTGCCCCGCCCGGAAGATCTTTTTGACAAACTGTGCCCGGGAAAATATTTTTCAAAGTTGGACCTAGCAGATGCGTACTTGCAGATACCGGTGGACGAAGAATCCCAGCGCGTCTTGGTGGTAAACACGCATCTTGGCTTGTATCGCTTCAAAAGACTGCCATTCGGGTGTGCATCCACACCTGCATTGTTTCAGCAGTATTTACAACCTGTTTGTGCGTCGGTCCCTACTGCTGCGAACTATCTGGACGATATTGTGATCTCCGGAAAGACAGAAGCCGAACATTTGCACAATCTCCGAACATTATTTCAGGTCTTGCGACAAAATGGTCTTCGCTTGAGGAAGGACAAATGTGTGTTTTTTGCTCGGGATTTACCCTACCTGGGCCATGTCCTCAATGCCCAAGGAATACATCCGAGTCCAGAGCACCTCCGTGCCATACAGGATTTGCCGTCACCGCAGAACTTGAAACAGCTGCAGAGTGTGCTGGGTAAAATAAATTATTATCATAAATTTCTGCGCAATGCTTCTTCCATTTCAGCTCCGCTTCATCGCTTACGCCGTAAAGGTGTTCCGTTCGTCTGGACGACGAAATGCGTACGCGCCTTTCGCCGGTTGAAATCGGCGTTACTTTCAAATACTTGCCTTACGCCGTTCGATCCCCAGGAACCCCTTTTGTTGATGGTAGATGCATCGGATTTCGGGATCGGTGCTGTGCTTGCGCACAAAGATGGATCGCATGATCGCCCTATTGCCTTTGCGTCAAAGTTGCTCTCATCTGCGCAAAGAAATTATTCACAGATAGAGAAAGAGGCTTTAGCTGTCGTGTTTGGTGTTACTAAGTTTCACGATTTCTTGTATGGTCGTCACTTTACCATCATCACGGACCACAAACCTTTGACATCGCTTTTCCATCCGAACAAGCCGGTACCTCCGCGTACGGCGCAGAAATTCATTCCCTGGTCTCTTTTCCTCTCGCAGTACCGCTACGATATCTTGTATCGGTCCACTGCTAAGCACGGAAACGCTGATGCGTTGTCCCGTTTGCCTGTTGCTGAGGATAAAGCATTCGATTCTTCCGAACTTGCTTGCATGTTCATTGATGCGGAAACCGATGACGTGGTCGCATCGTTTCCGATTGATTTTCGTCGTGTAGCTACAGCCACGGCTGCTGACCCTGTCCTTGCTCCCGTTTTGCGTTTTGTTGCTACGCAATGGCCCTTGTTCAAGTCACGGATCGAGGATCCGCTGGTTCGCCGATTTTTTGCTCACAAGGAGAGACTTTTTGTACGACGTGGTGTTTTGTTGTTGCGTTCTGATAATGATCAGTCCCGAGTCGTGGTCCCACGTTCGTTACAGTCCTCTGTCTTAAAGCTTCTTCACCACGGACATTGGGGTATCGTGCGTACGAAACAACTTGCTCGTCAGCACTGTACTTGGTTCGGAATCGATGCTGCGATTACGAATCTGTGCTCCTCTTGCGTGGTGTGTGCCGAACAACAATCCGCACTGCCGCGGAAATTCTTTGCATGGCCGAAAGCCACTTCCCCTTGGCAACGCTTGCACATCGATTTTGCTGGTCCATTCTGGAATGCTCGTTGGTTGGTTGTGGTCGATGCTTTCAGTAATTTTCCTTTTGTTGTCCGGATGTCTTCCACGACGTCTTCTGCCACAATCCAAGCCCTGTCTGCTATCTTTTGTATTGAAGGTCTTCCGCAGACTATTGTTTCCGACAATGGCCCACAATTCATGTCCGCAGAATTTCAGTCCTTCTGCAAGGCCAATGGTATTCAACATCTGACGTCCGCGCCGTTTTCGCCTCAGTCAAACGGTGCCGCGGAACGATTGGTCCGGACTTTCAAGTCACAGATGTTGAAATTGAAAGAGGCGCATTCTCGGGAGGACGCATTATTGCTCTTTTTGTCCTCGTATCGCTCTCAGCCCCGCGATGGTCGCTCGCCGGCTGAGTTGCTCCATGGTCGTTCTCATCGAACCTTGATGTCTTTGCTGCATCCGCCACATCAGGTTCCTGTGCTGCGCCAGACTCCTGCTTTTGCTCCTGGCGACGTTGTCTTCTATCGCACCTATCGCGGTTCACGGCGTTGGCTCGCAGGGCGCATTCTTCGCTGCCTCGGCCACGCGATGTATTTGGTTTTGGGGGCCTCTGGTGAGGTGCGTCGGCATCTCAATCAGCTGCGCCTCTGTCGTCGCCCGGGTTCTGCCGCTCCCCGTCTGCTTTCAGCGACGGAGCCGTCAGGTCAGCGCCCTGGGGACCCATCTACTGGCTCGCCTCATCCCCAGGTGTTACCGACGCTGCCTTCCATTTTGCCTCATGGCGTCGCGCCGCCGCCGCAGCCGCCTCCGGCGCCGCCCGCAGTGGACGCTTCGCTGCAGCCGCCACGCGCCTCCCTGGGTCACGCGCCGCCGATCGCTTCCTGTGACCAGCTGTCCTCCGCCATGGAATTCTTGCCCGCTCCGGACCAGATGTCGTCATCGCGCGTCGGATTCTCCGACCACATGGAGGTCGACCCTTCGGCCCCTCCTGTCTCTTTACGGGCGCATACACCGCATGTTGACGTGCACCCTGGACTAGGTTTTCAGGCGTTTCCTAGCTCCCCTCGGACCGAATGGCCGGGTGCGGGTGGCCCAGCCTCGCCTGTTGTTAGGCTCCCCACCTCATCGCATACGTCAACATGGGGTCCTCCCCACGGCGGGCGGAAGCCTTATCTCACGACCGTTCGCCGATTTGCGGGGGAGGAATGTGGTGTCACAGCCAGACACCACACGTGCTAGGTGGTAGCTTAAATCGGCCGCGGTCCTGTAGTACATGTCGGACCCGCGTGTCGCCACTGTGTGATCGCAAACCTAGCGCCACCACAAGGCAGGTCTCGAGAGACTGACTCGAACTCAGCCCAGTTGTACGGACGACAGAGCTAGCGACTAGAAGTACTAAGCCTTTCTCTCTCATTAGCCGAGAGACAGAATAACCTTCAGCTAAGTTAATGGCTACGAACTAGCAAGGCGCCATTAGCCTTACAGTGATTGTAATTAGAGTCTCACTTGTGTTCACCATAGAGATGTACAAGAAGACATTAAAGATAAGTATATGAGAAGCTCCGTTCTTTTCTTCATAGCATTAATTACGTATCCTGTTCCAGTACTTCACGCCCGTCTGCGTTAGTCTCGCGTGCCCTTTAAGCCACCTCTATCTACAAGGTGTTGGCCCAGCTGCCGACACATCACAGGATCCATAGCTACATGGGGCATACGTCCATCAGCTCAATTGAAACTGGAAGTCATTGTTCCCCGCCACAAGCACTACCGTTCCACCGTCCAGTGACGATGTTAGCGGGCCCATTCGAGTCGCTGAGGTCTGTATCAAGACGTCTGTATCAAGGAGTCAACAAAAGGACGCAAGTTAGTCGTCTAGAATAGAAGGGTATGCTGTTCAAATATGTGTGTAATCTTATGGGACTTAACTGCTAAGGTCATCAGACCCTAAGCTTACACACTACTTAACCTAAATTATCCTAAGGACAAACACAGACACCCATGCCCGAGGGAGGACTCGAACCTCCGCCGGGACCAGCCGCACAGTCCATGACTGCAGCGCCTAGATCGCACGGCTAATCCCGCGCGGGTATGCTATGTACTTAAGTCAGCAGAGTCCTGGTAAAGTGAGTTCTTGACATCCCGTGTCTTCTATCTCCAACAGATGTAGGAGAAATCCATTACAAACTGAGACGTGTAAGGACATACTACGTAGAGCTAAATTATTTAAAATGCTATTCAATAGGAAACTAAATATTAGTACAAAAACGATGTTTAACGATTTGTAGGAGACCGTGAACTGTCGCCTTAGAAAAATTAATGAATTACTGTGCTGATAAATCTCTACGTTATTTGATTTTTAAACAGCTGAGCAAAACTGAACGTACTCAGTCATTACTCTCTCTACTTCTTCTGATCAACACTAAACTGACACACAATATTTTTAGCACAACGCAGTCTGACTTTGAAAAATCCCTACAAAAGAATGGCCCTGACTAACGATAACCTATACCTTTCATGAATCACTTACCTCACAAAAATCTTCGTTACTCGAACTACTGCAATACAGCGATTTTGATAAAGAACAAACAATGTATTTACCTTAATAGTGTTCAAAAGTTAGTTCATTATATCCAGTCTTACAAATTTACTGTCTCCGTCCAAATCATCCGCTTTCAAAACTCCGCCATCTCATTCCCCACATCCACCACTGCTGGCGGCTCACCTCCAACTGCGCAACTCTATGCGCTGTTCACATCCAACTGCCCAACACTACAATACTGAATATTTCAACAATGCCAACCAGCCACAGACTGCACACAGCACAGTCAGTGACTTTCATACAGAGCGCTACGTGGAGTACCAATATAAAAACCTAAACAGCCTACTTACAACCGAAATGAAGAATGACAGTAGAAAGAGGTTACCACATATAGAGCGAAAAAGAATCTAGGAAAATATACATCTCCAGATAAAATCAAATCATCCTGAAACAAGTTCATAAATAACGCTAAACCACAAATGAAAGATTTTTCCCGAATTAGACTTGGTGAAACAGACAAATGTTATTAACGCTTACTGAACGATAGTACACTCCACAGATTAAAATGGACTGTCATATAAGCAATTGGAAATGGATAAGGAGAAATACAGCAGTCATAAGAAGAACATCTGAATTCCAGATTTTTCTCGCAAAGAACAAAATCGGCAGTTTAATGTGTCCAGTGAGAAATTAAGTGACAGATATAATCTCAGAAAACTAATGCAACTTGACTACATTACAACAAGTTATTAATTTGCTACCGGTTTCCGTAGACGACCATCAGCTGCCACAAGAATAAATGTTAAGAAAGCAGTAATGAAAAACCTCATGCCAACGGCCTTGCCGCAGTGGTAACACCGGTTCCCGTCAAATCACCGTAGTTAAGCGCTGTTGGGGTGGGCTAGCACTTGGATGGGAGATCATCCGAACTGACGAGCACTGTTGGCAAGCGGGGTGTGAGGCAAACTGAGGAGCTACTTGATTGAAAAGTAGCGGCTCCGGTCTCGGAAACTGACGTACGGCTGTGTGCTGACCATATGCCCCTCCGTATCCGCATCCCGTGACGCCTGACGCCTATGCTCTGAGGATGACACGGCAACCGGTCAGTACCGAAGGGCCTTCATGGCCTGTTCGGGAGGAGTTTTTTTAAATGAAAAACCTCATTGTACAAAAGTATATTGAGGTTTTGTTGTCATCTCTGTTTTTTAAACCTTGATCCACATACGTTCGTAATTGGTGCACTGAACACAACATTTTTCAGATAACCCTACAGCCAGAAGTCACATGACGTAAGATCAGGTGATCTGGACGGCCAGGCTGTAAGGAAATGACGGCTGACAACTCCAGAATTTCCGAAATGCCTCTGCAGCAGCCGCTTCAGTAGGTGTGCAATGTCCAGAGGGGCGCCATCTTGCAGAAAAATGATACTACCTACACATCCATGCTGTTGGAGGGTTGGTATGACGCTGGTACGCAAAAGACTGTCATAGCGTTTACCAGTGACGGTACAGGTATCAGAACCCGCCGAACTCCTCTCCTCTTCTACGATAAACTTTGCAATCAACCCGCACCACACAGTCACCTTTGCAGAATGAAGTGGTACCGGTTGATGTGCGAGTGGATTTTCCTTTGCCCATATTCTGTAATTCTGCGTATTGACATGTCCTTGGAGATGCAGATGGGCTTCGTCTGTCCACAGGACGTTCCACGACCATTCATTGTCTTCTTGGCAGGTCAGCAAGAAACGACTCCTGATCATGGATGGTTATGTGTGGATAGGGAGGAGATGGGCAGTGGGAGTGGCTGTATGAAACAGACAGAGAGGTAGTAGGAAATGGACAGAGAGATGGGGAGGAGAAGATGAACAGAGATGAGGTGAAGAAGGAGGTGGATAGAGAGAATAGGGAGAAGGTGATAGACACGCACAGGGAAGGAGGGGAGGTGTAGGAGACGGGTCTAAAATAGAGAGGGGTACTGAATAGGTGGAAAAGGAAGAGGCTAAAAGGAAGTAGGTTGAAGTACAGTCGATGTACTACCCCTAGCCATGGGAATGGTAATGAGAGGTTGCAATATGAAAACTTTCTGAAAAGACCTGCTGAAATTCCTTTTCAGTATTTAGTTGATTTGTAATGTAGCGTAGTTTGCCTGTTTGTGCCACTAGACATGTTAACCAGGTCGCGTGAATGAGGCAATATGTTTCTAATAGAGTTTAGGAACGAACGATCATGCCACATGGCTGAATACCACAGATAATTTGAATTTTCTGTATGGAGCCGTACGGTGTAAAACAGCAGAGAATCTGACATTTATGTATGCAATATAATGTGATATATACCTACGTGGGGGATGACTCACACTAGTTTTGATATATATATATATATATAAAATGCCTTACATCAAAGTATATCCTGTAAACAACAGCCCGCATCTCGTGGTCGTGCGGTAGCGTTCTCGCTTCCCACGCCCGGGTTCCCGGGTTCGATTCCCGGCGGGGTTAGGGATTTTCTCTGCCTCGTGATGGCTGGGTGTTGTGTGCTGTCCTTAGGTTAGTTAGGTTTAAGTAGTTCTACGTTCTAGGGGACTTATGACCACAGCAGTTGAGCCCCATAGTGCTCAGAGCCATTTGAACCATTTGTAAACAACAAACGATGGAAAGAGACGAATTAATAAAGAAAAAATGAGTCTTCGAAATTCAGAAACCACTAACTGCATGACAAGCGAAATTGTGATGATCGTGAAAAACTCGTCCCATCCAAACTATTAAAGACTTCATTTCTTTTTTAAAAGTAAAAAAAAAACAATTAGGTACTAATGGCTCAAATATGCGATTAAGTTTTATATGTCTAAATCTTAAGTAAAATATTGACTTAGCGATTTTTGCACCTAATTTGCGCAGTTAGCGGGTTTTGCAAACGTATCTATCCAATTACGAAACAAACATTCGGTTGCAAAACGCGCTAATCGGTGATACGTTAGGAATGACAGAAGGATGGAAATGAAGTATTGTCAATATAAATAGAATGCGTTTTATTTCAAAGAGAAGTCTGAAAATTCTACGAAATTAGCATACAAAAATCGAAGGTGACATTATTTTACCAGGAAAAATTGAGTTATTTAACGTCAAAAAGAGAACAGAAATGAATGTTCAGCATTCGAGATCACAAGATAATGTAGAAAATAAAATAAGTTCCCAAATGCATCTTAGTAAAACATCGATAAAATTTTATAACATGATACAATTGGTGGAAAGTTGCATCTTACTGAAAACAGCAACAAAAAATTCTAGAAAATGAAACTGGGTGCAAATTGCATTTGAGTGACATCGACCTCAACACTGTACACCAAATCACTTCCGGCTCCTTCCTCGTTCTGAGTGTTGGCAGCGGTAGGAGTGACTCCACGAGTGCTTTCCTACACATCTAACACCTCGGCGTAGAATTTGAGTTTGTTGTTGGCCACCCAGTCTTCAAGAAAGTGGAGCTCCAAAAGCTTTTTCACGTCTCCGAGCTTAGCTTCTGAAAGTTCTACACCTGCTGTGGATCGTGTTGGGCCGTTTCATTTGCTGAATTTTTTTCCCGTCCTCAGGATACTCTTCCCATCTCCAACATCAAAATTATAGAAATACTCTGCACTAACTAGACAAAACCTTCTTGTTGTTGCTTTTCGTGAGAACGATTTTGCTGGCTTGTTCAATCTGGAAATGACAGATACTAGACACTTTCACTAAGCCTTCCGTGTATATAATAACAATTAGTGTCAACGCAGTTTTCATCGCATAACATTGTTTTAAATATGTTTTTCACGTTATTATGTTTATGTTTTGAAAACATTTCTTTCCCACTGATCAGAACGCCGTTTCCTTTTTCCGGGATGGACGTAGCCCTCGATCTCGTTCTAATTAATTTCAAATAGTATTACGGGTACGATTTCTTGCTGGAATTTCTACTCTTTCAATTACTCCCACTTCGTTTGTACCATCTCCTGCATTTAAAACGTCTTCAAAAAAACTGACGTAAATACGTCACTTCATACGCTGGTGATCACTTGAACTGTGATTACCGGCTATATTTAGAGAGCTTCACTGTCGCTTAAGCGTTTGCTACGGTTTTCTAATCCTATTGTATTGAATTGTATGTTAACCGGGGACCTAGAAAAGACGGAGAGAGTCCGTCCCCGCCGCAGCCGCAGTGGCCCACAAGCCCACGACGGCTACCGCAGTCCACTTCACCCCTCCGCCGCCCCATACCGAACCCAGGGTTATCGTGCAGTTCGGTCCCCGGTGGACCCCCCACCCCCCCCCCCCCCACCCCCAGGGAACGTCTCACACCAGACGAGTGTAGCCCCTATGTTTGCGTGGTAGAGTAATGGTGGAGTACGCGTACGTGGAGAACTTGTTTACGAAGCAGTCGCCGACATAGTGTCACTGGCCGGAATAAGGGGAACCAGCCCGCATTCGCCGAGGCAGATGGAAAACCGCCTAAAAACCATCCACAGACTGGCCGGTTCACCGGACCTCGACACAAATCCGCCGGGCGGATCCGTGCCGGGGACCAGGCGCTCCTTCCCAGTCCGGAAAGCCGAGCGTTAGACCGCACGGCCACCCGGGCGGGCTTTCTGATCCTAAGTTTCAACGTGTAGACTGGTATGTCTGATGTCAGTTGGTATGCTTTGCATCCGGACATGGCACGGGGACCGCCATGCCTGTTGAACTTGGCTGGTTTTGCTAACGGTGGACATTTAGCCGGCTTTGCTCCCGAAGACAACGTGCAGTTAGCGGCTTTTGCAACCGAACACGATTTTCTACAGCCATTTTCAGCGGTTTAGAGCATCCTGTAAGCTATTCCATGGTCTATGCCCCGAAAAAATCTATACGGCACTTTGCTCAACTCAAAATTGACAAAAATGCATTTAGAGGCTTTTGCATCTGGGCTACTCAAATGAACTACTATCTAGTGCCTTCCTACGACTTTGGCCTCTCATCTACACCTACATCTACATCCATACTCCGCAAGCCACCTGACGGTGTGTGGTGGAGGGTACTTTGAGTACCTCTATCGGTTCTCCCTTCTATTCTAGTCTCGTATTGTTCGCGGAAAGAATGATTGTCGGTATGTGTGGGCTCTAATATCTCTGATTTTATCCTCACGGTCTCTTCGCGGGACCTACATAGGAAGGAGCAATATACTGCTTGACTCCTCGTTTAAGGTATGTTCTCGAAACTTCAACAAAAGCCCGTACCGAGCTACTGAGCGTCTCTCCTACAGAGTCTTCCACTGCGGTTTATGTATCATCTCCGTAATGCTTTCGCGATTACTAAATGATCCTGTAACGAACCGCGCTGGTCTCCGTTGGATCTTCTCTGTCTCTTCTATCAAACCTATCTGGTACGGATCCCACACTGGTGAGCAATATTCAAGCAATGGGCGAACAAGTGTACTGTAACCTACTTCCTTTGTTTTCGGATTGCATTTCCTTAGGATTCTTCCAATGAATCTCAGTCTGGCATCTGCTTTACCGACGATCAACTTTATATGATCATTCCATTTTAAATCACTCCTAATGCCTACTCACAGATAATTTATGGAATTAACTGCTTCCAGTTGCTGACCTGCTATATTGTAGCTAAATGATAAAGGATCTTTCTTTCTATGTATTCGCCACACGTAACACTTGTCTACATTGAGATTCAGTTGCGGGGTGGTCGAGCGGTTCTAGGCGCTACAGTCTGGAACCGCGCGACCGCTACGGCCGCAGGTTCGAATCCTGCCTTGGGCATGGATGTGTGTGATGTCCTTAGGTTAGTTAGGTTTAAGTAGTTCTAAGTTCTCGGGGACTGATGACCTCAGAAGTTAAGTCCCATAGTGCTCAGAGCCATTTGAACCATTTGATTCAATTGCCATTCCCTGCACCATGCGTCAATTCGTTGCAGATCCTCCTGCATTTCAGTACAATTTTCCATTGTTACCACCTCTCGGTATACCACAGCACCACCCGCAAAAAAGCCTCAGTGAACTTCCGATGTTATCCACGAGGTCATTTACGTATATTCTGAATAGCAACGGTCCTACGACACTCCCCTGCGGCACACCTGGAATCACTCTTACTTCGGAAGACTTCTCTCCATTGAGAATGACATGGTGCGTTCTGTTATCTAAGAATTCTTCAATCCAATCACACAATTGGTCTGATAGTCCATATGCTCTTACTTTGTTCATTAAACGAGTGTGGGGAACTGTATCTAACACCTTGCGGAAGTCAAGAAACACGGCATCCACCTGGGAACCCGTGTCTACGGCCCTCTGAGTTTCGTGGACGAACAGCGCGAGCTGGGTTTCACACGATCGTCTTTTTCGAAACCCGCGCTGATTCCTACAGAGTAGATTTCTAGTTTCCAGAAAAGTCATTAGACTCGAACATAATACGTGTTCCAAAATACAAGGAGACGGCACGACTGTGCGGTCCGGGATTTGTCCGAAATTTTGTGTGGTGAAAGAGGACCCCTTACATCTCGCGTGGTTAAAATATTAGGACGCACTACTCGGAAAATCCCGAGAAAAATCGATCCAAAGTTTCTTAGGTCTCTTATGAGTATAAAATGTTAGTCCATAGCCAAGCCGCCGTCTGGCCTACATGGTTAGCGGTCGAACCCTTACACCAGAGGTCTCTGGTTCGATTCGTTCTCCGGCACTTTTTTTCCTTCTGTTGCTTGCAAAATTGCAGCGCATTGTTACAGGAGAATCGTGAAATTAATTCCCGGGGAGACTGTATAAAAATTCATTCTATAATTCATCGTCAGTTATCGCCATCAACATTCCAAGACATGATTCAATATGCCTGGTTTGCCTCAAAATTATCACAAACTCAAAACGTTTCCGTAAATGTTAATGGGGCATATTTTTGTATTGTATTGCAAACGCCCTGTGATTGTAAAAAATTCACTTTTATATGTTGCGCAAGGTGTCGCAAAAATTATTGCTTTGTTTTTTTACGATAATTACCATTGCGGTTCTTGTTTGTAATTATTATATGTATAAAAATTGAATGTTTCCCAATCGAATTTGTTATTCTGATCAAAAACCCAATGATTCTCCTTATATACTTTGCAATGAAAAATGGAAAGCCCACCGCCATGAATTGTGCTGTTGGACAAAAAGAAAATAATTTTTATTCAGTAATGTAACTAATTTGTTAAAGATAATTTAGGTTTGGGAAACTTTCTGAATAATTGGTGGAATAACGAAAGAAAATGTAATAGAAGAAAAAAAGTGCCAGAGGAGAAATAGAACCCGACACCTCTGTCGTCAGAGTCCGAGCCCTAAACATCCAGGCCAGACGGCGGCTGGGCAGTTGACTAACATTTTATACTCATAAGGCACCTAAGAAACTTTGAATCGATTTTTCCCGCGATTTTCCGGGTAGTGCGTCCTAATATTTTAACCACGTGAGGTGTTAGGGGTCGTCTTTCACCACACAAAATTTCGGACAAATCGCCGACCCCACGCTCATGCCGTCTCCTTGTCAGTGTAAAACAGTTTGTCATCTGACTCAAGAGCTCGATGCTAAATAGCGCGGCTTTCTCCCAGATAAAATGGAGTAGTAGTTGGAATTGTCCGTGTTGCGCAAAGCCTGCACAAGTGTTTTTCACCGGGGACCTTGTAGCGCGACTCGTCCGCTCTACATCACTGCAACTAACATTTCGAGGGGTAAGAAAGGAAGTCTCTCTCTCTCTCTCTCTCTCTCCGAAGCACGCGGACACTAAATATCCCGCACGCCCGCGGGGTGTGGTGGGGGGCAGTCTTGATTAACGCGTCCGCTTGCGAAAGCCGCGCGGCGCGACCTTTGCGTCGGGCCGGCCGGTCGAGTGAAACGCTTCGCTTCCGAGGTGGAGCCGACCCGTGCTGGGGGCGGCGCTCGCTTTAAACGGTCGGCCGTGCCGCCGCCAGCTAAAGGGCAAAAATGCCGCCACGACAGGCCACGCAGAGCCAGGCCCAACCGCTCTCCTCCTTTTTCGCTGCGCCGTATTTGTCTCCCAGTGTCGCCGGGACCGCCGCTCACAGCCTTTTTTGTAGTCCCTTCACCATCCTTCGGTCTCTTTCTCTCTCTCTCTCTCTCTCACACACACACAGACAGATGCGCGGGTGCTCGCTCAGTCTCCATCTTCCTGTCCCTCTTCCGGCGTCCGTATTTGCCATGAGAAGTCCGAAGTCATTGGCATTTCCCAATAATACCGGGTGTATCAGAAAGAGTCCTGCGATTTAAAAAAATTATTATTATCTTATTTGAGGTGTTAGACAAGGTTGTTGCCTTTCCGCACTGTTGTTTAACGTATACCTTGAAGAGATTATTGCGAGAAGCTTAGATGGGAAAAGAGGAACTTGTATTGGTGTAAAGAGAATAGAATGTTTAAGATTTGCTGATGACACTGTATTAGTGGCAGAAAGTGAGCAGACAGTGAATAAATGCTCAAAGATCTGAATGAAGCCTGTGTGGAATATGGGATGCAAACAAACACAGCTAAAACAAAGATTATGGTCATCAGTACAAGACGCAGACTGTCCAATATTAAAATAGGACAATCTACCATTAGCCAAGTAAGTGAATTTAAATATACTGGAAGCACAATAACTGAAGGCTTGAGATGTCACCAGGAGGTGAAAACTCGAATTGCCATAGGGAAGGAGGCATTCAACAGAAAGAGGAGACTCTTATGTGGCAAATTAGATGAAGGACTAAGGAAAAGGCTTGGCAAATGTTTTGTCTGAAGTGTGGCACTATATGGGGCAGAAACGTGAACACTGAGACGAGAGAATGAAAAAAGGTTAGAAGCATTTGAGATGTGGATGTGGAGGAGAATGGAGAGAATAAGCTGGATGGAAAGAGTGAGTAATGAAAGAGTAATGGAAAGGGTTGGTGAGAGAATATGTCTGCTGAAGGTTGTAAGAGAAAGGAAAAAGAATTGGTTGGGACATTCATTGAGAAGGGAGTGCTTGCTAGTAGATGTTCGGAAGAATTGGTTTGTGGGAGAAGACTGAGAGGAAGAAGGAGATACAAGATGATAGACGACATAATGGGAAGAGGAAATTATGCAGACCTGAAGAGGATGGCAGAAGACCGGACAGCCTGAAGAACTACCATGTGAAAACCTGCCTTTAGGCAGAACACTGATTATGATAATGAGGTATGTGCGTGAACAACGTACTGTTAGAAAGAGCAGACTCTCGAGGTTTACATGGTTCCCGCTAGGTAGCAGCAGTGTGCCCCACTTCAGTTCTAGTACAAATGGTGTCGGGACAACAGAAAGCGTTTTGTGTCCTATGTTTCGCGCAGTTGAGGGTCTGTAATAACTGTCAAGCGTGGCTTTCGTACTAGGTGAGGTATGGATCCTCCTACAGGACAGAGCATTAGACTGTGGCGTGAACATTTGCGAGAAATAGGTTGTTTCTATAAAGGCAAATCGCCGGGACGTCCCAAAGTATCGGACACAGACGTCGAACGTATCCGCCATAGTTTCACAAGGATTCCGCAGAAATCCTTTTGCCGTGCAGCTCGGCAGCTCAACCTGCTCCCGATGTCCGTCTGGCGTGTATTGCGTCGACGTTTACACGTGAAAACATACAAAATTCAGCCACTGCAAGATCTTCATGAAAGTGACAAACAACTAACGTATGGAGTTCTGTGCCGGCCGCGGTGGCCTAGCGGTTCTAGGCGCTCAGTCCGGAACCGCGCGACTGCTACGGACGCAGGTTCGAATTCTGCCTCGGGTATGGATGTGTGTGATGTCCTTAGGTTAGTTAGGTTTAAGTAGTTCTAAGTTCTAGGGGACTGATGACCTCAGATGTTAAGTCCCATAGTGCTCAGAGCCATTTGAACCATTTTATGGAGTTCTGTAATTTCGTTCTTTGCAAGATGGGGGATGGCCCTTTCCTTCCCCGCTTAGTATTTAGTGACGAGGCAACATTCCATTTAAATGGAAAGTTGAACCGCCATAATGTGAGAATATGGGGTACGAAACAACCATATGTTGTACAACATATCCGGGACTCTCCAAAATTTAACATGTTTTGTGCAGTTTCACAGGAAAATGTGAATGGTCCATTTTTCTTTGCCGGAAACACTGTTACAGGAAGCACATATCTCGATATGTATGAAAACTTTCTTTTTCCACAGTTGAGGACTGATTAGAACGACTTCATTTACCAGCAGTGTGGAGCACCGCTACACTGGAATCTGGAAATGCGGGAATCTTTAAATCAAAGGATTATTGAACGATGGATCGGTCGCACTGGACCAAATTATTCGCCCTTACATTACTGGCCTCCAAGGTCACCGGACGTGAGTGTTTATAAAAGCCTCGGTTTATGTGCCTCCATTACCAACAACAATGAATGAACTGAGACATTGCATAACAGCAACTGTGGAAACTGTAACTCTAGACACGCTCGCTGCAGTGTGAGAACACTTTCAATATCTCATTGACACATGTCGTGCATTTCAAGGGGGGCACCTATGAAAAGGTATGAAAAAAAAACTTTTTGATTTTCCCGTTCAACAAAAAACAAAATTCATTTCATAGGTGCCCCCCTTGAAATGCACGACATGTGTCAATGAGCTATTGAAAGTGTTCTCACGCTGCAGCGAGCGTGTCTTGAGTTACAGTTTCCACAGTTGCTGTTATGCGATGTCTCAGTTCATTCATAGTTTCAGAAATATAGACGAGCCAATTCGGATGATTCTTTTTGAGAGACCCTGTATATCAGACGAAAGCCGAAAGGTCTTAAACATTCTTTCGGAATTTGTTCGACATCTACGGTAACTCCGAAGTCTATAAGCTACCAGGGCCGCCGACATCAGTCAGTAGAAATCGGGAGAATATATCCGTATGTTACAGTGCCTCGCATGGGTAGTTGCTTTGCCATCGTTGAAAACATTTATGTGTGCGGGTTAATATTTTTAGAGCCACCGTTAATAATATCCGATGGTTATCACCATCGATAAAATTTCAAAGATGAAAAGAAGCACGCCCCGCGACCAGTAATTCGCACTGCTTTTAGCATCTACATCTACGTGATTCCTCTTCATTTCGCACTTAAGTACGAGTTACAGGGTTCATAAAACCACTTTCAAACTATTTCTCGACCTTTCCACGCTCGAATAAAATGCAGAAAAATGATCACCTAAATCTTTCCGCGTGAGATCTGCTCTTATTTTATCACGATGTAGGTGAAATGGTACAAAATACTTCCGCATCTGGAGGAGAATGTTGGTGATTGTCCTTACATTTAAAAAATCTTTCTGCAACGAGAAAACTCCTATTAATTACCAATCGACCTTCCTGACACTCTCTTCCATGTTTCGAGACAACACAGAACAAGCTGCCTTTCTTTGTCCTTTGTCGATGACCTCTGTCAGTCTGACTGTTTTGAAGCGGCCCGTCACGAATTTTTCTCCTGCACCAACCTCTTCATCTCAGAGTACCTTCGTCCGCAATTATCAGTCCCACGCTGTACCACCTCATACCAGTGACGGAATGGTATCACCTGCAAAAATGTACAAAAAATTCCTTAGGAATACCGTCGAGTTCCAGCGATTTTTGTGATAAGGCGATACACAGTGTGTAAATTTTAATTTGACAAACCAGAATAACTCGAAAAATAAGCTTCACACAAAAAAATATGTAGAATCCAAAGTTAATTATTTTCGAGGGGAACATCTGCTGGTGCTAAAATTAGCCCGCCACCACAGCCCCCTCGGGGTGGGGCAGGAGGCAACTTTAAACTTTCAAATGGGAACCCCCATTTTTTATTGCAGAATCGGATTCTACATGAAAAACTACGTTCATTATGTCTGAAACATTTCTTTTGATTCTTGGTAGTTGGCGCTGTAATTCAAGAAAATCCATGTTCCCATTTTTGCGTGGAAAATGATTATGGATAAATAAAAAGTGAGAGGCACCCACTTGCCTTTCTCATACTGTGGCATCAAGCAGTCAGGCCTGCAAGATGGGTGGTTTGCCAAGCGAGTGGATTAGCAACATGAATTCTCGTATCTTACGATTTTGTTACAAATTATCCTCCTGCATGAATAATACGCAACGGAAACACGCATCTGACTATAGAACTCTGTCTGCACACTACGCACTGGCAATACCACACTTACTTTTTGTCTTTGATTTAACGGCTTTTATACAAATTCGGGACATTATGATAACATACAATTTAATGAAATAGGCCACTAATCTCTTTCTTTTTCACTATTTGATTTATTCATTAGCACACAAATTCTACAACCTACGACAATATCATAAGAGAATTTCCATACTACGGTCTCGTAATCTATCTACCACAACTGTGCACTCCCTGGATCGGATGGTGGATCTTTTATTATACCTCACACTTCGCCTCTCACAATCATTCTCCAGAAACATTCCTCCAGATCGAGCGATGCAGAAGGAACAGGCATACCCACAAAATCTTCCGAAACTACCTTGCTACTCCCATGCAAAACACACATATTCAAATTACAAGACATACCCAATACAACAATCTGAAATAATACACAAAAACCGTTACAACTTCATCATTTTCCGCTTTCCCACTTCAATCAATATTTAACCCAGTTTCACACGACACTGCCCCAATTTGTAATTCCAGTTTCCTACTGTGAACTCTGGAGATAAACGCTCGTCTTCCTGTGCAATGCAAGCCAAGTGGCGTTGCTGGAAAAACGGCCGACTCACCTTGATTTTCTCTCAGAGTTTAAATTCAGCGTCACACGGAATGATATTTCTTAAATACTTCAATTTATGATACACACGCAATTCTTAAATATATCAGCTTATTGTACACACGCTATTAATTCTCAAATATTTCAGCTTATGGTACACACGATATTAATTCTTAAATATTTCAGCTTATTGTACCCACGCTAGTATCTCAACTTATAACTACACGTGGTCCCTTTGTGACCGTTGGTTTACTATAATCCCTTTAAAATTACCTGCCTCACTTTGTAATTTTCCCCACAAAAGATCCTAGGAAAGAGAAATGATTAGTTCTAACTACTCTTAAGTATTCCACATCCATACCATGCCTCCACACTTTCATTACGGAGCACAACAAAAAACAGGTCTTCACAGCAGAAGGTTCAGCGCCAGAGTGCCGAGTCTGAAACATGGCCGTCTTTTCGTTCTCTCGCACCTCTCTCGAAGTGGGAGAAGCACCTTGCTACCTTATTGGTCAGCCCCATTTCAGACGCTCAAAGCTCTGGTAACTTCCATCTCTTTGGTCTCACCAAAGGTAGCCAAAGGATCGACTCAAAGATGCTCATATCGATTCACTATCTGTGGTTAGCAGACGACCATACATTCATTCATTTACACCACACAGATCTCACCAAACTGGATGTAAGGATTTATGTTGAGGAAGTGCACATGTGATCAATTAAATAAATAAATTGTCATTCTTTCCCACACTGGTATCCGGCTTCGCTGTATTAATTGAAATTATTGAGTTACTTTTACAAAAAAAATGTGTTGTTCTGACAGAATTTCGTACCTATTCTCAATGTTGGGCGGTACTGTACCCTTTCATCACCGGCTACCCATGCAGAAAAAAATGGCACGGTACTATCCTTGCAATGCGAGGGTAGTTCCGAACATTTTTTTTTTTTTTTTTTTTTTAAGAAAACCGTATTAAAACAAACGTAGCAATCCATCAAAATAACCAGGAGGAGACCTTAGCCCCTGGTGACCTCAAATAGACGACCAAATTATATTGTACTCTCCACAATCCGGAGTAACGTACACATACAAATATATAACAATCCACATGACAAATAAAACATCACATCATAGAAATGAAAAAATAATATTGAGATAAAAATTTGCTTTAGTTACTGGGATCTTCGTTACTCATGAAATTTTAAATGGCTCACCGTCCAAACACAGAGCAAGTAATCTGACATTCATAAATTGCGCTGTAAAAACCCTTACACAGCAAAGTCTAAATACAAAACAAAATCAACAAAAGAAAAAAAATTCGTACACTAGTTACACGTAGAATGTCAGGCTCCATACCATTACTCTAAAATATACCTCAAACCTACAGAGAAATAAAAACTGAGAAGAAAAACAATAAAATATTCCACAAGTTACATACTGGTTACGTAATATAGTTCGTCTAAGACATCATGTCACACCTCATTAACTATCCTCACCTAAGCAATTGCCACAACTACTCGACAGTGAGTTTATCCTTGTCCATCAGTACAAATACCTGCTGCTGAGCCAGTCAGTCCATCAACTTTGATCAATACACGCAGTAAATAGTTTAACAATAAGTGCTTGAATCCACCAGTAGCTCTCTTATCTTACTCTACTGTTCATTTCTCTGTTGTCACACATATAGACGACAAGAACTTGCATTTCGACTAGCCTTCGTTACACTTTAATGTGAAATATCACCACTGTGATAATAGAAATAAGTGGCTTCAGTCAAAACACCAACAAGATTATTACTACGCACGACATCAAAATACATCAGTTAATTCCGATATTTGTTGTGCAATGCAAATTCTTCTCCCCTGTGACAACCTTACTGATAAATGCTACAAGGGCCGCTACGTTAGTATTACGCCACTGGCTAATAGTTAAAGCATCATTGTACCAAATATTCTAATACACATGCTACGTGAACTTGATAACCCAGAACAAACCAAAAAACAAACACTAACTATTCTAAACACAATTATTAATAAAATACAATTACGCTTGCTGTCCCTTCAGGAATGAAACATATGAAAAAAAACATTTACACAATTACAAATACATTATTCCCTATCTTGCGAGTCACACGGAAACATTTCATTCTGTGATTTTCTTGGGGTCAAAAAGTTGCTGATAGTTTTCCTAGAACCACTGTCTCGGTGTCAAAGCTCTCCCATGGTTACCCGGACGAAAGTCTTTGAGTCACTCAATTCGGCATTTTGAACACGCACTGAACAGTAAACTGTATCTCTCATTAAACACAAATGTCATAGTCACTCTCAGAGTACCATCCACACGAAACTGTTCGTCCAAAAAAAATGGCCCTACAACTACTATTACCCACGGTTCTGTCCTTTCAGTTCATGGTGTAATTAAAAGTCGTGAGTTTCAACAAACAGCACTTATTCCCGCGCCAATCCAAGAAATGTCTCCTACTACAGACGCAAATGTCAATGTCCCACTCTAATTGTTCACCAAACGACAACTGTCCTCTAAGTATACCAAGTGTCCCACATGCCATTCACAAAGCACACTTAACAAGTCATTGTCAAAAGTTTATCGATCCCACCATTCAGTGGTCAAGACAAAACAAAACAATCGTCCTGTCTGCTACAGACAAAATCTTTTCCACCACTCACAACGTGGAAACACCAGGCCTTCACTTTCCACATTATGGAAAGTCGCAGTCATCTCGTTTCACGGCTCCACAGTCCAGTACAAGTTAATAGCTGCAGGTAAAAAAAAATGCTCGCCAGGCTCTGTCGCGCCCCGTCCATTCTGCAGTAGCGCCGCTGCGCGCGCCGTTGAGCAGAAGAAACCACCCGCTGTTGCCTCCGCGGGATACCTTCCCCAGTCGTAAGGGTGGCGGAACTCATGAATGGCCAGTGATGCGTGCGTGTCGCCCCATGCCGTTGACCTGCTGTAGCGGGCGCGTGGAGCGCACCTCGTCCGACAATGGAGTGGGGAGTGCCGCGGCTGTGTCGCCTGTCGCCATGGTGACGTCAGCTCGGCCCGTTAGCGGTATGGGCGTTACGACACCCAATTAGCCAGATCTTCCGTGCATCTCGCAACATTGCAGACAAAAGGATATACAGCATTTAAATACTCATTGATTACATGTATTATCTATTAGCTACATTGGTAACAAAAGAATCTTTGTTCTAAAAAGAACATAAAATTATACACCCTAGTTTTCTACACAGACAACATACATTTATCTATCCTTTTTCTATAGATAGCCCACACTCGTGCTATTCTTTGTACCTGTCGTCCCTCATACAAAACATGAAAGTGTAAAATAAAACAAAAGGAATAATAAGCAATCTATACCGCTCATAATTACAATATCAAAGAGTAGGCTACTCTAACATCCTAACACAGTGAAAATATTAGAAACTTTATCCTAAAACTACAATATACAATGAACTTTTGTGCTTGTGACACACTGAAATTATTACCCCTTGAAAGTGTTCTAACAAAAAAATAAGAATAATCTACATAGCTCACAATTACCTACCACTGGTTATTAAATATTAACTACTTTAACATCCTAACACAATAAACATTGTAGGAACTGATGACTCTAAATCTACAACATATAATGCACCCTTGTGCTTGTGACAAACTGAAATCAGTATCTCTTCACATATTTTACATTTCATTATATATAGCAATGTTTCTAGGACACGTATGACAGATCCTGACCTGACATCCAGGTTCATCCCAACAAACAATAAAACACAATAATGTTTTAGTTATGGATCGGTAGCGTCCCCTTTACAGGAGTGTGCGCATTGATCACACTACTCTACGACTCTCACTCACCAGACATCACATTTTTCCTCTCATTCAATCCATTAACACACTAACAGAATAGGACTAGAAGTCAGCTAACCTTAACACCACCACACTCACGACAACATACCATACCTTTGCTCCCTTATACTCAACCACATAACACATGAAGCTGTTTCGGAGATAGCATTCCAGACTCCGAATTCGTCCTTTCCCTCTGGCACCTCTCTCCATCGGCTTACCTCTGCATTTACTTTATGCTAAATATCAACTTAGAATCGCGATATTTCATCTAAGAACAAAAATACACAAATTAATCAACCTGCAAAAAAAATAGCTGTACACATTCTTGGTACCGTTTTGATTAGTTATACTGGTACGAGGCTTCAACAACAACAAAAAATATTATTTTTCTCAAATCGCAATTGTTATGCTAAGAATTAGATCTACACCTACATTACATCTTACGTCAGTATTCCACAACGTTCACCTTCTGGGTCTCATACTCCCTTTACGTCCTTTCACATTGTGCAGTTGTCCTCATCTTTTCATTCGTATTTCGGCTCTCCGTCCGTCCATTACTCCATCATTTCCTGGTCTTCCTTCGCCATTGGCATCAATCTCTATCGCAGCATACACAGGCCTCTCTGTAACATACATCTAAGACATCTCCACATTATTCAATTCTACTCACCTTTATTTACCACTGTTTCATCACGTCGAATCTCTCTTTATTCACGTCGCTTCTTTCTTTACATATCACCTTTATCCACTACTATTTATCACGTCGCCTCTCTATCTACCATCTTTATTCACTCATTAATCATCACGTCGTTTCTGCTTGATCCTTATTCATACGACAAAAAATACGTACATACACCACTCTGTCGACTCCTGTTCATGACTCATTCGACCAGTCCATTCCGTCATACTT
Organism: Schistocerca nitens; assembly: GCF_023898315.1. Taxonomy (NCBI): domain Eukaryota; kingdom Metazoa; phylum Arthropoda; class Insecta; order Orthoptera; family Acrididae; genus Schistocerca; species Schistocerca nitens. The sequence continues at coordinate 937,735,904 of NC_064615.1, forward strand.
CCTGACATCCCGCCTGAAAATTCTTACGTTCGATTTGACCCTGCACAACGTTACACACCACAAATAAATACACTGTCTATCTACCATAAATTTCCTACCTTAGATCTATTCTTAACTTTTCCATAATTTGATGTTAGAAATGTGATGAAGCCCACGAGACTGTTTTCCCTTGATCGTCTCAATCAGTACAGCATTTTCATGAACAATCCGCCTCACTCTGAATGGTCCACTGTACACCGTAAAGAATTTGCTAGTTAGAAATCTGTGCTTCTTAGATAATCGATGAGTTTTTATTAGAACCTTGTCTCCTACTGCCAATTCGATCTTACGGATCTTTCCTTTCTGCTTCTCCTGCCTATTCTTAGCTGCTTTCTTAATACGCTCTATCGCAACCTTGACAATTTCTGTGTGCCTCTGCTTTCCTGATCGCGGAAAATCTACCAGCTCCCTGACTCGATCTGGTGGTGGTTCATTCTTTAGCACCGTAATTGGTGATAAACCAGTTGCTCCATGTGGTAGCTCATTGAGGATGTCCTGAAAATCTTTGAGAAAAATACTCCAACTTCTGTGTTGCCTATGGCAGTAGATCTTACACAATTTTCCCAGTTCTTTTACTACTCTTTCACTGGGGTTACTTGCAGCATGGTATCGGGATATGAACACCGGTTTTATCCTTCTTCTCTTCAGTGTGGTTAGCCATTGTCTGGATCTATATTGCGGTCCATTGTCAGCAATGAACTTTTCTACAGTCCCTACTTCTCGCAAAAAGTTTTTAACGATCGCTGCTGCTACTGTCCTTCCCGTCGCACGTTTCAATGCGGTAAAAGTCACATACTTTGACACCAATTCCACTGCCACTAAAACATATCTATATCCCTGCACTGACCTAGGTAGCGGGCCAAACAAATCTGTTGCTCCGAATTCCCTCAGTCTACCTGGCACTATCGGAAAAAGCGGTGCTTTGCATGAGATAGTTAATGATTTTGCCTTCTGGCACAATTTGCAACTACCAAGCACGTTCTTGATCCTCCTCTCCATACTAATGAAATAAACTGATTCCCTTAACTTCTTACAGCATTTCCTTGCTCCGTAATGCCCGTAACTTAGGTGCGTGTACCAGATCAACTTGTTGACTATTTCATTTGGTATACACAACACCCAGTCTTGTGTGTTTGGATTTCTACGGTAGAAAAGGACCCCATTCTGAATTGTATAAAAACGTGCTATATTGGCGTCTAAGTTCGCTCTAACTCTGTCCTTCACCATTCTCCATGACGCGTCTTTATCCTGCTCTTTCGCGATATTTGTGAGTACCGTCCCTATGTATTTCTCGAACGGCACGCCCTGCATATACAATATATCATATCTGTTCTCGTTTACCTCCTCATCAAAGCATTGACCATGACCTACTGGGTTCCTTGACAACGCATCTGCCACTATATTCTGTGGCCCAGGAATATACGTGACCGAAAACTGAAACTCCTGTAAATAGAGTGCCCACCTAGCGAGTCGCCTATGATTGAGTTTGGCCGACATTAGAAACTGTAGTGACTTGTGGTCAGTATAGATTTTAGTATGCCTTCCATACAAATAGTATCTAAACTTACTAAAACCCCATACTATTGCCAAAGCTTCAAGCTCAGTTACCGTGTAATTTCTCTCAGCTTTGCTAAGCACTCGGCTCGCAAATGCAATAGGTTGTTGTATTACTTCTCCTCCTTGCTCTTGCTCTTGGAACAATGTTACCCCAAGTCCACTACGGGAACTGTCCGTGGCCATACAAAACTCTTTCCCTAGGTCTGGATGCCCGAGAAGAGGTGCCGATAGCAGTGCCTTCTTTAACGCCTCATATTCTTCCTGCGCGACAGGGTCCCAATTCCATACCGTTTTCTTTCCAGTCAGCTGACATAGTCTGGGTGTCGCTGCACCCCCAATCTTAATGAACCTCCTGTAAAAATTGATTAATCCTAAATAACCCCGTAGCTGACGTTTTGTTCTCGGTACCGGAAAATCTCTGATTGCTTCGAGTTTGTCTGGATTTGGTCTTATTCCCTCTGGCGTCACAATGTGACCTAGAAACTCGATTTCTTTTCGTCCAAATTCTGATTTTCCCAAATTCACGGTCACCCCATGTCTCTCCAGTGCACCGAGCAATATGCCTAACGTTCTATTGTGGTCTTCCCAGTTTCTTTCTGCTATCAGGACATCATCCACGTACTGTGTTACCTTGTCTTTTATTTCATTAGGAATGACAGTATTTAGCGCTCTGATAAATGCCGCGGATGATACATTTAACCCAAATGGTAGTTTCCGGAATTGATACGATTTTCCGTAGCACAAGAAAGCAGTGTATTTTCTACACCCCCGATCTAACTCCACCTGCCAGAAACTCATTCTCAAATCAACTGAGCTGAGAACTCTGATCCCGTGGAACTTTTGTAGCAATTCGTCAAGTGTCAGCGGCCGATCTGTCTCTGGCTCTATTATCTTATTAATTCTTCTTGCGTCCAAAACTAATCTAATTGACCCATCCTTTTTTTTAACACAAACTAAAGGACTGTTGTACGGACTGGATGCTGGTTCGATAATCCCTTGTTGTAGCATGCTTTCGATCTCAGCTTCCACTCTTTCTTTGTACACAACAGGTATCGGGTACACTTGGGCCCTAAACTGTTTATGTGGCTTGACCTTGAATCTATACACAAAATTTCTTATTGTACCCGCAGCATGTTCAAATACCTTTCTATTCTCGTATAAAATTTTCTGCAATTCCCCGTAGACCGTGGTCCCTCGTAAATGCCAGATTTTCTCCCTGATCTCCTCCTCCAAACATTTATGAATTTCCTTCTTCTCTTGTTCGAACCCCGTATTCTGTGCCTGTCTACCGGACTTTACCGCCAGACATAATGCTAAGTGTGCGTTCTCTTTACCATGTAAGCAATCGTCGAATCTTAACGTAATTTCCTCCGAGTCTCGTTTCAACTCCATCGAACCATTCCTCATGTTAATGACTGCTTTATATTGGTTCAAAAAATTAACACCTAATATCCCTTCAACAGTTAGAGATGACACAATCATGAACACTGTACTAAACCTCTTCGCCTGGCACACGAAGTCTACCTGCGCTTGTAACTTCACCTCAATTCCCTTTCCTTTAATTGCCCCTCTCACTGTTGTCCTTTGCAATGGCAACGTGGGCCATGGTTTTGTAAGGCTACAACACTTAAACACATCTTCCCTCAAAACACTCATTACACTGCCTGTGTCGATGACACAAGGTACGATTATATTATTTATTTCTACGCTAATTATTGGGTGGACTTCACCCCTCACATCTCCTATCTCCTCTAACAGATTCTCCCTTAGTTTTCCGTAATCGATATACCTAATATTTACATCATTAATAGTCCTGGTTTGTACCCGTCTATCAAGTAGTCACCTTCTTGTCCCTCCGTCATTGTGACAATGATTGTCCTGTCGTGAACCCAATAATTGCCTATCCTCTCTTCGCCCATCATTTTCATTTTCCCTTCTTCTTCCATCTCTGTCCCATCTTCTATTTTCCCGGTTTGCTGGTCGATATCCCCATGAATTCTGCCCCCTATTTCCTCGCCATCTTCCATTTCCGTCATTCCTCTGATTCCATGCTCTCCTGTCATTCTGATAGTTTCTACTGTTCCTATCCTCAACTCTGTCTGACCTATGAGTCATGTCGGCGTTCACAATGTTACTCTCATTTCCCAGTTCCTGTAAGAGGTGCTGAAATGACGCAGAATCGTTCAAGCCTCTGCCTGCTATCACTATATCTCTGCGCAATCTCACTGGCAACTTCGTGATACAGATCCTAATGAGCTCCCCAGTTTCGTATGGCACATCCAAATACCTGTTTCGTCTCAGCATTTCCTGATAGCACGACACTGGATCTCTTATACCACCTTCGTTACAATTTGGCATCATCAATATGCTTTGCTTAACCTGGTCCTGCTTACTTTTCGACCAGAATTCATTTAAAAATTTGTCACAAAACATCTTGTAGCTACTACAGTCTTTAATAACTTCCTGCATTTTCGCTCTAGCCTCGTCCCTCAAATGGTTACACACAAACTTCATTTTGAGGAGCGGTCCCCACGATGAAGGTAATGAATCTTGGAATTGAGACAGCCACAGGCATGGATGTTGGTAATTATCAGGATCCGGAAAGCAAGTGTACGTTTGTACCGACACAAAGTGCCTCCTACATTCTTCTTCCGCATCTATGTTTTCCGACCTTGGGCCATACCCAGTTGGGTTTGCCACCTGTTTTATCCGACACAACCGTTCTTCTAACTCTCTGAGTTCGTCTTCCTCTTTCTGCCTATTTTCGTTTTTTGAATTTACGTCACTCTCCCTCTGCAGTCTACCTGGTGGTGTTTCACCTTCGCTTCTGCACGCTAATTGCAACTGTGCTAGTTCTTCCCTATGTTTCCTATTTGTTTCTAATTGTGCCTCTTTAAACTGCAATAGTGATTGTGTCTCCTCTTGGTCGGCATAAACCTCTCGCTGCGTACTGTCAGAGCCTGTTTCGCCTCTCATACTGATCTTTTCTACATCTGCGCTAATCGTATTCATTCTGGCCACTACCACCGCAACTTCATCCCTGTGTTTATTTAGCGCCATTTCCTGCCGTGTGACTTGAGCTTCTACGCTGTCTAATGCCCCTTGTTTATCTGCAAGTAAGTCCTCTACTATCTCTTTGATTCGCTCATCCGGCAACACGTCCCCACGTTCGGTAATATCGCTCTCTATTGCACTTACTCGTACCTCCAAATTATTGGTTTTTTCTTTCACAACATCACATTCCTGCTGCACCGCATCCAGATTCTTCTCCCCCTCATCTAACCGATTATTAACTGCGGACAGACGCTCATCGATAACTGTGTGGAGCTTCCTCATTGCCTCTTTATTTCCCTTATCCATTACCTCCAATCTTTCCTTATTTTCCCTATCTCTCTCCTTATTATCTCTATTGATTGCTTCTAATCTTTCGTTATTTGCTTCCAATTTTTTATTTATCGCTTTAGTCTCCCTACTCATCGCTTCCAATCTTTCTTTATTCTCTCTATCCATTCTCTGTAAAAACTGCATTAGCCCATCGTTATTTCCTACTTTCGACGCGCTCACCTCGTTCGCCTGAGAAACCGTAGCTTCGCTAGGGGTAGCTACACTTTCACTCTCTACCTGACCGAGTCCCTGCTCGCCCGCGTCGTTGGGGAAGACCCGCATTTGGGGACAAAGCCCGCCACATAATGGGTCCCCTTGCAGCGGTCCACTGAACAATGCAGCCTCTTCGGAGTGCCTGCCGTCCCCACTCATTAACCCATCTACAGCTACTTCCCGCTGCACTGCTACGTTCACGCCAGAATCGTTATTCTCCATGGTGACTATACTTTTAGCCTGCGACCTAGTTACTACGGACATTACGCAAAAAAAATTATGAAACGATCTTCTAGCCTTGTGCGATACTGCAATTAATTACATAAAATAAAATAAAAGATCCTCACCAATCCAGAAAGAAATTGCAAACGGAAAAAACTTTACTTCTTAGCGCTATCACAATATATTCCATCAAAAAATAAAAAAAATTTAACAGCAAACCCTAACAACAAAATATCCTAACAAAAATGATCCTGGCAACAAAATTATCGTGACAAAAACGGAATCTTGGCAACAAAATATCCTAACCAATAAATAATCCTGGCATCAAATTAAATATCCTAACAAAAGGAATCCTGGCAGGGTCGAAATTATGAGAGGCACCCACTTGCCTTTCTCATACTGTGGCATCAAGCAGTCAGGCCTGCAAGATGGGTGGTTTGCCAAGCGAGTGGATTAGCAACATGAATTCTCGTATCTTACGATTTTGTTACAAATTATCCTCCTGCATGAATAATACGCAACGGAAACACGCATCTGACTATAGAACTCTGTCTGCACACTACGCACTGGCAATACCACACTTACTTTTTGTCTTTGATTTAACGGCTTTTATACAAATTCGGGACATTATGATAACATACAATTTAATGAAATAGGCCACTAATCTCTTTCTTTTTCACTATTTGATTTATTCATTAGCACACAAATTCTACAACCTACGACAATATCATAAGAGAATTTCCATACTACGGTCTCGTAATCTATCTACCACAACTGTGCACTCCCTGGATCGGATGGTGGATCTTTTATTATACCTCACACTTCGCCTCTCACAATCATTCTCCAGAAACATTCCTCCAGATCGAGCGATGCAGAAGGAACAGGCATACCCACAAAATCTTCCGAAACTACCTTGCTACTCCCATGCAAAACACACATATTCAAATTACAAGACATACCCAATACAACAATCTGAAATAATACACAAAAACCGTTACAACTTCATCATTTTCCGCTTTCCCACTTCAATCAATATTTAACCCAGTTTCACACGACACTGCCCCAATTTGTAATTCCAGTTTCCTACTGTGAACTCTGGAGATAAACGCTCGTCTTCCTGTGCAATGCAAGCCAAGTGGCGTTGCTGGAAAAACGGCCGACTCACCTTGATTTTCTCTCAGAGTTTAAATTCAGCGTCACACGGAATGATATTTCTTAAATACTTCAATTTATGATACACACGCAATTCTTAAATATATCAGCTTATTGTACACACGCTATTAATTCTCAAATATTTCAGCTTATGGTACACACGATATTAATTCTTAAATATTTCAGCTTATTGTACCCACGCTAGTATCTCAACTTATAACTACACGTGGTCCCTTTGTGACCGTTGGTTTACTATAATCCCTTTAAAATTACCTGCCTCACTTTGTAATTTTCCCCACAAAAGATCCTAGGAAAGAGAAATGATTAGTTCTAACTACTCTTAAGTATTCCACATCCATACCATGCCTCCACACTTTCATTACGGAGCACAACAAAAAACAGGTCTTCACAGCAGAAGGTTCAGCGCCAGAGTGCCGAGTCTGAAACATGGCCGTCTTTTCGTTCTCTCGCACCTCTCTCGAAGTGGGAGAAGCACCTTGCTACCTTATTGGTCAGCCCCATTTCAGACGCTCAAAGCTCTGGTAACTTCCATCTCTTTGGTCTCACCAAAGGTAGCCAAAGGATCGACTCAAAGATGCTCATATCGATTCACTATCTGTGGTTAGCAGACGACCATACATTCATTCATTTACACCACACAGATCTCACCAAACTGGATGTAAGGATTTATGTTGAGGAAGTGCACATGTGATCAATTAAATAAATAAATTGTCATTCTTTCCCACACTGGTATCCGGCTTCGCTGTATTAATTGAAATTATTGAGTTACTTTTACAAAAAAAATGTGTTGTTCTGACAGAATTTCGTACCTATTCTCAATGTTGGGCGGTACTGTACCCTTTCAAAAGTACTTATTTACTTCGTAAATTTTGATTCGCTAAAGCTAAAACTCTCCCGCTCTCCCCACGTGGTGAGGTTTGAGAGAGAGGAATTACTTTTTTTAAAATGTTGGCTTATCCGAATCTGCGGAAAAAATTAATATTTGGATCAACCTAAGCTACCATTCCTTTGGAATATTAAAAAAAAAAAGTGGGGGAAATAGAAACCAAATGGCTGTTGTGCCCTGTAGAATATATGAGGCTGGAGACTTTTCATCAGACTTACGGAAAAATATCACATATCCATTTCTGAAGAGAAAGGTAAATGAAAGCTAAAAGTATAGCACAGCCAGCCTAACAGCTCTTGCATCCAAATTGGTGACAAGAATAATGTTAGAAGAATGGAAAATAAAGTTGAGGATATCTTAGGTAACGAACAATTTTGCTTTAGGATAGGTAAAGGTACCAGAGAGGTGCTTATGACGTTACGTTTGTAATGGAAGCAAGAGTAAGAAAAATCAAGACATCGTCATAGGATTGCTTGACGCAGAAAAAGTCGTAGATAATGGAAAATGGCGCAAGATGTTCGAAACTCGGAGAAAAATAGGAACGAGCTATAAGCAAAGGTGGACAATATACGGAGTGTGTAAAAGTTATAAGAATCTAGATAGATCATTAAGAGTGGAAGAGCTCGGGTTGAAAAGGGTGAAAGACAGGGATGTAATCCATTGTTTAGTATATAGATTAAAGAAGCAATGATCAAAATATATCATAGGTTTCGGAGCGGGATTAAAATTTAGGGTGAAAGAGCGATGAAATTCGCTGATGACATTGTTCTGATTAATACGAAAAAGGAACAATTAAAAGTCGTACAGAATGGAGCGAAATGTCTGCTGAACACAGAATACTGACTGACAGTAAACCGAAGAAATACGAAAGCAATTAGGAGTAACAAAAGTGAGATTAGTAACAAACTTACCATCAAAATTGGAGACCACGGACCAAACTGATGGTGATCTAATACGACCTCAATTTTCTTTTCCTTTTGTCTTTGTTTTATTCTTGTCAGCAATTTAGATGCATGAGATGCTAAGCTGATTGAATGATAGCTCTCACATTTATCTACCATAGCTCCTTTCGTGAAAAGGTGGATGACATATATATGGTAGTTTCATGATATGTATTCACATCTATAGATTTTACACACCAACTTTAATAGTGGTCTGGTCGCCACCATCTCACTGATTTTAAAATTTTGTAAGGAAAGTTTTCTATGCCTTCCGTCCTATATGACCGTCCTTCAAACCTCTTTTAAAATCTAATCCTAAAATTGGATCATCAGTGTCTTCCATATCGACTCCCATTTCGTTTTCTGTCACGTTATCAGTTCCATCCACTCGTAGAAACCTTCGGTGTACTTTTTCCACTTATCTGTTCTACCCTCCGCGTTTCACAGTGGAATTACTCGTGTATTCTTCATGTTGACGCATTTGCTTTTACTTTCACCGAAGATCGTTTTGATGTTTCTGTGATCATTTTACTGTAGTACTGTTTTATCCTGAACGTATTTGGAATACGTTCTTTTGTCGATAAATTTAACTGTTTATTCTGATGCCCAACGCTTCTTAGCAGTTACCTTCCTTGCATCAATATTCGTCTGCCAGCTTCTGAGATTGTCGTTTTTAGACATGTTGTAAGAGGTCCATGACTAAGGAATTTATTGCTAGCGCACTCGAGCAGATGTAATTTCGATGGATTGCTCACGCACTGCCTGCTATATGTAAGCTGCAATAGAATTGCAGACCTGAGAGCAGTGTCGGCTGCTGTAGGATCAGTGTTGGCTGCAGTAGTCGCAGTAGCTCGCAGTCGGGCGGTTGGGCCGGTCGTGCCTGAGCGATATAGTATAAGGTAAAAGCAGCCGCCCGCATATGTAATTGTTATATCAAGTCCCATGTAAATGTTTTTAAAAAAATTTCTAATAATAATCTTTCTTATAAAGATAACGTTTGATAATGATTCATCTGAATTTAAAGATTTTACTAATTTCTCCTATCTATGGTCATCCCTATTATCGTAATTTAAAAACAGTTGTTTCTTTTTATACATAACAAATCTAGTGGCCAACATTGCACTGGGTTGTGCCAGAAAAATTTCTTATAGGAGCAGATATATAGATAGCGTTATCCGGCGACATCATTGAGGTAAGAATTTTCAGTTAATTCAGAATGACTTTTCAGGGCCATGAAGCAGCATTGCTGATGTCCAGATTTACCAGTTTAGATTCACAGTCAGTTAATTATTGAAAGGTTATATGTGAGACACAATTATATTGAGGGGTTAGTCACATTTTTATTGCGAGGTTGCGTAAATCAACTGTTGGGAGGTTACACTAAATGTGAATGTTATAATAATTTTAACTGTTGGGAGGTTACAATGTCCATACCGCTGTAACGGAATTAGAGAACGTCAGATGCCCCATATCATTCAGCAATCCCTCAGGACCCTACATCATTCCACCCCAATGCTTCTGGACGTTTCTCTAATGCAGTTTACTCGTCATCATTATTAAAGTGTGATCTGAGTCCATATATACACTTAGGTACACCGTACTTTCGAATGTCTGATTTCGGACTCTGTGTTCAAGATGTAATCCAATTGAGTCGTCCCAAGTCTACAGTCTGTTTGTGATTTCCATAAATCACGGCAGGTAAATACCAGGATGGTTTCTTTGAAAAGGGCTTGGCTAGTTTCCTCCCCCATTATTTCATAATCCGAGCTTGTACTCCGTGTCTAATGATTTCACTGCCGACAGGGCGTTAAAGTCTGATATCCCTTGTTTTCCAGTCCTCTTATGATTTTCGAGCAGCCTGTTCGCTATTACTAGCTGAAATTTATTGCAGAAGTAAATTAGTCTGTCTCTTATCTCTCTTCTATCATCGGACCCGTATTCCTCCTTAATCTATCTCCTATTCCGTACCCTACCTGAGTGCTCCATTAATGATTGTTAGATATCTGTCTTCCTTAACATACTGAACAAGACGTTGAGAATCGTAATGCCTCGCCGCCAGGTGCTCAGAACAAGATAACTAAATCACAATCTGAACGTAAGGTTTATTCCAGAACTGTTGCATTCAGAAAGTATTGTTCCATTTAACTTCTGGCAGAGAGGAAGAGTGACGTGCAAAATAGCTCTGAGCACTATCGGACTTACATTTGAGGTCATCAGTCCCCTAGACTTAGAACTACTTAAACCGAACTAACCTAAGGACATCACACACATCCATGCGCGAGGCAGGATTGGAACCTGCGACCGTAGTGGTAGCACGGTTCCAGACTGAAGCGCCTAGAACCTCTCGGCCACTTCGGCCGGCAGAGTGAGGTCGTAGGACATTTGAGCAAAGTATAGGCATTCCCATTACAAACAAGCGGGTTTGTTTTGAATCGCTGTGTTCTTAACAAATCAGGAATACAGAGGAACACCTAAAGAAAATCCGGGTGGTGTGCAATATGCTAGCTAGCTGAAGCCCGTAATGCGAAGTACCGCTACATGGAACACCTGGGAACGACACGGGAGATATTAGTTTATATACCAGCTGCAGCAAGATAGTAAATTTTTACGTTCTATGTAGAATAGGAGGCAAAGTTACGTAGTTCCGATAGTTCACTGGATGGGATTATAAAACGAACCCCCCAATGACAAACACGATACGATGGGAAATTCAGAACGCTGGAAGACAGAGCAGGAGACGATTTAACTATCCTGCCAAGCAGGTGGAACAACAGATTAGTCAGTGTAGTGAGGCAGGAGAAGATCCATTATTTAATGAGTCAGCAATACAAAGAGGAATCAGACAGAAGCATACACTGTGAGACCACCTACTGGAAGCATGCCAACCTAATGTCGGCTAAATCTTCAGGGCTTTGAGTCAGAACTCTGTATTGATTTCGATGTATTTCGTCACTTTGGGACATATTCATTTCCGTTCCACATCGAACGGACATTCCTTGTGGTTTCATACTCGAATATTTGAACATTCAACACTACTCTCCTCTGAGACCTCAGCCTCCAAATATTACGCTAACAGCGCCTCTGAGAGTTAATTACTACAGACAAGAGATGCCTAGTGCTAGGACAATAACGCCTTGTGGACTGCCGAGTCACGATATTGCTACAGCCGGTGAGGAAGAAGAGACGAGTTAAACCGCCCACAGCTTTGCGTCCAAGGCGCAGAACACGGAATATGAAAGTTGGCATATGTCAGCCTGCAGCACGCACATCACGAGGGATAATCAATGCAACGTGCAGACGTCCCAAGTGCCACTCTCGCCATCATGTAAACCTGTCTCCATTGAATGGCCAGATGAAACAGTCCGATCCTCTCCTATTTACCCCAAATACTGAGTTATATCTATGTCCATCCAAAGTGACACTGGGAATATACATTGGCGATCCAATAATAAACGTAAATGTTTCTATATATTAATCATTCAGTCAATTTGTTGCACTGTGATCTGATTTGCATACATTAATCTCCTCAATCAGTTTGTATTCACTACATTTTTGGTGCCCAGCATGGGACAACATCTCTGTCAATCAAATTCAGTTCCATAAATTTTGGTGTAAGCAGATCAGTTTCAATTTATCAGTAAAATCCGCCTTCACCAGATTTTGGCAAGCTGATTGGTGCCAATTTCTCAATTTTAATTCACTACAACGTGGGGAGAGTTCATTTTTAACTAATCACTCTATTTCAGTTTAATACAATGTCGCCACATACTTTCTCTATCTTACCATCTTTTACTTCTGACTCCGGCATGTAAACCTCAGCTTCTGTCGTTGGCGTTGTTTTGCTATCGATTCTGATGAGAATAATAATATCTCTGAAGAGTTCATAGTTACTCACCCTCTGGCCTTCCTTCCCATTCATGACGAATCCTATTTCCATTGTACCACTTTCTCCTGCTGTTAATATTAATATTCATTTGTCTGGCCAGAAATCTTCTCTCCATTTCACTTCAGTGATCACAACTATCTAGCTTGAGCATTTGTACATCCCTTTTCAAATATTGTAGCTTTCCTGCCACATCCAGACTGACAGTCCACACTCCGACTCCTAGAATTTTACCATTTAGCTGACTATTCAGTCTTTTCTCACAATCACCTCTCCTTTCGCAATCCCTTCCTGAAGATTTGAATGGTGAATTAGTGACGAATGTTTTGCCAATAGAGCGACCATCATGAGACATTTTCAATTAGAGCTACACCTGAGTACACATATTAAATTTTCTTTATGCAGTGGTTTCCGTTGCCTTTTACATCCTCATGGTGTTGCTCATTGCTGATTCTTCCCCATTTTAGGGGCACTTTCCCATTCCAAGCGTACGAAGGTGTCCCGAAAATCTGTTCACTCTTTTTCTGTTGGCAGAAAGATAGTGAATCATTATGTAGGACGTATACGACCACCATTGCTGATGAACTGTATTCACAGTTCAATCAGTTTCTGGGATCGAACGATGGACGAGTAATGTTGTAATTACCATCCCTAGCTTACGGCCACTACCAGACGTTACTACTCATGATTACCGAAAGTTATTCAACTATGTGTGGAAATTTACAGCAGCCGTGTCATTATACGCTGGAAGAATATCCTGATCGTGCGAAGCCCTCGACTCAATTTAAAAATCTTGTTTTATAAAATTCAGAATATTGTAATTGAGAAGAATAAAATACGTCAACGAAAGGGAACAGGGACTGATCAGACAGATACAACTAACATTTTAGCCGTGGCGACACGTAATCCGCATTTAACTGCAAGACTGGTTGAATATGCGATAGAGATAAACCAGAGGAGTATTCTGTGAATACTAGATTCCAAAGCATTTCATGCTCTCGACATTTCGCTTGATCAACAGATTCACGGGAATGACTCCTAAAGTCAATTAGGCCAAAAGTTCTCCGAATGGAGTCTACGAAAACTGTAAATTTCAACAGCGCTTCCATACAAACTATGGGCCCATCAAAGTTAGAAATCTGCACTATGGGTCAACAGAATCTTCACTGGCTGAGAGAATATGTAGACAACGATCTTAGCTTGTAAATGCGTGATTTACGCTTTTCAGCATCGCACCATTGGTCCCAGTTTATCTATGAGGCTCTAAGTAGCCGCATTTACCTACATTTCCTAGCAGGTATGGTGCTGCAGTTACTGGAAGACATCAACCTTGGTATAAGACAATCCATGTGGTACTAACATGAAACATGTGACGCCCTTCTGCTTAGACCTTTATATACCTTCTTAACAGAAGATTTGGAGATGGATGGATCGGTTATTTTGCGACCACAAATTGGCCTGTACGCTCACCAGACTTACAAACTCTAGGTATTTTTTGCTCTGGTGGGAACTAAAATAAGAGGCCTAACAGGAGACGTAGACGACCCCCAAAGACATGATAAGCCGTAGCACACGGGCGTGCTGTGGCAAATCCAGATGAAATTCAGTGTCCTGTACTGTCTGTCCGGAATCGCTTCACAGCACGTATCAGTGTTCGGTGTCAACTTTTTGAGTACTTAGTACGACAGTCACACCAATAAACTCACAAACTGCACCAGAGTAATTGAATTACATGTCCGATAACATTACAGTAGGGTGTCTTTAGGTCCTCTTCTCCCGGCAGAGGGGCAGTGGTTTGTTTCGCTATTATTGTATTATTTTTAATTAAGTCCCAACATTTTTATACCATTGAAATCCTCTTCGAAAGATCTTTCCAATGCCCCCAGAAAAATAATTATTGTATTAAAAAGGTTGATACCTTAATCTGACAGTTACAAACATTAGAAAACATGTGTACATTAGAAAATTTGCCACCTTGCCTGCCAAACATTATCTGATCAAAACTATCCGGACACCTTAGCCATTCTGCTGGGGATACTTTGAGTGGGATGTCTGAATGTCTATGGACCAATGGCAGGTCATTCTTCCTCAAGTGCCGAAACCAGAGAACGTAGTGATGTTGACCGCTGGAGCGAAGTCAACGTTATAACTCATCCCAAAGATGTTTCATTGGTTTTACATCTGAACTTTGGGCAGGAATGTTTTCGTCCTCAAATCACTGCCTCTCAGATGCTACTTTATGGCGGGATGCATGCATGGTCTCCGAGCTGGTCCTCTACTGTACAGTACAGAACGATGTGTTCTTATCCTTCCACATTTAGCGTTTTGTTAAGTGCATTAACCACTAAAACCGCCCCCATACCTCACCACCACTTACTCACTACTCACTGCTGGCACTATAGTCCTACTGGGAGGCAGGATTTCGCGAAATCCTAACTCTTCCATTGAATTGCCACAGAGTACCGCGTGATTCATCACCCCAAACCTCTCGTTTGCAGTCATATGCTGTCCAGCGCCGTCACTCTTAGAGGACCTCAAGCATTGTTTAGCATCGTGTACAGGAATCTGTGGCTTATGAGGAAATGCTGTGCTATTATACCCCATTATTTGTAACTCCCTTTGCATAGCCACTGTGATAACTGGGCTTCTGGTAGCACTTAGAAACTCTCGAGTTCCGCCATTCTCGATGGTCTGTGTCCGAAAGTACATGATGTCTCCCTGGTCTTGGTTTGTCCGTGGTCGTTCCTTCGCGTTTCCACCTCACAAACTCATCAATAACAGTTGACACGGGCAGGTTTAGAAGGGCTGAAATGTCCCTGGTGTAATGGAAAATGTTCCTGTCAAGGTGTCCTGATTATTGATTATATCATACTGAGCTTTTGTTTATTTAATTATTTAATAGAAATAATTTTATTGTTTTATATTGTCTTAGTACGTTTTGCAGAATTTATGTTTATATTATAGTTTGCTGGTAATGTAAGTGACTTATGAAATATTGAATTAGCTTTGATAACAAAAGTTTAATTTGTTGTACCTGATGTACTTGTTACTCAGATGACATCCAATGACTAGTCCACGTTCGAAGTAACTGAACTCTCTTGACTGACCATTATCTTGTCAGTGCTTGTTTACTGACAACACAATATTCCGCGTCTCCTTTTATACTGGCGCGTCTTCCTATCGCGATGTCAAGTGGTGAATTCCGCATTCCATAGAGGTGGCCGGATACACTTGATCGGATGGTGTATCCGACCAAAAACCACGCCTCGGAGTAATTACTTGCTCCGGATATAATGGTTTGGTGCATAAGTTCGTAGCGTTTTTCGTGGATCTGAGACGAAGAACTCGTCATGTTCGGATCGCATTTTCAGCCGAAAAGGAAGTTCCTTGAAGGCTGTTCGATAGAGAGCGGAGAAAGTGAAAATCTGAGGGCGCAACATCAGGTGAAGAAAGTGGGTGCGGAATGAATTCTTTGTCAGTCTAGCACGATGCGAGCGGGCGTTATAGTAGAGTACCATCACTTCACGCTGTCTTCCTGGTCGTTGTTCTTGGACTGCGTCAGAAGTGATGTTTACACCTCGGGGAGGCAATTCGTAGTACACCACACAGTCGCCCTCCCACCAGGTGCGTAACATTACGTTTTGTGGATGCGCGGAGGTGTTTGTACGGAGAGTTGCTACTTTGTTTCGGCTCAACCATTCCAGAACATTTTTCATCACCAGTAACGATATAGGATAGGAATGGTCGGTGTCGTTCACGAGCAAATTGATGACGAGCAAGCAGATGCACATATGGGCATCCGCTGACTTTTGTGATTTTGGCTTGGAGCATATGTTGCCCACACGCCCGATTTTTGAACCTTCCCCACTGCATGCAAATGTCGCTCGATGGTACAATGATCACAGTTTATCACATCTGCCACTTTTCGAGCACACTGATGTGGAACAACGTGGATTAATGTGTTCACACGATCTTCGTCGAATGCCGAAAGTCTTCCTGAACATGGAGTGTCACTAATGTCAAAACGGTCCTCCTTAAAACGGGAAAACCATTTTCTTGCCGTGATCTGTCCAACTGCATTATCCGCAGACAAGGTGCAAGTTTTTCTGGTTGCCTCCGCTGCTGCCACACCCTTTATTGAACGCAAGCAGAAGAATATCTCGGATATGTTCAGATTTCTCCACTTGCCCCTCTATTTTCGAGATTTCATAGGTCCAGTCACTATTTGCAGATGACAAAATGACAATATGTGGCTCAAATATTGGTTCAAATGGCTCTGAGCACTATGGGACTTAACTTCTAAGGCCATCAGTCCCCTAGAACTCAGAACTACTTAAACCTAACTAACCTAAGGACATTACACACATCCATGCCCGAGGCACGATTCGAACCTGCGACCGTAGCGGTCGCGTGGTTCCAGACTGTAGCGCCTAGAACCGCTCGGCCACCCAGCCCGGCGTAGCTCAAACAGCAGCAGTAAACTACAAATTAAAAAAAAAGATAACGGTCCAACATGCAAAACAAAACTCCTACGGACTTATGCACCAATCTAATATTTTTAGTGGCCAGTGTTTGGCGCCAAAACACCTTTTTAGGGAAGAGCACCATCAGGTTCTTCATCCCAATGACGATACGGTAAGTTGAATAAGAGAGGGTATGATAAACCCCTTCCTTCAAAAATATATCCCTTCTTGACACCTCCTCTGTGTTACCACAGCTGACGTGTCGCTGATCACTTTTGTACTACGATTGCAGTACACGCGAGGTGCCTATTTGATTCCACGGCACTGAGGGGAATGCGTAAGCTCTAATAAGTGTTCCCCAACCTGCAGTCTTCTACAGTTGTTGTCACCTGCGCAGAAAGCAGCACGTAGGTAGTGCATCCGTTATCTTGAGTCTGTAAGAAACTCTTAGCGAGAAACTGTTATTTTAGAAATAATTAAATTTCCAATCAATTCGTTTATACGAGATGCCAGTCGCTTTTTATTAGCAGAACACGAGGAACTGCGCAATTACATTCCACTTTAGAGTCGCAATAATTTCTACTCTTCAACAAATTTCTGTAATTACTGTCACATTGTTCTCAACTATATATTCCTAATAACCATACATTTATGATAAAGTCTGAAGTAACACCGACCGAGGAAGACAAGATGTCTGTCCTCCGAGACTGCCAGTCCAGCTCTGATCGTAGTACATCCGAACCATTTCGCCCGACATCCAAGTTAGGCGCGATCCGAAGATCACCGAACGAATTCGTCTGCCTTTTCGTTTAGCAGTTGTTTATTATTCTGCTGGTTATTAATACTTGTGAAATAATGGAATGATATCACGCTATCGAGAGATGCTTTAAGTATGAAATGCAAGTAAATACGCTGTTTATTTTGTCTAATACTAGGTCTACAACTTTGCTTCCAACGTTTTTTCTCGAAGTTCTGGACTTTATTGTGGAAAACTTACAAAAAAATTATGATTCATAGTATTGTCCATCCCTGGTCACTGCATTCTGCCATCTTTCGGATAGCAGACGAATCCCGTGGCGGAAGAACTGGGCGTCTTTTGTGGGGATCCATGAATCGATTCAATTTTCCACTTGTTCATATGATCGGAAGTGCTGGTCAGACAGACTGTATGCCACTGATCGAAAAAGATGGTAGTCAGAGAGAGCAACGTATGGAGAATACGGCGGGAGGTATACAACTTCTCATTTCAAAGTTTCAATGTATATTTTACGGCTTTTGCGACATGGGGTCAAGCACTGACCTGCTGTAAAATTACCTTTACGTGTCTATTGCTGTATTGTGGCCGTTTGTGTTTCAGTGGTGGCCTCGAACGCATCAATTGCTTTCGATGATGATGTCCTGTGACTGTCTTCGTCTGTTTCAGTAGCTACGAAAACGTTCTGCCTTCCCCCGCCATGCCGGTCTTCGACATCAAAATCACCGTCCTTAAGACGTTGAAAACATTCCCTGCACGTTCTTCCACTAATAGTTCTCTCACCATTGGTCTTACCCAGCATTTTAAGAGCCACAGCCGAAGATTTATGTTAAAGCATAAAATTAAAACTTCCCGCAAATGGTGAGAAATGGATACCTAAGTGGACGTACTTAATCGAGAATAACCTTATGATGCAATCACAAATCGACTAATCTTTTTGTGGCATTATGTTTACAGACGCCTAAGCTTCTTATATTACACCTATGACCAACCACCTGAACCCCACTTGCCTCTACTGCCGTCTATTGCAAAACGGCGGAAGCAAAGTTGTAGACCTAATATTGATAATAGAAGATTGTCATTTTGGCGAGCAGCTTCCGAAAGCAGCAGGCAATCGTAGAGAAGGACCATAATTTAGGCGGCCTTTCTAACGATACACGTACCTAACAAACCATCTGTCATCGGTACCTCACACCACATTTCGTCGTCTTGCAATTGCTGCCTTCTCAGATGCTCTAATAAGAGCTTCTTGTACATGAATATCATGGCTGAAAAGCCAAAAACATTACAAGGAGCACTGCAAGTCGATCGAAATGTTGGCTTATATTTTGTAGTTAGTATTTAGTGTAAAACAACTAAGGGTCCTAGTGCCCAAAAATATTTTATTCCGGTCCATGATAGACAATATAAATACAGAGGGGTCCAAAAAAATTTATCCACTGTTTAAAAGTCCGTAACTTGCAAACTAATTGACGGAGTTGTCTCATTTTCGGTGAAAGTGTAGCTTAAAGTCCAACTTAAAGATATCACTGTAGGTGTCCGAAATGGTCACCATTAACATCCACACACAAACGATGCCGCCGAATTGCAGCACGAACTACTGACTGCAACGTGTTCAGATAGATATTTGCACATGAATGTACGATGGATTCTCGAAGTTCATCCAGTGTGCGTGGCTTTTGTCGATAAACGAAGTCCTTTAGTGTTCCCCACAGGTAAAAGTCCAGAGGAGTTAGGTCTACGGCCTATCCATCTTTTTGGTAGATTTTCGCCATAACACGATTTTGGTAGTGGGCTGGGGCACCATCTCGTTGAAAGTAAAGTCTTCCGTCTCCATACAAGTCTCGGATGGCAGGTAAAATGGTTGTCTGAAGCTTCTGAAGGTACACCTCACCGGTAACTGTGGAGTCAAAGAAGAATGGCCCAGTTAGGCCCCGGTAAGACAACCCACAACACACATTTACTTCTGGCAAATTCACGGCTTTGTCTACATGGACGTTCGGATTGTCGGCGGCCCAGTAGATGCAATTGTGGCGATTTACTGTGTCACTGAGTTTGAACTGTGCCTCATCAGACCACACTGTCATCTCTGCAAACATTTCATCGTTGCGCACCATGTTAGTAAACCACTCGCAGTACTCCATTCTGCGATCTGGGTCGTCCTCGTTCATTGCATGTAGCAGTCGTGGTATGTAGCACTTACACTTTGCTGTTTTCAAAATTCGCCAAACACTTGAGCGACTCACTCCAGTTTCACGGGCACACTGCGTCACAGACTTCTGTGGTGAGCGAGTGAATTGTTGTAACACACGACGGGATAACAGCTGGACTCGTTACTGTTATAGGTCGTCCATATCGTTGTTTGTGTACATCTTTAACACAGCCTTCGGCTTCAAATTTGTCTCCATTGTGACGAATCGTTAAACGTGTAGGTGGCTCTGTTTGATACGCATTTCGCCATTGCTGTTGAACCTCATTAATGTTTTTGTACTTAAAATACCACTTCAAAACTGACTTCCTGTCATCGAATGTAAGCCTTGCGCCAGCCGTGTTTTAACTAGGTGCAACTAAGAACAAAACACGGAGTATCTGGCGACTGTCATCTGACAAAACAAAACAACGCAATACAACGCTTGTGTGGCGATTGCCGGAAATACAAACTATTACACTACCAAAGATGAGAAAACTCCGTCAATTAGTTTGCCAGTTATGGACTTTCAAACAGTGGATACATTTTTTTGGACCCCTCTGTATGATGTGAAATAGTTGGAAAATACGTAGTTTATCTGACACTCAATATTCAAAGGTAGATGTTGTGTACATAGTTCCGCGTAGTCAGTGCGTACACAACTTTCCCACTAGAGCGCGCCCCGCTAAGCACAACAGTGCAGGCGTAGCGCTCGTCCGTCTCCGCACTACGAGATGGCGCTGCCTTAGAGACGGACAAAATTCTGCTTCCGCCGATCCGCGTATTAATATGTCACGCAGCCAATGAGATTGCTGCTAATGTAGAACCTTTTCTCCTCACGGATCACACTCGCACAGTGATACCTGAACGGGCGAGATATTAAACGAGTGTACAGACCTCCCATTAGTCAGTCTGTAACTAGTCTGCACCAGTCTGTACCAGTCTGCATTAGTCTGTACCAGTCTATAGTCAAGTTTCAGTCTGCGCCTAATAAGATTATCATATTCCTGTACATAGCCATGAAGATAAATGTATAGACACTTTGTCAAGTATCAGAGATATGTGAGAATAAGATTAACGTACCAAGACCAACGGAACTTAAGATTATCAATTGTAAATAGCATCCAGAAACAAGTTAAGTAATGTTTATGCTTGTTATTATTCTAATAAATGTGTGTGAAAATTAATCAAGTTCTGTTTAAAGTTGGTCACCGTCAATCTGCTACACTAAGCATGCAAGTGGAATTTCTATCGTCTGACCTAACAGCAGAAGATAAACACACCACGATAAGACCACGAGACATATTGCTGACACTCGCCTACTTCGGTAGAGCGACAAGTCAAATAATCTGATGGTGTGTGTACCGAAGGTCTTACAGGACGTACACCACAGTAGACTTCAAAAATGGTTCAAATGGCTCTGAGCACTATGGGACTTAACTTCTGAGGTCATCAGTCCCCTATAACTTAGAACTACTTAAACCTAACTAACCTAAGGACATCACAAACATCCATGCCCGAGGCAGGATTCGAACCTGCGACCGTAGTGGTCGCGCGGTTCCAGACTGTAGCGCCTAGAACCGCTCGGTCACCTCAGCCGGCCAAAGGTAGACTTCAAAGCCGAACATGTATGTGGGTAGTGTAAGAGTCGCTGCAATTTTTTCTGCTCGGAATAGTTTCTTACAGCTACAAAGGTTGGTGGTATAAATCGCCGCGGGAGGGAGACTGCTGCCAGTGACACACTTTGTGTAGCCGTGAGATTCCCGCAGGGGACCTTGTGAGTGCGGTGCCGCGCGGCGGGGCGTGCCCTTACATCAGACTCTGAGTCACTGCTTCCCTATATCGCATCCGTAGCTGTGATTCACTGTCCTTTGCTTTCGAGGGTTTCTTTTTTGTGACTGGCGTTTGCGTTCCTTGTGAGACAACGACGCGGAAAAGAAATACTGCGAACTGCCATAGGCTTTAAATTTTCGCTTTCTTGGTGATGTAAGCTCGCCCTGTAAGGTTCGAGGGTAACACGGAAGGTCACTGAGTCAATGGGTCGCTTTGCATTCCAATAGTAAACAACGTTCCTCTCAGTTCCTACCATTCTTTCTGTGCTCGGCGTGTATTTATGTTACGTTCAGTGGGCGATAGACATTAAATCAATTAATTCATGAGTCATTGTTTTCAATACATTCTGTTGTGTTGCACAAAACGTATACGTGATAAATGAACAAAATCTGGTAAATTATTGATTTTAATACTGATATTTATCGCTGTTATGACCACACGGCCAACACTTTTATGCTGTTTGCGCAGTGAAGTGGTGGAATGGGACTCATTTTTGAGAGCCGTCTTCTGGTCTTCGAAATTTATACTTTCCATAGTTTTCTCAAACTAGTAAAGATGAATACCACGGCGGTTTCTCTAGAAGGTCCTTGAACAGTCCACCTTGCCCATAGTATGTAATTATCTAGTACTTCATGGATCGTCTAACTTTAATTATCCATTCTTCTACGCAAACCGCTCGATTTTGGAGAACGAGGAATTACGCAATATTGATTACTGACATAGTAATACAAATACGAAGTGAGTGGATTGTGTATGGTAACTGTTTATATGAGGGTCACTCCAAAAGAAATGCACACTATTTTTGTAAAAATACAGTTTTCATTTTGCATGTCTGAAAGTTTTATAGTGTGTAGATACATCCTTCCCGCTTGTTTTCAATCTTCAACCTGTTCCCGTGAGTGGCGCCGTCACTGCATGTCTTCAAGGTGGCTGCTACACTTGACGTTCGTCAGAAGCAACTTGCTGTCATAGAATTCTCGTGCTGTGAAAACGAGACAATGGGAAACATCCACAAGAGGTTGAAAAAAGCGTATGGAGATGCTGCTGTCGATCGCAGTACAGTTAGTCTGTGGGCAAGCAGGTTACGTGATGAAAACGGGCACAGCAATATTGAGGATTGTCCTCGCAGCGGAAGGTCTCGTACTGCACACACTCCAGACAATGTGCAGAGAGTTATCGATTTGGTGACTGCTGACAGACGTATCACAGTGAACGAATTGTCACGCTACGTTGGGATAGGGGAAGGAAGTGTCTGCAGAATACTAAAAGTGTTGGCGTTAAAAAAGGTTTGTGCCAGGTTGGTTCCCAGGATGTTGACAGTGCTTACAAAGAAACAAGCAACACGGAATGCAGCGAACTTTTGGAACAGTACGAGAATGGTGGAGATGAATTTCTTGGAAAAATTGTGACAGATGATGGAACATGGCTCCACCATTTTTCACCAGAGACGAAGAGGCAATCAATGGAGTGGCATCATGCAAAATCACCCAAGAAAAAAAAGTTCAAAACCACACCTTCTGCTGGAAAAGTTATGGTTACAGTGTTTTTCGATTCCGAAGGACTCTTGCTTGTGGACATCATGCCAAGTGGAACCGCCATAAATTCTGATGCATATATGACGACACTGAAGAAACTTCAAGCTCGACTGCGTCGTGTTCGACCACATCGGCAAAAGCAGGATGTTACGCTGTTGCAAGACAATGCACGGCCACATGTCAGTCAAAAAACCATGGAAGCGATCACAAAAATCGGATGGACAACACTGAAACACCCGCCTTAGAGTCGTGACCTGGGTCCATGTGACTGTCATCTCTTTGGGAAACTGAAAGACTCTTCGTGGAACAAGGTTTGAAGATGATGACTCCCTTGTGCACGCTGTCAAACAGTGGCTCCAACAGGTTGATCCAGAATTTTACCGTGTGGGTATACAGGCGCTGGTTCAAAGATGGCGTAAGGCAGTTGAGAGGGACGGAAATTATGTGGAGAAATGAAAATATTGTTCCTAAAGGATGTATCTACACACTGTAAAACTTTCAAACATGTAGAATAAAAGTTGGATTAAAATATAATAGTGTGCGTTTCTATTGGAGTGACCCTCGTATATTGTAAGATACGTCCATCATAATCGAATTGTTCAGAAAAAAGGAACTCAGATAGGATCTAGTTGAAAGCGAGGGCTATAAGACGCCCTTGTAAGAGTGAGCCTTCGTAATAGGTCGAAACTCGAAGAACCAGCTCTGCTCTTTGGGGTAGACGAATAAAAGTATAAAGCATTTTACCAGAAATGATTAAAATTAGCTCCTATCTCCCGGTTACAGTCATGATTTTCGGGAGGTTGCCCTTGGCTCTAAGGTAAACGCATCCCAAATTGCCCAGTTGGGAAACACTGCCGCCTCCCAGTGAACTGGGCTTTGGTTGCAAAACAACGAATAAACGGGAAAGAAACACCGGATTCGCCGTCACCGAGCAAACAACTTTCAGTTAAAATGCCTCCCCTATACGGCAATACACATAATGAACATATTAGTGCAGCTTGTAAACACGTGGTTCACGAATTTTGGAAGTTTGGATCTGGCCGTGGAGCGTGCTTGGATAGTCTAACGGAAGCGTCAGTGTCGCCTTGCGCGTCGAGTGAGCAGGTCGTAGTTAACTTCCGCCTGTGCCACAGCGCCGCTTGTGTCGAAGCTACTCAGTCTTGTTGGTGTATCGGCCGGAGTCACATCGGAGTTGCGAAGCGGTGTTTGTTGTTTTTCTCTTGGCGGCGGCGTTTTCTGCCCGCGCCATGGTGTCGGTTCAGTTGTGTGTTAGAAAGTGCAGAAACTGAGTCTTACTGTGATTCACAGTTAGTGTGTTCCTCGTCGAGATACTGTTCGTTTCAGTTTTGACAAGAGTACGCGTCGTGTTCAACCTGGCTCTTTAGAAATTCACGATTGGTTGGCTGATGTTATCCGTGTTACACCTGATCAGGTAAATACTTCTTACCTTGATTCTGATTTTTATGCATTTTTTTGAAAGTTTAATGATCCCGTTCACGTAGAACGGTTTCTCCCTCGGGTTGGTTCTGAAGTGTTGTTTACACATCGAGATGGTTCCGTTAGTCCAGTCCTCCTTGAAAATTCGGCACTCGAATATACTCCGGTTACAATTGATAACCTTCCTCCTGAAGTGGACGATTCATTTCTTAAAACAGCGTTGCTTCCGTTTGGAGTAATACGGCATATCCGCTGGGAACGCTGGTCAGCACAACATCGCTTCCAGTGTTATAATGGTATCCGGACTGTGGACATGTGCGTTAAAAATAATATTCCTTCCGATTTAACTGTTCGCGGTTACCGGATCCATGTTACGTATGAAGGACAAGAAGGAACACGTTTTCTCTGTAACGAAGGTGGTCATCTCAGATTTGATTGTCCGCGCCGTACTACTGTTTTGACGTCTTATCAAAAACGCCTTCCTTTAACATTAACAGACATAGTATCATCGCAGTCTGCTGTCAGTCAGTCTCCAGCTTTAAGCGATGTAGGGGCAACGTTACCTCCTACTCCAAGCGAATTTCCACCGTTACCGGCGCGTGCCAGTGCGGCCTCTGTCCATGAGGGGACGACGGCTCCTGCAGCGCACGTCAAACGCCGGCGGACTGAGGACGGTGCAGATTTCGAGGACGCCCCACTCCAGTCTCGGTCTTCTGATACGGCGTTGACAGAGGGTGCACTTTCTGGCGGTAATGAGTTGTCTACTGACGTTAATTGTGATCCTAGTATTACCAGAGATGATGTAGCTTTTTCTGTTGATGTTGAAATATGTGTTGAATCTGCGTTCCCCCACTTCACCCGTAGACGTGACGGTTCGCGTGAGTTCTGATGTACGAGCAGAGACGTTGCCCGCCAGCCAGTCTTTACAGTGTTCCAGTGAAATACCACCTCTCCTCCACGCTGACACGATAGAGTAACAGGATTCTACGGGTTCTCTTCCTGGTGATCAGGAGATGCCATCCGACACCGGCACTGCATTACCTGTCTCTTCTGTACCTGATGTTGCTGTTAGTCGTTCTGAGTTGTGCTCCCCGATTTCCTCTATCAAATAGGAGCATGACGTGCCCACAAACCTTCCACATCAAGAGTGGTGTGAAACAGCGTTTCCAACCTGCACGCGTAGCGGCGCGTCGTAAAAAGAAAAACGAGGATTCCTCGGCTTCCGGTGGGGAGGATTAGAATTATACCTTATTTCCCCCACCTCCGGACGTTGAGAAGAGAAGGACGCGATGAGTGCTTTTTCCTTATTGTTGTTTCATCGACCTTTGCTAACGGATGCAGGCATATACATTTCTAACCCTCAATGTTAATAGGATATGTTGCTAATTACGGCTTGCTGCATTAAGCCAGTTTATTTACGATTCCCAAGCTGATATCGTGTGTTTACAACAGGTATTATTTGTTGTGTTTTGTCTTTCTGGAGAGTGTTTTTCAGTGTCGCGCCTGAAAATTCTACTGGTATGGCTTTCCTTTATCGAGATGGAATCCCGCTGACGGACTTCGAAACGCTAGATGATGGTTGCGGTATAGGCCGCCATTTTTATGACCTCACCTTAATTTTTCTTTACGCTCCGTCGGGATCCGCTCGTTCATCCGATCTTGCGCGGTTTTATAAGGAAGAAGTTGTTTATTTACTCCGACGAAACCCGCGAATGGTTTTGTTGGGGGGCGATTTTAACTGCTTCTTACGTCGCGTAGATCAGACCCCCAATTATACACATTGTCGTGAACTTAATGATATGGTGACGCTATTGCATCTCCAACATTCTTGGGTTTGCAGATATCCTATACTGGTACGGTTTACGTTTTGTACAGCTAGTTCAAGTAGCCAATTGGACCGCTTTTGTTTATCTGCCCCCATATGTAGTCAGCTTCTATCGAGTGATGTAATTCCTGCCAGTTTCACTGATCACTGCTGTTCCTATGACTTTTAACCACGTCCCGCAGCGGGTCCATCTTTCGCGCCCTTTATGGAAGCTAAACACTCTCCATCTCACGGACCCCTCTCCGGACGACATCATCGCAGACGTATGGTGGCGGACAACCCAGTCCCAGGCGCGTTATTCCTCACTTCTGGAATGGTGGGTTACCTTTGCTGAACCCCGGATTCGAAATACACTCAAGCATTTTAGTGCTGAAAAAGTGGCTGAAATAAGCGAATAGGCAATTTCATTATGCTGTCCTTCGCGATCTTTAGGATAATGCTCGTGATGCCCCCTTGAGGGTCGTCGACGTCCACCGTGTGAAGGCAAAACTTCGACAACTCAAACGTAGGCAAATGAATGGTGTCTGATTGCGTTCCCAGCCTCGTTCAATCGTACAGGATGAGTTGACCTCTCTCTATTATCTTCTTCGGTTTCCAAAGCGACCTCAAGGGACGTGTCTTTCTCCCATTCGCTCTCTAGATGGGCGTGAATGGACCTCCCAATCTGATATCAGGCATGAACTTCACCAGTACTTTCCCGAACTTTATACTGAAGTGGATTCCGACGGTCCACCGTCTGTTGATTTTACCGCCCTCCTTGAGTGTCGTTACGCCAGGTCTCCAGGTAGAGTTTTTCACTGTATTCCATCGTGATGATATACTCGATATTGTGGCTCGTTCTCCCTCCCCTCCTCCCTCTCCCCCCCCCTCCCCACGACGCCTGGCTTCGATGGCCTTCACAAAGAATTTATATACGATTTTGGCCCCATAGGACATATGATAATTTCTATGGTGAATGAAGTATTCCACGGAGGCCTTCTCCCGCCAGCTTTAAGATTGCTAAAATTGTCCTCATCCGCAATAAGCCGGGACGTTTGCATGCGGATCAGGTCCGCCCGATAACCCTCTTCAACTATGATTATAAACCAGTGACGCGAACGGTATACAGCCGACTATCGGTATTGTTGGCTACCATCATCGCGAGCCATCAAAATTGTCTTCCTGGTCGTACTCTTCTGACTCGGTTGCTGAATGTCGTGATTTAATTTCTATTGCTTACACCATTCCTGTGCCAAGCGCTAAGCTTTTCATTGATTTTCACCAAGCGTTCGACCGCGTTAGTCATGGATTCCTTACGCTAGTATTGACGACTGTTGGTTTTAGCGAAGCTGCACGACGGCTGTTTAGCTCTCTAAGTACTGGTATTCGGACGTCCTTTGACGTGAATAGCCGTCCTACTTCCCCCATCGCGGTGTGTCAGGGCGTCCTTCAAGGGAGTCCATTATCTATGTAGCTCTACGTGCTGTTTCTGTAATCCTTACTGTGATCTATTGCTGCTTGTTTGGGTGGCTGGTCGCTGTTGGGAGAAAGGTTTACCGTTCGTGCATATGCTGATGACGTTATGGTTCTTCTCCGTACCAATGATGACATACCACTGCCGATGGAAGTTTTGGATGCCTTTTGTCGTCTTACGGGAACGCTGGTTAATACCAGAAATGTCGCTTACTCAGTTGATTTGACGCTGTTGAAATTCCGTGGGCTTTGAAGGTCACCCAATATCGATCGTTAGGTGTTCTAATTGACAGTTGTCCGCTAAAGATGGCTACGATAAACTGGAAGTCTGTCAGGGATAAGATTCAGGGAGCAATCATTGACCACGAGCGTTGCTCCCTCTCACTTATTCATAAGGTTCGGGCCATGGAAACGTTTGTTAAGTAAGGCTTATTTTATTGCACAAATCTTTCCACTTCCTGCGATGAAGTACCGCAAGTTGCAAAGTTTAACTGTCAGGTTTATCTGGCGCAACTCTGTATTTCGCGTACGTTATGGGCTCATGGCGCGCCCCCGTCTGCTTGGAGGTTTGGGCCTCCCAGGCATTCGGGTCAAGGCTTCTGCTTTATTCATCCGCCGCACCGTTATAACATGTCTACGTTCCCCCCTGTCACTTACAGCTCGCCTTCATGACTGTATCCGACCTCCAGTAGATATTGGTAGGATTAGTTATAAACTATGGCAGGTTAAGGAATTTTTTCTTGAAGTTAGTTATTTAGGAGCAAATATCCTTTCCCAAGCGAATCTCTCCCTAAAAATGCTGTTAAGTCGCTGGCCAATTCCTCATAGTATTCCCTCTGTGGAAGCCCTGTCGCCAGAAACTAATTGGAAGATTGTTTGGTCTAACGTTAGCCTCCCGATTTTTCCAGTGGAAATGGCGTCCCCGTGGTTGTTCATGATATTGTACCTACCAACGTGCGATTTTTTCGTATTGGTCTCAGTGTGACGGATCGTGGCAATCGTTGCTTTGAAACTGATACATTATATCATTTGTTGATTTCCTGTGGTCATGGCCATTGGAAATGGCTTCGCCTTCAAATGGCTTTTCTCCTCAGGACGTCGGAGGCGGCTATCTCGGGGGAGAACAATGTCACCATGTGGCTTGTTGGACATTACGTCCACTACGTGATGGTGACCGAATATGACGCAGATCCGTGTGCCTTTTCCCATTATATGGCCACAGCCCATTGGAAGTGGCTCAGGATGCCACGTTATAGAGCTTTTTTCTAGTATGCTGTATCTTGTTTGTCATCGACAAGGAGTTGGATGAGTTGAAAAATGGATCAAATGGCTCTAAGCACTATGGGACGTAACATCTGAGGTCATCAGTCCCCTAGACTTAGAACTACTTAAACCTAACTAACCTAAGGACATGACACACATCCATGCCCGAGGCCGGCTGGATGAATTGAAATCCCCCCCCCCTCCTTTTTGTGGACATTCTTGTTTGCATTTAAATGTTCCACGATGTAGAAGTGACGGACGAAAGAAGGTGTCGGCACGTTCAAATTAAAGCCATATTCCTTCACACACGTTTTTCTGATTCATCCATTTTGTTTTTGTCGAAATGACTTCTTTTATTTTATTTTAATTGATGGCCTTAAATAAGCGCTTTGGAGGAACCAAAAAAAAGTGGTTAGCGTTGGGGCCTCGTGGTCGCTGGATCACTGGATCGGGTCCCGTTCATCAGTTTTTTTTCAACACAGTCTTTATCTTTATTGCAATTGGTATGGCGGGAGGAATACGTTTGAATAAAACCGTAAAGCGACCGCTCGCCATAAGCGGTAAATCTAGGTTCGAGCCCCGATTAGGCACAATTTTTTATTGTCGTCATTCCACTAGACAGCTGATGGTTGACCATATTCGCAACTACGAAAACATTTCATGGATCTCAGACAGTCTGACCTCTAGTTTAGAATCGTGTGTTTGTGGTCTTCAGTCCGAAGAGCTGGTGTCAAGACGTGATGATCCACATAATTTGCAATGACGATCTACATAATTCGCAAGGCAGTAATTGTGATATACAATGTGCCGCTACAGCTAAAAATAAGAAAGTGGTTACTAGCTGTGAAAGAAGATGTATGCTACATGATGACAGGTAGCGCATTCGGGAACCAGCAGCTTCGCGGAGAATCAGAGCATGGCGCTATGCTTTGTTGAAATTAACATACAGGCGCCATAATACCCAGACAAATTCATAGTTTTAATTTATAATTAGATTAATTTGGTACTTTTAATGTATATTTCATTGTTAGAATATAAACTGACGGAAAAGTCGCAACACCAAAAATAATTATTGTAGAGTAATGAAATTTCGGGAATACATTTGTCTATATAAGATATTCAAGTAATTAATATTGCAAGATGACAAGTTGATGAAAGCGTGAGATAAGCTATTGCAAATGTGAAATGGTGGTACATTAATAACTAGTGTAGCCGTCACAATATTGAATGCAAGCATGCCAACGTGTATGCATTGTGCTGTACAGGTGCAGGGTCTCAATTTGTAGGGTGGAGTTCCACGTCTGTGCACTTGGTAGGTCAATGCAGGGACAGTTAATGCTGGTCAATGATGACGCTATCTCATTCGATTATGTGCCATTTGTACTCGGCTGTGAAGAGCTGGTAATCGAGAAGGCCAAGGCAATACGTCGACACTCTGTAGAGTATGCCGGGTTACAACAGAGGTACGTGAGCGAGTGTTGTCCTGTTGGAAAACACCCCCGAACCGTGGATTTCTTTTCAAAGAATTTTCTAAAAAATTTATTTTATTTACTAGCAATTCATCAAGAACATTAACACATTTAATCACAATATGTGAGCGTGGAAGTAGATGCCAGGGAGTAACTGAAGAAATCATAATAAAATTGCTTTAACAAATGGGAATTTTATTCCTAAAAGCGTTTTTTTAAGAAACAGATTTAAAATTGTAATCAGAAAGCACCCTGTAAATATTAAGTTACAATTTATTCAGAGGTAGAAAGAAACAAATTTTTGACTGTATGAGCTTTGGGTCTGAGAACCTTGCCGCTCCCATTTGACACAGCCGTAGTCACGACCGCTCACAAAAACCTCTGAAAGACTACACGGGTGCAAGTCTGCAACACACCACATTAGTTTACACTAAAAGTTTTTACAATTCACACAAGCACATAAACTATGCACCCCGTAGGAGGGATGGAAATGGTACAAAACACTAAAATTAAAATATTAACTTGCCACCGAAGGTGCAACTTGATTTTAACTTCTGAGAAAAGTCTTACGGTGGTAGGGTGGCAACTTTATATACTAAAATGACCATTTAAATAAAAGTCCATGAAATGCAATCGTATATAAAATTATACAAGGTTGGCCAAACTAGTTAACATGCTCTATAGTACACATATACCGCCTCTCAAGATGATAGGCAAGATCAAAACATATTTCAGGAATTAGGCCGTTACACTCCAAGCAATAAATTCGTTAACACGCCGAATCCGACAAACATGACAGGAGCAGCTCCGAACGACAGACATACTAGCCCTCGAACGATAATCTGACCGATTTCCAACCGTCAGATCCAACTGCACAAACAACAGAGAATACCGGCCGATGTCGAGTAAACCAAGATACCTACACCATCTAACTCGGCCTCACCAAAATCAAGGTATCAAACACCACTCAAGAAAAGTTTAAAAGAATACAGAAAACACAAGTCACAAATGTCAAATCACTACGGAAGAAGACTGCGGGTTCTAGACAACAACACACACCACTCGTTATCACACGCGTGAACGGCTGAGGAAACAACAATCCACAAATAACGAACAAATCGTAACAGTCGAGATTTAAAAGGAAGTCATTAATTACTCAACTTGAGGATCCTGCCTCGGATGAAAGCGGAAAGTCGCTCTCGCAGCCAGCGCCTCCAAATGCAACAGCGCATGCCCGCCGCCAAAAGCCCCGGCTTGACTTCGCGCTGTGGAGACTACGTCGCTGCTCAGTTCCAACGAACCAACAAGGTCCAACCACATCTCGACTCGGAAAATGGTGTTCATCCTGAGGATCCAAGACGTCGTCGACTAAGACGACCGGCCGAGCAAACGACCAACAGCAGTCCGCTTTCGCCGACAGCGGTCCCAGCGAATACTAACATCATACGTACCCGACTGTTGATGGCTGCCAACTCTTCCCGACTGATACTGGTGTCAGTGCTCAGCCGACCAAATGTCACCATCTGACGACCAGCCGACCGATCGACCAACGGCCTTCCGTCTGCGTCGACCGCGGTCCCGGCGCGTACTTGCACCGTGCGGACCTGCCTGTTTCTGACTGCCAACTCGTCCAACAGCGGAGTAACAACGAACCCGATTCAGTCCACAACCCAACAGCGACTGAGACTTAGAGCCGACTGAGTAACATGCGAGTGTCTGCCTTCCGACTGACTCTGTCGACTCACTGCACCGACTCCCAAACTGACCAACTGGTGACTTCATAGCGCCCTTTAAATGCACGTGAACAGGCAACCTTTCCCCTTTCCCACTAGAGGGAGACACCAAAGCTGCGACTGCCACAGCGGCGCCACCGCCAGAAACGGAGGGCGACTGCTTCACACTACGCGCAGCGGCGCGCTCTTCAAAACAGCAGTTTCTACCACGGCTGGGAATGCTGTTCATGAATGGTCGCCCAACAGGTCGAATCAAGAGACTGGCGTACATATTTGAAGTCAGGGTGCGTCGGATAACCTTGGCCTCCAAAGATCTCTCGCTTGACACCACTAAAGTTGCAAATGACGGTGGTCTGGAGTCAGTGAAATGCACGCTATAGCTCGTCTAGCTCGGAGCTGTCTTTGAAGTAACCGACTTGCAACAGTCCGTTGCGAAACCGTGGTGCCAACTGCTGCTCAAATTGCTGCTGCAGATGACTTACGATGCGCCAGAGCCATACGCCGAACACGATGGTCTTTCCTCTCACAAGGGAACCTCCCCATCGCACCCCCCTCAGATTTAGTTATAAGTTGGCACAGTGGATAGGCCTTGATAAACTGAACACAGATCAATTGAGAAAACAGGAAGAAGTTGTGTGGAACTGTGAAAAAATAAGGAAAATATACAAACTGAGTAGTCCATGGGCCACATAGGCAACATCATGGAGAGTGTGACTTCTAGAGCGCTGTGGTCCCGTGGTAGCGTGAGGAGTTGCAGAACAAGAGGTCTTTGGTTCAAGTCTTCCCTCGAGTGAAAATTTTACTTTCTTTATTTTTGCATACTTATTATCTGTCCGTTCGTTCATTGACGTCCCTGTTCACTGTAATAAGTTTAGTGTCTGTGTTTTGCGACCGCATCGCAAAACCGTGCGATTAGTAGACGAAAGGACGTGCCTCTCTAATGGGAACCGAAAACATTTGATCGCAAGGTCATAGGTCAACCGATTCCTCCACAGGAAAACACATCTGATATATTCTATACGATACTGGTGACGGCATGTGCGTCACATGACAGGAATATGTTGTCGACCCACCTAACTTGTACACTTGGCGAATGGGTAAAAAGATTCTTCTACCTTGCCCGATTTAGGTTTTCTTGTGGATGTGATAATCACTCCCAAAAAAGTGATGAAAACATAAGAGTTTGTCACATAAACTGAAAATAAAAACATTAAATTTTTCACTCAATGAAAGATTTGAACCAAGGACCTTTCGTTCCACAGCTGCTCACGTTACCACGAGACCACGGCACTCCTGCGTTCCCAGTCTCCTTGATGTTGCCTATCTTCCCGTGAACTACTCAGTTTGTATATTTTGCTTATTTTTTTTATACTTCCACACAACTTCTTCCCGTTTTCTCGATTGATCTGTGTTCAGTTTTTCAAAGCCTACCCACTGTGCCAACTTATAACTAAATCTGAGGGGGGGTGCGATGGGGAGGTTCCCTTGTCAGTACTGCACCGTGGCAGTCCGGAGCGACCACACATTCTCGGGGCCACCGCTGCCAGTAATCATGTATAGTGGCTACATTAATACCAGAAATATCGTAGTAGTTACATCCAGCTTCTCGTAGCCCTATTAGATGACCTCGTTCAAACTTGGTGAGGTGGTGACAAATGCGTCTTTGTCGCCTTAAAGGCATTCTTGACTAACATCAACAACACCACGTCTAATCTCAGAGGTAACTAACGCCCACGACCACTGCAGCGTGTATGTAAAGCAAACCTGGTTTGTATCCTCATAGTGGCGTTACTAGCGCCACGCTTATGCAACTGGCCTGAAATTTGAATTGCCATTCTCTTCCAAATCTAAAAAAAAAACACTTATCAACTTTGGTTTATGTTGCACAACTCCTCTTTGGTGTGATTTTTTTTTCTGTTAGTATATTCCGTTATGTAACTGATAGGTCTTTTTCTCTTTCATTTGTAAGATCGTAGTAGCAGTTGTGCGTTTCACTTTACTATCTAGGTAGTAGAACAGTTAGATGATAGGAAATTAATAATAAAGAGTCAGAAAAAAAGGTCTTTGTGTCTGTCATGTGCAAGTCTCTTCGTCTCTGTATAACCACTGCTTGAACATCCAGTTGGACCTGCTTACTACATTGAAGCCTTCTACAGTTTTTATCCCACATGTCTGTCCGTTCCTAGATGTCTCAGGATACCTCCTATCAACGGAAGGTTGTGCCATAAATTTCTTTTTTCCCCAATCTGTTGAGTACCTACTCGTTAGCTATTAGAGCTATTCGTCTAATTTTCAACTTTTTTCTCTAGTACCAAATTTCCACCTATAAAAAGCACTATAGCATCGACTCTGCGTGTTTGGGTTCGACAAGTGCTTGGTAGATTTCCGGAGGTACGTGCCTCCAGAACTGTCCGAACAGGCCATTCAGTTATCGTAATTTGCGGGTCGCTGGTTTGTGGCCGCAGCTTGCGCCTTGCAGCTTCCATCCCAGGTGCTTTGTACGGGGTTAAAGGCAAGCGAATTTCGTGAAAAAGATATCAGCGTGAGTTCACTATTATGCTCATGCTCCTCAAACCACTGTAGTGCGATTCAGGTCTTATGACACCAACAGTTATACACTACTGGCCATTAAAATTGCTACACCACGAAGATGACGTGCTACAGACGCGAAATTTAACCGACAGAACGAAGATGCTGTGATATGCAAATGATTAGCTTTTCAGAGCATTCACACAAGGTTGGCACCGGTGGTGACACCCACAACGTGCTGACATGAGGAACGTTTCCAACCGATTTCTCATACACAAACAGCAGTTCACCGGCGTTGCCTGATGAAACGTTGTTGTGATGCCTCGTGTAAGGAGGTGAAATGCGTACCATCACGTTTCCGACTTTGATAAAGGCCGGATTGTACTCTATCGCGATTGCGGTTTATCGTATCGCGACATTGCTGCTCGCGTTGTTCGAGATGCAATGACTGTTAGCAGAATATGGAATCGATGGGTTCAGGAGGGTAATACGGAATGCCGTGCTGGATCCCAACGGCCTCGTATCACTAGCAGTCGACATGACAGGCATCTTATCCGCATGGCTGTAACGAATCGTGCAACAGCGTCTCGACCCCCGAGTCAGCAGATGGGGACGTTAGAAAGACAACAACCATCTGCACGAACAGTTCGACGACGTTTGCAGCAGCATGGACTGTCGGCGCGGAGACCATGGCTGCGGTCAATCTTGACGCTGCATCACAGACAGGAGCGCCTGCGATGGTGTACTCAACGATGAACCTGAGTGCACGAATGGCAAAACGTCATTTTTTCGGATGAATCCAGGTCCTGTTTACAGCGTCATGATGATCGCATCCATGTTTGGCGACATCACGGTGAACGCACATTGGAAGCGTGTATTCGTCATCGCCATACTGGCGTATCACCCGGCGTGATGGTATGGGGTGCCATTGCTTACACGTCTCGGCCACCTCTTGCTCGCATTGACGGCACTTTGAACAGTGGACGGTACATTTCAGATGTGTTACGACCCGTGGCTCTACCCTTCATTCGATCCCTGCGAAACCCTACATTTCAGCAGAATAATGCACGACCGCATTTTGCAGGCCCTGTACGGACCTTTCTGGATACAGAAAATGTTAGAGTGCTGCCCAGGCCAGCACAATCTCCAGATCTCTCACCAACTGAAAACGTCTGTTCAATGGTGGCTTGTCACAATACGCCAGTCACTACTGTTGATGAACTATGGTATCGTGTTGAAGGTGCATGGGCAGCTGTACCTGTGCACGCCATCCAAGCTCTGTTTGACCCAATGCCCAGGCGTATCAAGGCCGTTATTAGGGCCAGAAGTGGTTGTTCTGGGTACTGATTTCTCAGGATCTATGTACCCAAATTGCGTGAAAATGTAATCACATGTCAGTTCTAGTCTAATATATTTGTCTAATGAATACCCGTTTATTATCTGCATTTCTTCTTGGTGTAGCAATTTTAATGGCCAGTAGTGTACTTTTGGAAGGTTCCATCCACGTCGCGAAGACATAAGTCATCATACAGCCGGTCTTCAGTATTGCTCACATAATCCACCGCTATTTCGATGCCTATTATCAATACGATAGATACCGTGGAAACCCAGTTGAATATCTCCCCATAACCGGCCTGCGACAGTGGCTCCTTGTATTTCTCAAGCAGCCTTTCGCCTGATGTAACGAGAAATCAGAATCATCCAAATAGACATAACGAATATTGTTGATCCACGGTTCAATCCTATTGTCACTGCAGTCGTAACTGACGCTGCCATTGCGTAAACGAATGAACACGTAGTGGTTGTCTCCTGTGGAGCCCAGTGTGCGCCACACAGTGTGTTCAGCACTTGCTCCTGCCCCGGCATAGTACTGTGTCGTCAAATCAGCCGCCGGTTTTTGTGGCCGAGCGGTTCTAGGCGCTTCAGTCCGGAACCACGCGGGTGGGACATAGCAATCTGCCATATGTAAAGTGACTTATGTCTGTGGATTTCCCCACTTAGGACCGTACAGTCGCTATAAATTTCTCCATTAGTCTCTGCACGGCCTGTACAGGGTGGGGAAAAATTGTGTCGCGGAATTTTAACTCTGGATAGCTGATGCCATTACGAACGAAAATTACTAACGTTGTGTAGATCGACAACGCACCATTTTTAAACTACGGAAACTTGCCGCCACGTGCTCCAATTGGCCGCTGGACTGCCCTATACCGGATGCTCTGGACAATGCATGACCGCGAATGCTTTGCCTGCCGGAGATCGCGATGTATCCAAGGCGGCCGGCATGCTCGTGTGAACCTAAAACCATAGCGCTGCCCGTCAACCGACGCACGGCAACAGGGCAATCCCATGGCCAATCGGAGCGCGTGGCGCCAAGTTTCCGTAGTTTAAAAATGGTGCGTTGTTGACCCACACAACACTGATAATTTTCGTTCCTACTGACATCAGCTATCCGGGGTTAAAATTTCGTGGCACAATTTTTCTCTAACCTGTATATTTTCATTACTGCGACGCGTGACCACATGGCCACAGTGCATCCAGAAGGCATTCAGTATCTTCATGGGCAGTGGTCATAATGTTTTAGCTCATCTCTGTTAACAAAACCATTTTTTATGAAATGCTTTCCTTCTTACTGTCATTCTCCATTTCATTTCATCTTATAGTGCTACAACGATGAAAAATAATATTACGTCGATGTGAAACCTTATTTTCATGACATAAAGAAGAACTGAAGATATTAAAAATGTAATTATAATTTTATTATTTTAATTTTTGTGCTCAGTGAATCAAAGACTTTCTAGTGCACGGAATAAACTAGCATTGTTTGTACTACGAATTTTATTTTTTTTGTTGTCAGAAGTCTACTGACTGCTTTGATGCGGCCCGCCACGAATTCCTTTCCTGTGCTAACCTCTTCATCTCGGAGTAGCACTCGCAACCTACGTCCTCAGTTATTTGCTTGACGTATTCCAATCTCTGACTTCCTCTACAGTTTTTTCCCTCTACAACTCCCTCTAGTACCATGGAAGTCATTCCCTCATGTCTTAGCAGATGTCCTATCATCCTGTCCCTTCTCCTTATCAGTGTTTTCCACATATTTATTTCCTCTCCGATTCTGCATAGAACCTCCTCATTCCTTACCTTATCAGTCCACCTAATTTTCAACATTCGTCTATAGCACCACATCTAAAATGCTTCGATTCTCTTCTGTTCCGGTTTTCCCACAGTCCATGTTTCACTACCATACAATGCTGTACTCCAGACGTACATCCTCAGAAATTTCTTCCTCAAATTAATGCCTGTATTTGATATTAGTAGACTTCTCTTGGCCAGAAATGCCTTTTTTGCCATAGCGAGTCTGCTTTTGATGTCCTCCTTGCTCCGTCCGTCATTGGTTATTTTACTGCCTAGGTAGCAGAATTCCTTAACTTCATTGACTTCGTGACCATCAACCCTGATGTTAAGTTTCTCGCTGTTCTCATTTCTACTACTTCTCATTACCTTCGTCTTTCTCTGATTTACTCTCAAACCATACTGTGTACTCATTAGACTGTTCATTCCGTTCAGCAGATCATTTAATTCTTCTTCACTTTCACTCAGGATAGCAATGTCATCAGCGAATCGTATCACTGATATCCTTTCACCTTGTATTTTAATTCCACTCCTGAACCTTTCTTTTATTTCCATCATTGCTTCCTCGATGTACAGATTGAAGAGTAGGGGCGAAAGGCTACAGCCTTGTCTTACACCCTTCTTAATACGAGCACTTTGTTATTGATCGTCCACTCTTATTATTCCCTCTTGGTTGTTGTTCATATTGTATATGACCCCCCAAAAATCTCGAACAGTTTGCACCATTTTATATTGTCGAACGCTTTTTCCAGGTCGACAAATCCTATGAAAGTGTCTTGATTTTTCTTTAGCCTTGCTTCCATTATTAGCCGTAACGTCAAAATTGCCTCTCTCTCGTCCCTTTACTTTTCCTAAAGCCAAACTGATCGTCACCTAGCTCATTCTCAATTTTCTTTTCCATTCTTCTACATATTATTCTTGTAAGCAGCTTCGATGCATGAGCTGTTAAGCTGATTGTGCGATAATTCTCGCACTTGTCAGCTCTTGCCGTCTTCGGAATTGTGTGGATGATGCTTTTCCGAAAGTCAGATGGTATGTCGCCAGACTCATATATTCTACACACCAACGTGAATAGTCGTTTTGTTGCCACTTCCCCCAATGATTTTAGAAATTCTGATGGAATGTTATGTATCCCTTCTGCCTTATTTGACCGTAAGTCCTCCAAAGCTCTTTTAAATTCCGATTCTAATACTGGAACCCCTATGTATTCTAAATCGACTCCTGTTTCTTCTTCTATCACATCATACAAATCTTCACCCTCATAGAGGCTTTCAATGTATTCTTTCCACCTATCTGCTCTCTCCTCTGCATTTAACAGTGGAATTCCCGTTGCACTCTTAATGTTACCACCGTTTCTTTTAATGTCACCAAAGGATGTTTTGACTTTCCTGTATGCTGAGTCTGTCCTCCCGACAATCATATCTTTTTCGATGTCTTCACATTTTTCCTGCAGCCATTTCGGCTTAGCTTCCCTGCACTTCCTATTTATTTCATTCCTCAGCGACTTGTATTTCTGTATTCCTGATTTTCCTGGAACATGTTTGTACTGCCTCCTTTCATCAATCAACTGAAGTATTTCTTCTGTTACCCATGGTTTCTTCGCAACTACCTTCTTTGTACCTATGTTTTCCTTCCCAACTTCTGTGATGGTCCTTTTTAGAGATGTCCATTCCTCTTCAACTGTACTGCCTACTGCGCTATTCCTTATTGCTGTTAGAGAACTTCAAACGTATCTCGTCATTCCTTAGTACTTCCGTATCCCACTTCTTTGCGTATTGATTCTTCCTGACTAATGTCTCAACTTCAGCCTTCTCTTCATCACTACTATTTTGTGATCTGAGTCCATATCTGCTCCTGGGTACGCCTTACAGTCCAGTATCTGATTTCGGAATCTCTGTCTGACCATGATGTAATCTAATTGAAATCTTCCCGTATCTCCAGGCCTTTTCCAAGTATGCCTCCTCCTCTTGTGATTCTTGAACAGGGTATTCGCTATTACTAGCTGAAACTTGTAACAGAACTCTATTAGTCTTTCTCCTCTTTCATTCCTTGTCCCAAGCCCATATTCTCCTTCCCCTACAACTGCATTCCAGTCGCCCATGACTATTAGATTTTCGTCCCCCTTTACATACTGCACTACCCTTTCAATATCCTAATACACTTTCTCTATCTGTTCATCTTCAGCTTGCGACGTCAGCATGTATACCTGAACTATCGTTGTCGGTGTTGGTCTGCTGTCGATTCTGATTAGAACAACCCGGTCACTGAACTGTTCACAGTAACACACCCTCTGCCCTACCTTCCTATTCATAACGAATCCTACACCTGTTATACCATTTTCTGCTGCTGTTGATATTACTCGATACTCATCTGACCAGAAATCCTGGTCTTCCTTCCACTTCACTTCACTGACCCCTACTATATCTAGATTGAGCCTTTGCATTTCCCTTTTCTGATTTTCTAGTTTCCCTACCACGTTCAAGCTTCTGACATTCCACGCCCCGACTCGTAGAACGTTATCCATTGGTTGATTATTCAATCTTTTTCTCATGGTAACCTCCCCCTTGGCAGTCCCCTACCGGAGATCCGAATGGGGGACAATTCCGGAATCTTTTGCCAATGGAGAGATCATCATGACACTTCTTCAATTACAGGCCACATGTCCTGTGAATACACGTTACGTGTCTTTAATGCAGTGGTTTCCATTGCCTTCTGCATCCTCATGTCGTTGATCATTGCTGATTCTTCCGCCTTTAGGGGCAATTTCCCACCCCTAGGA
Organism: Schistocerca nitens; assembly: GCF_023898315.1. Classification (NCBI taxonomy): domain Eukaryota; kingdom Metazoa; phylum Arthropoda; class Insecta; order Orthoptera; family Acrididae; genus Schistocerca; species Schistocerca nitens. The sequence continues at coordinate 937,776,591 of NC_064615.1, forward strand.
CAAGTGAGTGCCCTGAACCTCTATCCGCTCCTCCGCGCTCTTTGACAAGGCCGTTGGCAGAATGAGGCTGACTTCTTATGCCGGAAGTCTTCGGCCGCCAATGATGATTATTTATCAAAATTTAGGCAGTGGCGGGGATCGAACCCTGGACCGAAGACGTTTTGATTATGAATCAAAGACGCTACCGCTATGATTGTTTAGTGAGAACTGATTCTATGTAAGACATTTTGTCTGGGCGGATTTTGTTTTCGTACTGGTCGGTAGAGAAAGAAAAGTTTTTAATCGATGTATGTAATGTGAATGTATAAAGGCTATAAAAAGGAGAGACAGAGATAATCCTTGCGGACAATCACCATATTGTATAAGAAAAGGTAAATACAAGTTATTCAAAACAAATGTCTCTAAACTGTACCGTCTTGTGATTTTTAAAGACTGAAAATTGCGGTGTTTAATCTAAACCTGTCCTGAATAACAGCGAAGAACATTTATTTCATCATATATTTTCTTCGTTTGACCACGGTTGTGATTCACATGTTACTTTTTGTTACGCGACGTGTTAGGAATTATTTCATTATACGCGCAAAAGTGCACACAGCTTTAATCGAACCTGCATCTTTCGGAAACGATAACTCTTAATCAGTACAATTACGCGAATACCGTCTAAATCGCAACCGTGATCACAAAAGTGTTTCCTGGACCTGATTTTTTTAAATGTGTAGACTTGAAGGCGAACAGCATTGTACCATCGCTGGCTCGCAACAATTGAAAGAAAACAAAACAGGGACGGAACTACTTTAAATTTTAACGCCGTCAGCGTTACGAAATCTGAACGACGTAAGTTAATTAATTAAATATTAACAGGAAGAGAATTATTAAATTTTAAAGATTAAATCATAGCAAGAATTTAAAGCATTTTAGCATCATTACGTTTCTTTGCATTAGTACTTGAGTATCACATACCATCATATCTATTTAAAAGACAGTGCGTGAATAAAATTGCCACCTTTTATAATTTTTATTATAGCAATTCAATCTTTACTTGCGTCATTATCAGTTACTTTGCTGCACGTTTAGTGTCTGATTTCCTAATTTAATTTGACTGCATTTCGTTACCCTTCTTGTACTTTGATTCAAAAAATGGCTCTGAGCACTATGGGACTCAACTGCTGTGGTCATAAGTCCCCTAGAACTTAGAACTACTTAAACCTAACTAACCTAAGCACAGCACACAACACCCAGCCATCACGAGGCAGAGAAAATCCCTGACCCCGCCGGGAATCGAACCCGGGAACCCGGGCGTGGGAAGCGAGAACGCTACCGCACGACCACGAGATGCGGGCTGTTGTACTTTTGTTGGAGTTCATGTTAATCCCTCTTTTCAACGTGCAATTCATTCCGATCGCTTGCTGTCTGTGAGGTAATTGCAATGTCATCAGCTTAGTCTAAAGTTTTATTTCATTTCTGTGAACTTTAATTCCCATTCAAAATTTCTACTTGGTTTGTTCAATACACAGACTGAATAACAAATCTGTCTCACTCTTTCTTAATTACTACACTGCTGACCACCGTAAATGCAACACCCTGAAGGAAGCATCCGAATCAAGTGAAATTTACACCATGGGTTTGCAGCGATGAGATGTGCAACTGATTAGAATTTCAGCGCAGACGCACATCACGCGCGCCTGTGGCGCCACCTCATAGCGCTATTTAAGGCTTGGCGATTTCGACGAGTGTACGTTCGGCACGTGTGTTTACCTTTGGTTGTTTCACACGACGATCAGTTATGCCTCGTAGACAACGGCGAACATCTTTTGATCAAGTATCCGAGTTCGACAGAGGAAGGATAGTGGCTTACCGAGATTGTGGATTATTATACAGAGAAATCGCTAGTCGTGTTGGACGAAACCAAACAACTGTAATGCGGATATGTGACCGTTGGATGCAGGAGGGTACGACGGACCGACGTGGTCGATCGCATTCACCTCGGTGCACTACTGCACGTACTGATAGGCAGGTTGTGCGCATGGCAGTGACGGATCGCTCAGTGACATCCCGAACCATAGCACAGCACATTGCGTCTGTAACGCATCATCCAGTGTCTGCGCGTACCATTCGACGCCCTTTACAGCAGAGTGGTCTGTCCGCAAGACGTCCATTGCTTCGTCTACCATTGACGCAGAACCACAGACGCCTCCGTCGCCAATGGTGTCATGACAGACGGATGTGGACGGCAGAATGGAATGACGTTGTCTTTACTGACGAGGCACGCTTCTGTCTGCAGCACCACGATGGTCGGATTCGAGTGTGGAGACACCGTGGAGAGAGGATGCTGGACAGCTGCATTATGCACCGCCACACTGGTCTTGCACCGGGTATTATGGTATGGGGCGGTATTGGATATTACTCTCGCACTCCTCTAGTACGCATTGCCGGTACTTTAAACAGCCGGCGCTACATATCCGAGATGCTGGAGCCAGTTGTCCTTCCTTACCTTCAGGGCTCGGCCACAGCCATATTTCAACAGGATAATACGCGACCACACGTGGAACGCATTGTCCAAAGTTTCTTCGTCAATAACCAGATTGAATTGCTTCCCTGGCCGGCTCGCTCTCCGGATCTTTCGCCGATAGAAAACATGTGGTCCATGGTTGCTCAACGAGTGACCCAGATTACATCCCCAGCTGCCACACCAGATGACCTTTGGCAACGTGTGGAAGCTGCTTGGGCTGCTGTACCCCAGGAACACATCCAACGTCTCTTTGACTGAATGCCGAGACGTGTGGCAGCGGTGATCTCCAACAATGGCGGCTACTCTGGCTACTGATTCTGGGAGGAACCACATGTCACAGACGTCTGTAAACGTAATCATTTGATACTTGGTCAACATGTTATCTACAAAATAAATCTTGTTGTGCTACCTCTTGTCTTTCTTGGTGTTGCATTTACGGTGGCCAGCAGTGTAGTTCCCTTTCATATCGTTCGACTCTTTATAACTTCAGTATGGTTTATTGACTACCTTTCGCTCCATGTATTTTATCACTTCTACCTTCAGAATACTGCCATTAGCTTCCTTTAAATCTACAGATGCTATAAACGTAGGTCTGCCTTTCTTTATCCTTTCTTCTAAGTTAATTCCCCGTCAGTAATTAGCAACAAGGACATGTTAAACTGTTAGTTCGGTAATATTCACACTTGTCAGTAATTCCATTTTTAGAAAATTAATAACTGCCTTTTTTTTTTAAATCTGGCGATATTTCGCCTGTCTCATATAACTTGCATACCAAATGGTATAGTTTTGTTAAGGCTGACTCTAGTAAGGACATACCAAGGGTATGTCGTCTGCTCCAGAGGGCTTGATTGGTTTATGCTTGACATCTGCACTCTTGATAGTCATAGAGTTTCATCTCTTTTCTTCAGTGGTCTCTTTAGTTTTCCCACCCGTGGCTTACATCTTTCTCCCAGTCATACGTGTTTCTACAGTCTACATTTGTTCTTCAGCCACACCTGCTTAGCTATTTCCACTCTTTCAGTCTCATTTTTTAGTCAACACCTAGTGAGTTGGCTATTGAGCTTTGTTTTTAAGATTATTTGATCCTCTGCTACCTTCACTATTTCCTCTCTCAAAGCTACCCATTCTATTGCATATTTTCCTCTTTACGTCAACCGTTGTCTAATGCGTCCTTGGGAACGCTCAAAAGTCCCTTTTGTTTTAATTTTATCCAGGTTACATCTCCTTAATACCCTACAATTCTGAAATTTTTTCACTTTTACTCTATAGTTCACAAAAAAATACATTATGGTTAGAGTGCACATCTGCCCCTGGAAATGCTTTGTAGTTTGAAACCTGGCTTCTAAATCTCTTTATTACTACTGTATAAACATTCTGAAACGTTCTGGTGTGTCCAGGTCTCTTCTACGTATACGACCTTCTTTTATGATTCTTAAACTGTTTGCAACGATTAAATTAACCTGTGCTAAATTTTACGAGGTCATTTGTAATCCTTTCCCCCATTTCATACTCTCCCATTACAATTAAATCTTCGTCTCCCTTAAGTATATGAATAATTTATTTTATACTCTTCTGGGCAGACACCTAAATGGGTAAATAAATCTTTCCCGAAGTTTCTAGGTTTTCACCATTTGATAGGTAACCTAGTGTAAACTCACTGACGGCTTTGAGACTAAATCGTAGTGCGAACAGTGGAGCCTGGGGAATCTGAGGCGGGAGTAGTGTGTGTCCTCGCATTATTGGGAATCTGGTGTGTACAATGGACCATCGGGTGGGTGAGCAACGCCGGCAGTCGTATATAACA